>NC_087288.1:18411386-18712780 GCF_015220805.1 Pogoniulus pusillus
GAGTAGTGTGTAGTGAACGAGATGTTGAATCAAATTCTCTTCTACTTTGGGCAACTGATTGCTTTGTCAAAACAAGGAGCTTAAGCAAAACCACTCATTACTGAAAGTCACTGTTCTTCACTCTCCCATCTCAGCACAGAGGATGATTACCATTTCTTTTGCTTGAGTTACAGAGCTAAGTCTTTTCTGCCAGCTTCTTTTTCAGTGCAATACACTGATATTTTTGCAGACAGAAGTGTAATGAGAACAGCTGTTCCATTTGAACTTTTATTCTTAGCTTTTCCCTTCTCTCCAAGCTTCTAAGGCACTTTGAAAGCTAAACAATTATTCTTCTGATCTTCCCAGCCTCTCATCTTTCTTCTGAAGTACACAGTACTGCTATAATGAAAGTGAGAAGTTGGAAAATGCACCTTCCATTTCCTTTTCTGTCATACCAAAAGGAAGTTTTCTCCTTGACTTCAGACAAGATATTGACTTTAGCCTTAACATTCCAAGTGCACCAACTCCCACTCTGAAACACCATATACACACATACAGTTGCAACTACAGGGTAACACTGTGAAAACTCTTTGTGCTAGTTTGAAGCTAGCCAGAATGTTTTGGTGAGAAGAATTAGATTACAGGCTGTGAAAAGGACACAGTGGTGATGCCTGCTGCACTCACAGGCAAAGGACACAATGGTGATGCCTGCTGCACTCACAGGCAAAGGACACAATGGTGATGCCTGCTGCACTCACAGGCAAAGGACACAATGGTGATGCCTGCTGCACTCACAGGCAAAGGACACAATGGTGATGCCTGCTGCACTCACAGGCAAAGGACACAATGGTGATGCCTGCTGCACTCACAGGCAAAGGACACAATGGTGATGCCTGCTGCACTCACAGGCAAAGGACACAATGGTGATGCCTGCTGCACTCACAGGCAAAGGACACAATGGTGATGTCTGCTGCACTCACAGGCAAAGGACACAATGGTGATGTCTGCTGCACTCACAGGCAAAGGACACAATGGTGATGTCTGCTGCACTCATAGGCAAAGGACACAATGGTGATGTCTGTTGCATTCATAGGCAAAGGACACAATGGTGATGCCTGTTGCACTCACAGGCAAAGGACACAATGGTGATGCCTGCTGCACTCATAGGCAAAGGACACAATGGTGATGCCTGCTGCACTCATAGGCAAAGGACACAGTGGTGATGCCTGCTGCACTCATGGGCTTGCTGAGATGTGCAAGAACAAGAACATAAATATAGATAAAGAGAGTCACTGTCTGGGCTTTGGGCTGAACTTCTCTCTCACCTAACCTGCCGTCTGTGTGACTAATCCACCTGCTTCCTAACCCCCCTGACTGACCCTCCAAACTACCTTAAACATAAGGCAAGATCTAGGGTAAGATTGAGGGGTGGGAGAAGGTGGAAGGGTGGTTGGGAGCCCCTCCTGGGGACTCAGGTTTCTGGGAGGGCTGCTGTGTTTCTGTATTACCTTTTCCCTTGTCTATTTCTGTCTATAACTGTATATATTGTAACTATCTGCTTGTCTGTTGTGCCGAGCTGTGAAAACAAAGCTTCATTCAATTTCCAGAGCTGCTGAGTCTAGTCTGGGTGATTTTACAAAGTGTGGGGGGAACAGGGAAGACCCAAACCATCACACCCTTAAAGGAAGCAGAGCTTTGAAATTACTAGCACTCAGAGAGCCATAAAGTGAGTTTGCCAGCACTAGCAGATCACCCATGAAAACCACCAATGCTTACCTTTCACACTGTGCTTTCCCTTGGGCAATTTTGTTATGTGGGAAGCATTCTTTAGCTCATACCTAGACAGCACAAAGAACACACAACAGCATTTTACATTTGTCTTGAAACTATCTTGGTGAAGAAACACATTTTTTTTCAGGCTCCAGTTTATCCATAGACACACAGATCCACTGGATGGTTTGGGTTGGAAGGGACCTTAAAGATCATCCAGTTCCAACTCCCTGCCACGGGCAGGGACACCTTCCACTAGACCAGGTTGTTCAAGGTCCCATCCAGCCTAGCCTAGAACAGCTCCAGGGAGGAGGCATCCATAACATCCTTGGACAACCTGTTCCAGTGAGTTACTACAAAGTTATTTTAGATTCTAGTCTTCTGGAACTCAACAGCCTTCCTTCCTTGTCTCAGTTACTCTAGACCTGCAACACTGATTTTCCCACCCTCTCGCCTCAAACACCTCTCATGTTAAGAAATCTTGTTTCTAAAGACATACCATGTACTCCTTCTTCATTAAAGACTTGCAATTTCAGCACCCCTTTTTACCACCAGCTATTATGCAAGTTCCACAAATACTCTAAGTTACTTACATATTTCCAAGGGCAACTTCTCCCAGTAGTAGTAAGCCTATGGGATCAGCCTGAGATGTGTGACAGTAGTTGGCACTCTTGGATACCATGTCTGCAAAATAGATGCCCTTCCCAAACATGTAGCCAGTCTGCAAGCAGAGGGGAAAGGGAAAAAAAAGGGATTGAGACAATAACACAAAAGACAGCATCAAATCCACCTGGTAGAGCTCCCAGGAGAGCAGAGGCAGTGGAACAGGCTGCCCAGGGAAGTGGTGGAGTCACCATCCCTGGAGGTGTTCAAGAAACTTGTGGACATGGCACCTGGGGACATAGTTTAGTGGCCATGGTGGTGTTAGGTTGATGGTTGGACTCTCTTCCAACCAAAACAATTCACAGAATCACAGAATGTTAGGGGTTGGAAGGGACATCCAGAGATCACTGAGTCCAACCCCTCTGCCCAAGCAGGACCTCTTAGGGTGAGTCACACAGGAATGCATCCAAGTGTGGTTTGAAGACCTCAGTTCCATGATTCTATGATTCAAGCTCTCTTAGACACCAGCCAGCAACCCACTCTGCACACACAAGGTTGCCTGCATGCTGAGAGATGACACCAAGCCCTCCCCACACAGAAATTCTCCTACTTAGGTTGTCTCTGACTGTAGCTGTCACAGGTTGAGTCTGCTGCTATTCATTTAGTCTGCTGCCTCATGCCAACTTCAAACTGAAAAGTGCTGGCTGGAAGAAAGTACTGTGGAGCTTGAAGTTCAGACTCTAACATGGGAGGCTTCCTGTTCCCACTGCTGCTTTTGGGTTCTGTGTTTTTAGGTGTTGGCTCTTCTGCTGAGAGAGCAGTGGGACAGGGAGGGATGGGGGAGCAGCTCCCTGGCCTGGGTTTTTAGCTTGCTTGCTTCTGCTGTGCTGTTTCTGCAAGAAAGCTAAGGCAATTGTGCACCTGGATGATGATATCTGACTTGCTCAGTGAACTCTTACCTCACTCTTTGCCTCAATCATGATTTTTTTCACTTGCATGTTTGTGCTAGTTTGAAGCAGGGTAGAATGTTTTGGTGAGAAGAACTAGATCACAGGCTGTGAAAGGAAAACAGTGGTGATGTCTGCTCCCCTCAGAGTCTTGCTGAAGAAGAACTGAAAACATTAGATAACACTCTGGCCATTTTTTCACTCACTCTGGCTCAGCTCTGACTGAGCTGCATCTCTCTAACACACCTTCCACTCACCTTCGCTTCTTAACCTCTTGGCTGAACCTCTATTCTTCTTTAGGACTGGGGTAAGGTTGAGAGGGGCAGGGGGAAGGTGCAGGGGTGGTTGACAGCCCCTCCTGGGGACTCAGGTTTCTGGGAGGGGAGTTGTGTTTCTGTATTACCTTTTACCTTGTCTATTTCTGTCTATAACTGTATATACTGTAGCTATCTGCTTGCATATTGTGCCAGCTGTAAACAAATAGCTTCATTTATGTTCCCAGAGCCCGACTGAGTCTAGTCTGGGTAACTTCTAAAGTGTGTGTGTGGGGGGAGCACCCAAACCATCACAGCGTTGGTTTTCCCTCACTTCCACGTTAGGGGAGGCAGACAGGTTAACTCCTCGGTTTGCCTTAACCTGTTTTACAGCAGCCAGCACTGGGCAGAGGGCTGCAGGTAGGCAGAGAAGCTGCTTAACATACCACTGGGGCTTCGGGGGGGGCTATCCGGAGCCCCTGCGAGAGGATGCCGGCAAAGTTGGTGGTGCGGGAGCCGTGCCAGAGCAGCTGGCGGTTGTGGAGCTGCCTGAAGGGCTTGTAACGCTGGCTCTCGCCCTCGCGCTCAATCCGGAAGATCTTCGTGCAGCAGGGCACAGGGGCAGAAGGAACAAGCAAGGAAAACAAAACAGTTACCTTCATGCATCTGATCAGATGGGAAAGAAACAGGAAATCCAGGCTGGAATATGCAATAGTGACAGCTGGGAGCGTGCACCAGGGACGGCCGGGAGCGCGCACCAGGGACGGACTGCAGCGCGCACCAGGGACGGACTGCAGCGCGCACCAGGGACGGACTGCAGCGCGCACCAGGGACGGACTGCAGCGCGCACCAGGGACGGTCTGCAGCGCGCACCAGGGACGGTCTGCAGCGCGCACCAGGGACGGACTGCAGCGCGCACCAGGGACGGTCTGCAGCGCGCACCAGGGACGGACTGGAGCGCGCACCAGGGACGGACTGCAGCGCGCACCAGGGACGGTCTGCAGCGCGCACCAGGGACGGACTGCAGCGCGCACCAGGGACGGTCTGCAGCGCGCACCAGGGACGGACTGCAGCGCGCACCAGGGACGGACTGCAGCGCGCACCAGGGACGGTCTGCAGCGCGCACCAGGGACGGACTGCAGCGCGCACCAGGGACGGTCTGCAGCGCGCACCAGGGACGGTCTGCAGCGCGCACCAGGGACGGACTGCAGCGCGCACCAGGGACGGTCTGCAGCGCGCACCAGGGACGGACTGGAGCGCGCACCAGGGACGGACTGCAGCGCGCACCAGGGACGGTCTGCAGCGCGCACCAGGGACGGACTGCAGCGCGCACCAGGGACGGTCTGCAGCGCGCACCAGGGACGGACTGCAGCGCGCACCAGGGACGGTCTGCAGCGCGCACCAGGGACGGACTGCAGCGCGCACCAGGGACGGACTGCAGCGCGCACCAGGGACGGACTGCAGCGCGCACCAGGGACGGTCTGCAGCGCGCACCAGGGACGGTCTGCAGCGCGCACCAGGGACGGACTGCAGCGCGCACCAGGGACGGTCTGCAGCGCGCACCAGGGACGGACTGGAGCGCGCACCAGGGACGGACTGCAGCGCGCACCAGGGACGGTCTGCAGCGCGCACCAGGGACGGACTGCAGCGCGCACCAGGGACGGTCTGCAGCGCGCACCAGGGACGGACTGCAGCGCGCACCAGGGACGGTCTGCAGCGCGCACCAGGGACGGACTGCAGCGCGCACCAGGGACGGACTGCAGCGCGCACCAGGGACGGACTGCAGCGCGCACCAGGGACGGACTGGAGCGCGCACCAGGGACGGACTGGAGCGCGCACCAGGGACGGACTGGAGCGTGCACCAGGGACGGACTGGAATATGCACTCAGCTGCTAGGATGGGTTTTGGTGTTTGCAGCTTGCTCTGCCATACTAGAAGAAGAGGCAAGCACTGCTCACACAGTACTTGCTATTGACTTCTCCACCTTCTCTTTTGCATTTTCATGAGACCACAGTTTTCTGAAAAATGACTCAATGAGCTAAGGCTCCACCTAAGAAGAGGATGACCTCTCCACACTGCTTTGAAAACAAAACCACTGTCAAGGACATCTCAGGAAGGTTAGACTCAGCTCTGGACCTTAGTGATTGGCCTATGAAGCCATCCCTGCAGTGGTAACCAAGTAGCCTCCTCAAAAAGAAGAGGAAACTGCTAACAAGAAAGTTAACTTAGAAGAATCCAGCCTTCACCAACCCACTCCCCAGTACTGCCCAGCTTACTTCCATGACTTTGAGGTCGTAAGCGTTGTGAGTAGCAGCATGAGTGTTTTTCACATATTGTTTAATGATCTTGGCTTCTTCTGAGTCTTTGTCAACAACCTGCAAAGAGGCAAATGAGAGAGTGTTCTAGCAGCCAAACCAGCAGGCTTGCTACCACATGCTAACACCCAGCTTATGTTTGCAACTCTCCAGTTTAAGCCTCCTTTATCACTCAAGTGAAAATTTACTCCCATCTAGTGAAGATGTAGAAGTAAGCAGACAGCACTCAGGTCACAGAGTATGTGGGATGGGAAGTACCTTTGAAAACTCAAGATGACTTCCAAATCCCCTGCTCAAAGCAGGGTCAGCAAGAGGAGGCTGCCAAGGGCTAATTCCATCTGATTTGCTGCACTCTAATCCATCACCTTGCATTCACCTTCACTCCTCTCCTATATTTCCTTTACCTTAATATCAGTGCGAAGTTTCTCATAGTTGATGTCAATTGGGTCTTTATCTCCATCTTCATTTCCACCTCTGAGAAGGCTGTAAGCAACCTCAATATCAAGCAGGTTGTCCAACATCTGCACTTTAGCCTGAAGAAGTTAAATTGGTTATTTTACTTAAGCCTTTGACACGTTCAGAGTAACTCCAGAACACCCCAAATCCCAAGAGTATACATGAAGCACTGGGCCCCAGTCTGCCATCTCACAACACAACCACACTGCTTTTGCAACTAAATAACCCCAACCAACAACAAAAACAACCAAACCTCATAAGAACAATTGAAATGCACTAAAATATGCATGGGCAATAAAATCTATCTTCTAATATATTATATAATCATAGAATCAAGGAGGTTGGAAGAGACCTCCAAGCTCATCCAGTCCAACCTGGCACCCAGCCCTATCCAGTCAACCAGACCATGGCACCAAGTGGTAATTAACTTTTCTCCTGGTTTAGTTACTGACCATTTCCCAGGATAGCTTAGAAAGCCAAACTCTTCCACCCACAGCAGGCTTGTAGCCAGAGGTAAAACAGGACACTTAGACACAGCTAAGCCCTTCTGTCACCCTTTGGGAGAGGAAGGAGCCATGGATGCAGCAGGAACAATGCCTGCAGATCAGATGAATGTCTGCAGACAATCCTGTTTGGCAGAGGAGATCTGCACATTTCTTTGAACTGATATATTTATACCCTGCAAATTATTGGGAGCAAAGGCTCAGAGACCTTATCACAAAGACACTCAACACTAAGTTGGTGTCTTCCCCCTCCTCAGATCTAAGTTTCTTATTTAAAATATCACCCACACTTCAACATTTGCTTTCCCCAGTTTTATTTTCAGCCACATCTCTGCCCTGGTACCCACACAGAAACAAAAAGGTATTCTGAAGAAACCAAGCTTAACTTCCTGAGGCCATCAGGTTAAAGTAAGTCTTCAACTTACTTCAACAGATGCTCCCAAGTGCTCTTTGTTAGATGTCAGATACCAGACCTGCTGCCTGCACACAATATGCTTTTTCCAGTCATTACCTGAATGTATTCCAAGTTATTTAGCAGAGGTGGTTTCTTCATCCCAAAGTCATGAGGAATCAGAGTATAGAAGCGGTTGGAGAGGTCCAAGATCTGGGATTCTGAACCACTGTCAGAAACTGCCTAGACAAGACAACAAGCAGCAAAGAGAATCACTGCGTGGGAACTTGAGCACTGAAAAGGGCATTTTTCTTTTGTTGCTGTTTGTTTTTCACATCTAACTCACAGTACTTGCACAGAAATACACAGAATTCCTGGTACAAGAAAACTTTACTCACCTTTGTGATTCTGGAGGGCAGAATAAAGGCTTTTGAATATGGAAGGGGTCCACATCCTTGGCAAGGTTCTGATCTACTCAAACAACTGAAGTAAAACTGCCTATATCTATGCTTTGTCTGTGAGCCCGTGACAGACAACCATGGGGTGTGCTGGTTGGCTTTTGCAAGCTGCTCAGGCAAATCTATCCAGAGATTCTTGGAATGGTCCAGACTGTTGTGTGCAAATATAGCAAGGTCATCAGATCCCATTCTCTGTCAATTTAACTTCACTCACATCCTCAGACTCCTCTGGGGTGGAAAAAGCAGCTGGCTACTAGACCAAGACATTGGCTCCATTTGCTCAACTGCCATTTATATCTGGCTTGGCCTGAATGTTTTGCTATAGAAGTGTCAAAGACGCAAGCACTGCCCAAATTGATACAGTATGGTACTGAATGATTTGGCCTGGGAAGGACCTTAGAGATCATCTAGCTCAAAACTCCACGCCATGGGCAAGGACACCTTTCACTAGAGCAGGTTGCTCAATGCTTCATCCAACCTGGCCCTGAACATCTCACAGAATGACAGAATTAACCAGGTTGGAAGAGACCTCTAGGATCATCCAGTCCAACCTAGCACCTAACCCTTCTAATTAACTCAACCATGGCACTAAGTGCCTCATCCAGCCTCTCTCTAAACACCTCCAGGGATGGCGACTCCACCACCTCCCTGGGCAGCCCATTCCAATGCCAATCACTCTTTCCAGGGAGGGGACACTGGCAACCTCTCTGGACAACCTGTGCCAGTGTCTCACCCACTCTCACTGTAAAATATTTCTTCTTAATATCCAGTCTAAATTTCTCCTCTTCCAGCTTAAGCAGCACACTTCTCTCCAACAAGACAGAGAGAGCAGGTCTTTATACACTCCAAGCCCAAGACTTCCCAGTTCCCTTCTTGCTCTAACATCTCTTCCATGATATTGTAGTTTAAAACCAGCCAGTAGCTGAGCCTTATGCAGTCACTCACACACTGCCCCACACACCTCCAGTGGGATGGGAAGGAAAAAAACTTGGATCAAAATGCAAAACTTTGTGGGCTGAGAAAAGGACAACTTTATCAGACAACACTGAGAATGAAGGAGCAGCACAGAACTGTTTTGGTTGGGCAGCCTGTTCCAATGCCTGACTACTCTTGCCATAAAGAATTTGTTTCTAATAGCCAACCTAAACCTCCCCTGGCACAATTTCAGGCCATTTCCTCCCATTCTGTCACCTGATCATAAGAAAAGACCAACCCCAACCTCAATGCAACCTCCTTTCAGGTAGCTGTAGAGAGCAGTGAGGTCTCTCCTTAGCCTGCTCCTCTCCAGACTAAAATATCCCAGTTCCCTCAGCCTCTCCTCACAAGACCTGTTGTCCAGAGCCTTCAACAGTTTTGTTGCCCTAGTCTGGACACCCTCCAGCATGTCCATGCCCTTCTCCTAGTGAAGAGCCCCAGGATATGTGCTCACCTGCTGAACCTCGTTAAGGATGGAGTACGCGCTCTGGATCTGACGCTTGCTCAGCTTTCCTAACGGCATCTTCTGTAGGTCAATCTGAAGAAGATTTAAATGATTAAACCAGGATTTGGCTACACAGAAACAAGTGCAGCATTCTCTCTCTGGTGCCTAAGGAACACATCTGGTAGGAGTGATCTCGTGAAGAATGGAAACATTTCAGACTTGACATTAATCTCTGCAGATCAAGGAATGATGTCACAGAACGTTAGAGGTTGGAAGGGACCTCCAGAGATCATAGAGTGCAACTCCCCTGACAAAAGCAGGAGGACCTAGAGCAGTCCACACAGGGATGCACCCAGGCAGGTTTTGAAAGTCTCCAGAGGAGGAGACTCCACAGCCTCTCTGGGCAGCCTGTTCCAGTGCTCTGCCATCCTCACTGTACAGAAGTTTCTCCTCATGTTGAGGTGAAACCTTGTGTGTTCATGTTTGTATTCATTGCTCCTTGTCTCATTACTGTGCACCAGCAAAAAGAGAATGGCCCTCTCCACTTCACCTCAGGTATTTACAGACATTGAGCAGATCTCCTCTTGGTCTTCTCTTCTCCAGACTAAGCAACCCCAGGGCTCTCAGCCTCTCTCCAAAGTGGAGATGCTTAAGCCCCCCAGTCATCCTCGTGTCTCTTCACTGGCTTCTCTCCCTGTCTCTCTCAAACTGGGAAGCCCAAAATTGGACACCAGGCCAGAGCAGAGTGGAAGAAGGACCTCCCTAGACCTGCTGAACACACATTTCTTAATGCACCCCAGGATACCACTGGACCTCTTGGCCACAAGGGCACACTGCTGATCCAGTGCAGAACTTGCTGCCCACCAGACTCCAAGGTCTTTCTCTGTGGAGCTGTTCTGCAACAGGGCAAACCCTAATCTGTACTGGTTCTGCCCTTATTCCTCCCCCTGTTCAGGACCCTGCACTTGTCCTTATTGAATGTCATGAGGTTTGCCTTCACCCAGGTCTCCAGCCCCAACTCTTTCAGTCTGTGCTCACAGCAGAGCTGCTGCAGCCCTCTGAGCATCCCAGTGGCCCTGCTCTGGACACACTCCAGCATCTCCACATCCCTCTTGTCATGAGGGCTCCAGAGCTGGATGCAGTACTCCAGGTGGGGTCTCAGCAGAGTGCAGTAGAGGGGGAGAATCACCTCCCTGGCCCTGCTGGCCACACTCCTCCTGATGCAGCCCAGGCTCTGCTTGGCTTTCTGGCTGCAAGTGCACACTGCTGGCTCACGTTGAGCCTCTCATCCAGCAGCACCCCCAAGTCCCTCTCCTCAGGGCTGCTCTCCAGCCACTCACTGCCCAGCCTGCATTTGTGCTTGGCATTGCTCCGACTCAGATGCAGGACACTGCCCTTGGTCTTGTTGAACCTCCTGATCTTGGCTTGTGCCCACCTCTGCAGCCTGTCCAGCTCCCTCTGGATGGATCCCTGCCCTCCAGCCTGGCTGCTGCACCACACAGCTTGGTGTGGTCAGCAAACTTGCTGAGGCTGCACTCAATGCCTCTGTCCATGGCACCCACAAAGATGCTGAACAAGACTGGTCCCAGGACTGATCCCTGAAGGACTCCACTTGTCACTGGCCTCCACTTGGACATGGACCCTTTGACAGCCACTCTTTGGGTGTGGCCATCAAGCCAGTTCTTCATCCATCCAGTGGTGCACCCAACACACCCATGTGTCACCAGCTTGGAGACCAGGATGTGGTGTGGGACAGTGCCAAAGACCTTGCTCAGGTCCAGGTCAATGCCATCAGTTGCTGGCCCCTCAGCTCTGAATGTTTTAACCTGTTCATAGAAGGCCACCAGGTTCATCAGGCAGGATCTGCCCTTGGTGCAGCCATACTGATTGCAGCCAATCACCTCTTCACTGTTCTGTCTTAGTAGTGCCTCCAGGAGGATCTGCTCCATGACCTTACTGGGCACAGAGGTGAGCCAGACTGGCCTGGAGTTGCCTGGCTCCTCCTGCCTACCCCTTCTGAAAATGGGGGTTATGTTTCCTTCTTCCAGTCAGTGAGGACTGCACCAGACTGCCATCACTTTTGGAATAGAACAGAGAGGGGTTTAGCAACCTCATCTGCCATTAGTACCAACAGGAAGCATTTCTGAAGTCTGAGCTCATTCATTTGCCAGCTAAATTAGTGCAAGTGCTGCCCCATCCCAAAATGGGGCTCACCACACCACTCACAAAAAGAGAAGTGTTTCCAGCCTCTTATTGTCAGCAAATTGGTTAATCTGTGTTACTATTTTAAGAGCATTCAGCAAACAGTGCTCACCATGCATGTGCCACTGGAAAAACAAATAAAGCAGAATGATTACTGACCCCAGGCCTGGCAATGAGCTTCTCATAGGCTTATTAAATTGAAGACACTGATAAAGACATTCCTCACTGAAGGTACCACAACTAAGTTATTAGCTCCAGTGCTTGGCAGATTCTGATCAGACTCTTGCCTTATTTAAGGCTGATCTAAAACTTGTAATGACTTCAGGGAAGTGTGATGCACCTTGGAGTGCAGAGAAGGTGCTTCTAGCTCTGTAAAGTGTGATCACAGAAGCACAGAATGGTTTGGAAGAGACTTTAAACATCATCTAGTTCCAATCCCCCTGCCATGGCAACAACATCTGCCACAGCTACTGCACCTGCCACTAGATCAGGTTGCTCAAGGCCTTCAACTCTTCCAAGGAGGGGTCACCCACAACCTCCCTGGGCAATCTGTTCCAGTGTCTCACCACCCTCAGTGGAAACAATTTCTTCCTAATATCCAATCTAAATCTCTCTTCTAGCTTCAATCCATTCCCCCTCAACCTATCACTACAAGGCCTTGTAAACAAGTCCCTCAGCAGCTTTTTTGTAGGCCCACTACAGTAACTGGAAGGAGGGTCAGAAGTGATGGAAGGCCAGAAGTGAGAAACATGAATGTGTGGAGTCACCTCAAATTCCACCATTGCTTTCTTCATGCTCTCCACATCAAAGATCATCTTGATAAGGTCCTGGATTGGCTTAGCAAGCTTTGATTTTGTCCCAGCACTTACTGTCAGTTTTCTGACAGCTTCTTCATCCTGGGAAGTAAAAATAGCATCAGAATTAGCAAAATCACAAAAGGTAGAAGTAACAGGCTGGCTGCCATGGCAACAATTCCAAACCACCTTGGTGTGTGAATACTCTCCCTAGTCCCAAGCTCCTGGGGAGCGTGGGACACTGACATCCTGGAACAAAGTGCATTTAAAGATCCACCTATCCAGCAATTTGGCAGATGTTATTTCAAGAGGTGGCACTGTAAAATCTAAGTGCAATTAAGGGAACAGGAACACCTCAGCCAAGAGTATTAATTCCCTTTTCTGCAATCCTGCTGCTGCTGCTGCATTGAGACCTTGAGATGAAAAAAACCTATTGACTTGCACAACAGAGATGCAACAACTAGTTTCACTAAGATTCTATTAAAAAATCCCACCACACTGGCAAAGATGAGCAGAGGGATCATCACTTAGCCACACCATCTAGATGCTTTCATGGACAGCATCTGTCAGATGCTCCAGAGTATCACTGCACATCGCAGCGTGGCTGCTGCTTTGGTGCTGTGCTGTTCCAGGTGCCAGAAATAAAAAGCTAAGCCTTAGATTAGTCATAGAATCAACCAGGGTGGAAGAGACCTCCAAGCTCATCCAGGCCAACCTAGCACCCAGCCCTAGCCAGTCAACCAGACCATGGCACTAAGTGCCTCAACCAGGCTTTGCTTCAACACCTCCAGGTAACTCCACCACCTCCCTGGGCAGCCCATTCCAATGCCAATCACTCTCTCTGCCAACAACTTCCTCCTAACATCCAGCCTAGACCTACCCTGGAACAACTTGAGACTGTGTCCCCCCCTTCTTCTGTTGCTGGGTGCCTGGCAGAAGAGACCAACCCCACCTGGCTACAGCCTCCCTTCAGGTAGCTGTGGACAGCAATGAGCTCTGCCCTCAGCCTCCTCTTCTGCAGGCTGCACACCCCCAGCTCCCTCAGCCTCTCCTCACAGGGTTTATGTTCCAGGCTCCTCACCATCTTCGTTGCCCTTCTCTGGACACCTTCCAGCACCTCAACATCTCTCTTGAATTGAGGAGCCCAGAACTGGACACAGCACTCAAGGTGTGGCCTGAGCAGTGCTGAGCACAGGAGCAGAATAACCTCCCTTGTCCTGCTGGCCACACTGCTCCTGATGCAGGCCAGGATGCCATTGGCTCTCTTGGCCACATGGGCACACTGCTGCCTCATCTTCAGCTACTATCCACCAGTACTCCCAGGTCCCTTTCTGCCTGGCTGCTCTCAGCCACTCTGTCCTCAGCCTGTAGTGCTGCTTGGGGTTGTTGTGGCCAAAGTGCAGAACCCTGCACTTGGCCTTGTTCAGTCTCATCCCATTGGCCTCTGCCCACCCATCCAGCCTGGCCAGGTCCCTCTGCAGGGCTCTCCTACCCTCCAACAGCTCCACAGCTGCTCCTAGCTTGGTGTCATCTGCAGACTTACTGATGCTGGACTCAATCCCCTCATCCAGATCATCAATAAAGATACTGAACAGGACTGGGCCCAGCACTGATCCCTGGAGCACACCACTAGTGACAGCTGCCAGCTGGATGTGGCACCATTCACCACCACTCTCTGGGCTCTGCCATCCAGCCAGTTCTTGACTCCTTCACAGTGACAGGAGGTATCTGGTAATTTGGCCACAGGGTAAAAAAGCTGTGACAGCCTGGAAGTATTTTCCTCTGGTATCTTTATAGCTATGAACAGATTCAGCTACTTCATCTGAAAACAAAGCTCTGGATATGCCTTTAAATAAACACACAAAACCCCACGCTGGGCAGAAGGAAGAGGATTCTTATTTAGCTTAGCTGTTTAAATAGACAAAATCTTATTGGCAATGAGCAATTTGTCTTTCTCAGCCTGCTCAAGATGTGCATTAAGCAGAAGGCTGCAGAAGGAGTTGCTTCAGTAGGACAAGGGAGGTTATTCTGCCCCAGTGCTCAGCACTGGTCAGGCCACACCTCGAGTGCTGTGTCCAGTTCTGGGCTCCTCAAGGCAAGAGAGATGTTGAGGTGCTGGAAGGTGTCCAGAGAAGGGCAACAAAGCTGGTGAGGGGCCTGGAGCACAAAGCCTATGAGGAGAGGCTGAGGGAGCTGGAGGTGTGCAGCCTGCAGAAGAGGAGGCTCAGGGCAGACCTCATTGCTGTCTACAACTACCTGAAGGGAGGCTGTAGCCAGGTGGGGTTGGGCTCTTCTGCCAGGCAAGCAGCAACAGAACAAGGGGACACAGTCTGAAGTTGTGGCAGGGCAGGTCTAGGCTGGATGTTAGGAGGAAGTTGTTGTCAGAGAGAGTGATTGGCATTGGAATGGGCTGCCCAGGGAGGTGGTGGAGTCACCATCCCTGGAGGTGTTGAAGCCAAGCCTGGCTGAGGCACTTAGTGCCATGGTCTGGTTGACTGGCTAGGGCTGGGTTCTTGGTTGGATTGGATGAGCTTGGAGGTCTCTTCCAACCTGGTTGATTCTATGATTCTAACATCCTTAAAATTACAGAGGAAAGAGAAGAAGTACTTCAGACCTAACAAAAACTACTTTGTTTCCCAATGTGTCCACTTTAATGCAGGACATGCAGCCACCTACAGCACTGTCTCTGGCATGGAGAAGATGCAGTAGTTGCACCTGCACTTCATTCTGCAGGTCTGTCAAGTCTAAGTGATCACAGAATCACAGAATTAACCAGCTTGGAAAAGACCTTCAAGATCATCAAGTCCAACCTATCACCTAACACCTTCTAATTTACTAATCCATGGTGCTAAGTGCCTCACCCAGTCTCCTTCTAAACACCTCCAGGGATGGTGACTCCACCACCTCCCCAAGCAGCCTATTCTAATGCAAATCACTCCTTCTGTGAAGAACTTCCTAAAACCCAGCCTAAACCTGCCCTGGTACAGCTTCAGGCTGTGTCCTCCTGTTCTGTCACTGTTGCCTGGGAGACCAACCCCCACCTGGCTACAGTCTCCCTGCAGGTAGTTGTAGACAGCAATAATAATATATTAAAAAATATTCATAGAATCATAGAATCAACCAGGTTGGAAGAGACCTCCAAGATCATCCAGGCCAACCTAGCACCCAGCCCTAGCCAGGCAACCAGACCATGGCACTAAGTGCCTCAGCCAGGCTTTGCTTCAACACCTCCAGGGACGGTGCCTCCACCACCTCCCTGGGCAGCCCATTCCAATGCCAATCACTCTCTCTGACAACAACTTCCTCCTAACATCCAGCCTAGACCTCCCCTGATTGCACAACTTGAGACTGTGTCCCCTTGTTCTGTTGCTGCTTGCCTGGCAAGAGCCCAACCCCACCTGGCTACAGCTTCCCTTCAGGGAGTTGTAGACAGCAATGAGGTCTGATTGAACTCCATCATCTTAAAGGTCTATGCTCTTTTGCTCCTGAAGTCAAAGTGCCATGGGGCTAATGTTCATTCAGTACACCTGAGCAAATCTGAGTTGCTGAGCACTCCAGAACAGCTGGAGAGAGGCAGCTGGAAGTGGGACCCTTCAGTCTTACCTGTCCATAGTCGATTTCCAGCGGGTAGAATTTTTTGGGATACTTGGTGAAGTTCTTTGAGTGCCAGGAATTCCCAGTTTTCTCCTCATACAGATTCAGGAAGTGTTCCACAGCATCCTCCTTGGATGGCATCTGCTCCAGTTTGTTACTCCCGATGACGGTGCCCACGCGACCCCAAGACCTGAACACCCAGTACCTAGAGGGCAAAACAGAACTGGCTTAGGACACAGGACCTGGATCTCAGCTCACACAAAACTGACCCTGCCACAACCACATGACTGCATGAGAACCAGCCATTTGCCCACCATGGAAGGCATTCTCTATCAGAGACTGCAGGAGAGCAGCAGAATCACAGCATACACCAGCAGTCATGCAGCAGTACAGCTAAGGCTGTGCTGCCATTCACTGAGGTCTGGACAGGCTGAATTGCTGAGCCAAGGGCAGCTCAGTGAGGTTCAACACAAGTAAGTGCAGAGTCCTGCCCCTGGGGAGGAACAACACCATGCACCCCAACAGAGCAGGGGCTGAGCTGCTGGAAAGCAGCTCCGCAGAGAAGGACCTTGGAGTCCCGAGGGACAGTAACTTATCCACAGGACAGCAATGTGCCCTTGCAGCCAAGAAGGCCAAGGGCATCCTGGGGTGCATTAAGAAAAGTGTGGCCAGCAGATCTAGGGAGCTTCTCCTTCCCCTCTGCTCTGGTGAGACCACACCTGGAATACTGTATGCAGTTAGAGACTCCCCAGTTCAAGAGGAACAGAGATAGTCTAGAGAGGGTCCAATGGAGGGCTACAGAGGTGATTAAGAGACTTGAGCATCTGTCCTATGAAAGCAATCTGAAAGACCTGGGGCTGCTTAGGCTGGAGAAGTCTGAGAGGACATCTTGCTAATGTTTATAGAACCACAGAATCAACCAGGTTGGAAGAGACCTCCAAGATCAGCCAGGCCAACCTAGCACCCAGCCCTATCCAGTCAACCAGACCATGGCACTAAGTGCCTCAGCCAGGCTTTGCTTCAACACCTCCAGGCATGGTGACTCCACTACCTCCCTGGGCAGCCCATTCCAATGCCAATCACTCTCTGTGAAGAACTTCCTCCTAACACCCAGCCATATATACATATCTGAAGGTTGGGTGTCAAGGACAAGGAGCCAGTTTCTTTTCAGTAGTGTCCTGTGACAGGACAAGAGGCAGTGGATACAAACTGGAACACACAAAGTTCCACCTCAACCTGAGGAAAAACCTCATTCTTGTGAGGGTGCCAAAGCACTGGGACAGGCTGTGCAGAGAGGCTGTGGAGTCTTCTTCTCTGCAGACCTTCAAAACCAGTCTGGGATGTGTTCCTGTGTGGCCTGCCCTGGGTGACCCTGCTTTGGCAGGGGGGTTGGATTTGATCTTTAGAGGTCCCTTCCAACCCCTACCATTCTGAGTCTTTATTCAGTAAAGCAGCCACTGGGCAGCTCTGCAACACATCTGATAAGACTGGAAAGCCAAACACATGATCATCCCCTGACTGTTTCAGTGCCTTTTGTTAACCCCCAGGGCATGCAATTCACTGTGGTAGAACAACTAGAACCTGGTTTTGTTTCCCAAGCTTACAGCTCTGCAATTAGAAGAGGAAGCTGGAGAATATGGGAAAAATTCCCAGCATCACAGGCTTCATAGATGGAGTCCTGAGGTTAGACCAGAGGAAGCCCCATCAAATTCCACTTCTATATTCCCAGGGGCAGCCATCAGACACTGAACACTGTTAGACAGTTAACCCAGACACCAATCATATGTGCCTTGCTCTTTCCAGCATGTGGAAAGGAAGATTACCAGAAGCAGAACTGCAAACACAGTCACTTCCCAGCTCAGATTGGGCAGGCAGTGAGCTGGAATAGGAACTGGTTACAAGGTAGAGTTAAAAGAGTGGTGCAAGGTCCAGCTGGAGAGCTGCAACCAGTGGAGTCCCCCAAGGATCAGTGCTGGGACCAGTCCTGTTCAACATCTTCATCAATGCCATTGCTGAGGGCACAGACAGATAGAGTCTGCTCAGCAGGTTTGCTGCTGACACCAAGCTGGGAGGCTTGGCTGAGACAGCTGCAGGCTGTGCTGCCATCCAGAGAGCCCTGGGCACAGAGGAACCAGATGAGGTTCAACAAGGACAAGAGCAGAGTCCTGCACCTGGGGAGGAATAACAAACTGCAGCAGTACAGGCTGGGAGGTGACTGCTGGAGAGCAGCCCTGTGGAGAGGGAGCTGGGGGTGCTGGTGGCTAACAAGTTCCCCATGGCACAGCAATGTGCCCTTGTGGCCAAGAAGGCAAATGGCATCCTGGGGTGTTTTAGGAGGATGTGTCCAGCAGATCAAGGGAGGTTCTCCTCCCCCTCTACTCTGCCCTGCTGAGACCTCATCTTGAATACTGTGTTCAGTTTTGGGCTCCCCAGTTGAAGAGGGACAGGGATCTGCTGGAGAGGGCCCAGTGGAGAGCTAAGAGGATGATGAGGGGACTGGAGAGCATGGCTGATGAGGAGAGGCTGAGGGACCTGGGGCTGCTTAGTCTGGAGAAAACAAGACTTAGAGGGGATTGGATCAATGATTATAAAGATCTGGGGGCTGCAGGTCAGGAAGGGGGGGACAGGCTCTGCTCACTGCTCCCTGGGACAGGACAAGCAGCAATGGGTGTAAGCTGCAGCACAGGAGGTTCTGCCTCAACACAAGGGGGAATTTTACTGTAAGGGTCCCAGAGCACTGGCACAGGCTGCCCAGAGAGGCTGTGGAGTCTCCTTCTCTGGAGCCTTTCCAGGCCTGTCTGGATGCTTTCTGTGATCTGTGCTGGACTGTGTGGTCCTGCTGTGGCAGGGAGGTTGGACTCAATCTCCTTGGTTCCCTTCCAGCCCCTAACATCCTGTGAGCCTGTGATTTTGTCAACACCACAAAGAAATACCTCCACAAAGAGCAAAGATCTCCCCAGGGGTCATTTGTTGCCTGGCTGTTTTGTGAGTTTGGGGGTTATTTTTCCAGTGTTTGGTTGTTCTGTGGGTTTTATCTGTGTGTTCAGGTTTACTATTTAAGATAAATGTATCTGTCCATATCTCCTCAACAAGAGATTTGACTCATTTGCCTTTTAAGATTAAAAATGAAGTAAAATTCCAGTATTTACTGGGGAAAAATGAACAACTATTTGTAGTGAAAACCAAACTCACCTGTTTTCTCTGTCATCCTCTAGCAGCTGCAGTTTATAGTAAGAGTTTGTGCCTTTCACAATATCTACCAGGCCAAGAGTTGCACTGAAAATCTTTCCACCTTTTTCAAAGACATGAGCAGAGTCCTCCAAACCTACAGACAGGAAACAGCAGTTCATAGAATCATGGAATCAAGCAGGTTGGAAGAGACCTCCAAGCTCATCCAGTCCAACCTAGCACCCAGCCCTAGCCAGTCAAGCAGACCATGGCACCAAACAAATTAGAAGAGAGAGGAAGTTCCTGGTTTAGGTCTCCCCCCTAACATTTGTGCCCCTGCAAAGGTTTCATGACAAAGTGTGAACCTTAACAGAAGGACTACAAAAAGAGTGGCCCAGGTGCTCCTGCAAGACTACCTGAAGCATGTTTGCCTTTCAACTGATTGTGTGCACAGCCCTTTAGGCACACTGGAGTGAGCTTCAGTCCTAACTGAAGGGAAGGGAGGGAAGAGGGAAGAGGGAAGAGGGAAGAGGGAAGAGGGAAGAGGGAAGAGGGAAGAGGGAAGAGGGAAGAGGGAAGAGGGAAGAGGGAAGAGGGAAGAGGGAAGAGGGAAGAGGGAAGAGGGAAGAGGGAAGAGGGAAGAGGGAAGAGGGAAGAGGGAAGAGGGAAGAGGGAAGAGGGAAGAGGGAAGAGGGAAGAGGGAAGAGGGAAGAGGGAAGAGGGAAGAGGGAAGAGGGAAGAGGGAAGAGGGAAGAGGGAAGAGGGAAGAGGGAAGAGGGAAGAGGGAAGAGGGAAGAGGGAAGAGGGAAGAGGGAAGAGGGAAGAGGGAAGAGGGAAGAGGGAAGAGGGAAGAGGGAAGAGGGAAGAGGGAAGAGGGAAGAGGGAAGAGGGAAGAGGGAAGAGGGAAGAGGGAAGAGGGAAGAGGGAAGAGGGAAGAGGGAAGAGGGAAGAGGGAAGAGGGAAGAGGGAAGAGGGAAGAGGGAAGAGGGAAGAGGGAAGAGGGAAGAGGGAAGAGGGAAGAGGGAAGAGGGAAGAGGGAAGAGGGAAGAGGGAAGAGGGAAGAGGGAAGAGGGAAGAGGGAAGAGGGAAGAGGGAAGAGGGAAGAGGGAAGAGGGAAGAGGGAAGAGGGAAGAGGGAAGAGGGAAGAGGGAAGAGGGAAGAGGGAAGAGGGAAGAGGGAAGAGGGAAGAGGGAAGAGGGAAGAGGGAAGAGGGAAGAGGGAAGAGGGAAGAGGGAAGAGGGAAGAGGGAAGAGGGAAGAGGGAAGAGGGAAGAGGGAAGAGGGAAGAGGGAAGAGGGAAGAGGGAAGAGGGAAGAGGGAAGAGGGAAGAGGGAAGAGGGAAGAGGGAAGAGGGAAGAGGGAAGAGGGAAGAGGGAAGAGGGAAGAGGGAAGAGGGAAGAGGGAAGAGGGAAGAGGGAAGAGGGAAGAGGGAAGAGGGAAGAGGAAAGAGGAAAGAGGAAAGAGGGGAGGGAAGAGGAAAGAGGGGAGGGAAGAGGAAGAAAGTAACTTTGGATAAAGGATTATCTCTAATCTAATATTTAAGACTGGTGAGAGGGATTCTTGGGAGATAGACCTCCACAGGCACCAGGTTAGCAATGGACTGAGCAGCCAAAGGCTGGCCTTGGATGCAGTATGAATTCTCACAACCTCTGTGTATCCTAAGTTTGGAAAGCAGCATTAGCTGCCCCCAGAGGAGCCTGAAAGCCAGACCAGCATCCTCTGCTGGCTGAGCCCTCATTCACCTCACTGACATGCTCCTGAAGCACGGTTTAGGTTGGAAAGGACCTTAAATACCATCTAGCTCCAACCCCCCTGTCATGATCAGGGACACCTCCCTCTAGATCAGGTTGCTCAAGGCTTCATCTCACCTCGAGCACTTCCAGGGAGGGGGCATCCACAACAACCTCCCTGGGCAACTTCCTCCAGTGTCTCACCACCCTCAGTGGAAAGAATTTATTCCTCATCCCCAGTCTAAATCTCCTCTCTTCCAGTTTAAACCCATTCCCTCTTGTCCTACCACTAACTGAAATGGTCCTTGTAAAACCTGCAGCAGGAAATCCTGCAACACCCAGCACTGGAAGCCAAATCTTTCCTTTTGACAGGAAGAAAACAGAGGATGGTTTCAAAACTCATGTTACTGCTATGGAACTGTTACTCTTCCACAGAAGACTACTCTGCATCCAGGAGACTCTGTGGTGCAGGCACAACCACTGTTAGCACTCACCAGAATCAGGATCTACAGCAGCTCCACCCTTAACTGTGAGCTTCATTTTCTTTTCAGACTTGCTAGGTCCTGTGGAGAAAATGTTATTCTTCACTCCCAGGCAGGCATCACAGTCTGACATCAGTGAACATTTCAGATCTCACTTTGCATAATTATCACCCTAAGGAGGCTTCCAAACAGATTGCCAGAACATGAGAACAACTGCTTCAAGGGTTTTTTTATCACCTGGTTTTAACAGGCAGTTCAAAGTCTCCACCCTGCCAATCACATGAGAAATAAGACCTGCTCAGCTTCTGTAGCCTTCCTTTTGCAAGCAAGGAGTGGGACAGATCACTTCTTTCACCAGCACAGCAGATAAATGTCACAATTGTGGTTGTGTTTAAATGGTACTTAAAAACATGACAGTGTGTGGGGAGTGTTCAGGTCCCTTGGAGGTGCTGCTTATGAGAGACAGACTGAAAATAATCATAGAATCAACCAGGTTGGAAGAGACCTCCAAGCTCAGCCAGGCCAACCTAGCACCCAGCCCTAGCCAGTCAACCAGACCATGGCACTAAGTGCCTCAGCCAGGCTTTGCTTCAACACCTCCAGGCACGGTGACTCCACCACCTCCCTGGGCAGCCCATTCCAATGCCAATCACTCTCTCTGGCAACAACTTCCTCCTAACATCCAGCCTAGACCTCCCCTGATTGCACAACTTGAGACTGTGTCCCCTTGTTCTGTTGCCACTTGCCTGGCAGAAGAGACCAACTCCACCTGGCTACAGCCTCCCTTCAGGGAGTTGCAGACAGCAATGAGCTCTGCCCTGAGCCTCCTCTTCTCCAGGCTGCACACCCCCAGCTTCCTCAGCCTCTCCTCATAGAGTTTATGTTCCAGGCCCCTCACCAGCTTTGTTGCCCTTCTCTGGACACCTTCCAGCACCTCAGCATCTCTCTTGAATTGAGGAGCCCAGAACTGGACACAGCACTCAAGGTGTGGCCTGAGCAGTGCTGAGTACAGGGGAAGAATAACCTCCCTTGTCCTGCTGGCCACACTGCTCCCGATGCAGGCCAGGATGCCATTGGCTCTGCTGCCCACCTGGGCACACTGCTGGCTCATCTTCAGCTACTCTCTACCAGTACCCCCAGCTCTCTCTCTGCCTGGCTGCTCTCAGCCACTCTGTCCCCATCCTGTAGCACTGCTTGGGGTTGTTGTGGCCAAAGTGCAGAACCCTGCACTTGGCCTTGTTAAATCTATCTCCAGGGATGGGGCCTCCACATCTCTGGGCAACCTGTTTCAGTATTTCACTAGCCTCATTGTGAAGAGCTGTCCAAGACTACTTAAAGCCAGTCCTTCCCTAAGGTCTTATTATTTAACACCACCACCCACAAGAAAAAGAGGAGGGTAATTGTTAGTGGTGATTCCCTTCTGAAGGGAGCAGAGGGCCCCATATGCTGGCCAGACTCCCCCCCAGGGAACTCTGCTGCCTCCCTGGGGTCCGGGTCAGGGATGCTACCAGAAGGCTGCCTACTGTAGTGCAGCCCTTTGACTACTACACCTTGTTGGTTATACATGCAGGGAATGAAGAGGTTGAGACCAGAGGTCTTCTGTGCTAAGAACATTATTATGAGGAGGAGGACAGAGAGCTCAAGGACAGGGCAGGGGCAGTCTATACCCCAGTGTAGACTGAACAGGCCTGCAGAGAAACAGCCACTGTGCTCTTCACCTTGCTCTTCTTTGACTTTCCCAGCGCTCTTGGTGCTTGGGGGCTTGCTGCACTTCCCATCCACAGCCATTTCCTCATGCTCCAGTTTCACCTCTGCACCCCAAGGGGAAAGCACATGGAGAGACACAAGCTCCTGAAAGGCCTTGCTGGAGGATTTGACATCCTGCAGAAACTTCTCTGAGACCACACGGACTTTGGCCTCCTTCACCTCCTCCATCTTCTTGCTCATCTTCTCCACGTCCTCTGCAGAGCCAGGGTGGGAAAGACAGGGGAAAAAAAGCCACCAGTGAGGTCTCAGACTTTAGCTCTTCCCTCTGGCCATGACTCAAGGCTCTCTAAACACTTTGTGGCAGCACAACTTCACCACATTCTGAATTCACTGTGTCCTTTAGAAAGCAAAATCCTCACTGGCTCATAGAATCATAGAATCAAGCAGGTTGGAAGAGACCTCCAAGCTCAGCCAGCCCAACCTAGCACCCAGCCCTAGCCAGGCAACCAGACCATGGCACTAAGTGCCTCAGCCAGGCTTTGCTGGAACACCTCCAGGCACAGCAGCTCCACCACCTCCCTGGGCAGCCCATTCCAATGCCAATCACTCTCTCTGCCAACAACTTCCTCCTAACATCCAGCCTGGACCTGCCCTGGCACAACTTGAGACTGTGTCCCCTTGTTCTATCTCAAGGGTGCAGCTTGGGCTAGAGCAGCAATGCTTCTGTATTCCCTGTCTGGTCCAGCCCTCCGTTTCCTGGAGCTAGGCAGGGAGCTGCACAGTCAGTCCCTCTGGTAACCTCCTAGCAGGTGGGAGCAGATCTCCTAACTCAGTACACAGTTTGCAACTTAACTCCAACAGGGAGCAATGGCAGGCCCTAAGGTGTCAGCAGAGAAAACAACTGCCCTCAGGCAGCCAGAGTCAGTTGTGCAGCTGCTCCAAGGCAAGCAGGGACACAGCCTGCAGCACCACCCAATCAGGGTGGCCTGCACACCACCATGGACCCAAGCTCCAGATACTGCAGACCCAGCAGAGCCTCATGGAGCAACGTGCAGGGCTCAGGTGCTAGGTACACAAAACCTCAACAGCACACAAGTGTCTTCACCTTCCCAGGCACAGGAAGGCTACTGGTGCATGCAAAACACTCCTAATCCAAACACTGATCCCCAGACAACTCTGTGTGCTTTGTCACCTGCCCACTCTGTTAGCAGTGCCATGAGCAAACAGGGTACATCTGCTTACTCTGTGTGCTGATGCACAGGGTGGCCTTGTTAGCTGTTGTTGTCATCTTTCCTCCCAGGTCCTCCACGATGCCCTTCACTTCCTCCTTGTTCTTTGACAGCTTTCCAAGAACCAGGATCTTCATGTTGGTCAGAGGTTTGTCTGGAAGTTTGGAAACAACAGAGTGTGTTAGCAGTGGGGACAGAGCCCTCCAGACAAATAACAAGTACAGAGGGGCAGCATCCCCCACACTCAGGGCAGCTGGAAGAGAGACAAGTGTCAGGCAGGTCTGACCTGGGCTAAGCCACCAGGAGGAAGCTCCCCTCCTCCTAAGAAAGGCAACAAAGCTCAGCACCCACCCACAGACACGAGGTATGGAAGACAGGGGGCACAGACACATCTATGCAGCCATTCTTTGCCTGCCTTCTTTTGGTCTGAATGAGACAAAAAAGCCCCAAGCAATCAGTCTGCTTTGGCACTATTTTACCTGGAGACTGTGCTGTGCTTGCCTATCTTTTGATGCCTGGACAGCACAGGAGAAACTTGCTCTGAGATGAAAGCTCTTGCTTCCTCAAAAGAAATTGGTTTTTGAGGGGCTGGGGAAAGGGGATTGCCTCCCAAGCAACTGTGCTCATACACTGAGGCTTGATCTCACAGACAGTGCAGAGGTGTATTGAGAAAACCCCATCACAACTCAGGAGTGGGCTGGTAACCACCTCAGGCTCACACCATAGAATCACAGAATCAACCAGGTTGGAAGAGACCTCCCAGATCAGCCAGGCCAACCTAGCACCCAGCCCTAGCCAGGCAACCAGACCATGGCACTAAGTGCCTCAGCCAGGCTTTGCTTCAACACCTCCAGGCACGGTGACTCCACCACCTCCCTGGGCAGCCCATTCCAATGCCAATCACTCTCTCTGGCAACAACTTCCTCCTAACATCCAGCCTGGACCTGCCCTGCCACAACTTGAGGCTGTGTCCCCTTGTTCTGTTGCTGGTTGCCTGGCAGAAGAGCCCAACCCCACCTGGCTACAGCCTCCCTTCAGGGAGTTGCAGACAGCAATGAGCTCTGCCCTGAGCCTCCTCTTCTCCAGGCTGCACACCCCCAGCTCCCTCAGCCTCTCCTCATAGGCTTTGTGTTCCAGGCCCCTCACCAGCTTTGTTGCCCTTCTCTGGACACCTTCCAGCACCTCAGCATCTCTCTTGAATTGAGGAGCCCAGAACTGGACACAGCACTCAAGGTGTGGCCTGACCAGTGCTGAGTACAGGGGAAGAATAACCTCCCTTGTCCTGCTGGCCACACTGCTCCTGAGCCTGCCCAGGATGCCATTGGCTCTCTTGGCCACCTGGGCACACTGCTGCCTCATCTTCAGCTACTCTCTACCAGCACCCCCAGGTCCCTTTCCTCCTGGCTGCTTTCCAGCCACTCTGTCCCCAGCCTGTAGTGCTGCTTGGGGTTGTTGTGGCCAAAGTGCAGAACCCTGCACTTGGCCTTGTTCAGTCTCATCCCATTGGCCTCTGCCCACCCATCCAGCCTGGCCAGGTCCCTCTGCAGGGCTCTCCTACCCTCCAACAGCTCCACAGCTGCTCCTAGCTTGGTGTCATCTGCAAACTTACTGATGCAGGACTCATGTTAGTACCTTGCAGTGCAGCTGGGTCTGGGATGTGGCCTGTGTCTAAGAGCACATCTGCCCTGCTGCAGATAAATGCTGCTATCTCCAGCTGAGGGTTGTGTTTTCTCTTCTACTTCCAGCCCAGATTAAATTGCTTAGCAAGCTAAGAAACTCAGCCTTAATTTTAATCAATGTTTTGAACTTGCTTGCAGGGCACACTGGGGCTGGAACCAACTTGCCAACCACAGTCAAGACCTGGGTTACTTTGCCTCCATCACTATAATAATGCAACCTGGCTAAAATTAGCTCTGCAGAATTATTCCCACCTTTTTCACCAAGTAACAATAGCTCTTATTGGACAGGTTGTAACCACCAAAGCAGCCTACAGGGACCTTCCAGAGTCTAACTTTTTGCCAGCTTATGGACTAGAGACAGAGTATTTGCTCTGCATAAGGGATATCAGTATTGAGAAAGTCAAATCTCAGTGGAGGACTTCTTCCAGCAGCCTACAGGGACCTTCCAGAGTCCAACTTTTTGCCAGCTCATGGACTAGAGACAGAGTATTTGCTCTGCATAAGGGATGTCAGTACTTGGTAAAGTCAAATCTCAGTGGAGGATTTAAAAACCAAACCAGAGCTCTCCTGCCCTTAAACCCTGACATGATGTGGAATGTGGTGGCACTATGGAGGTCCCTAGATGTTGCCCAAGAATCCAAGCAAGAAGGTACCTCACAGCAGGTCCCCCCTTATGACACAGTTTGAAACATAGGCCCTTAAGTTTTTCCATTCACTGCAAACATCTCCTCACCATCAAGCACACAAAATTATTTGCTAGGAATCAACCAGCCTTGAAACCTCTGGGAAACAGCAGGCCTTGAGAGACCCCTTCTAGTGGGAGGTGTCCCTGCCTATGGCAGGGGCTTGGAACTAGATGAGCCTTGAGGTCCTTTCCAACCTAAACCATTCTATGAGTTCATGAACGAGGACCTCAAGCCTGTGTCCCAACCACTCCACCATAGAATCAACCAGGTTGGAAGGGACCTCCAAGGTCATCCAGTCCAACCTAGCACCCAGCCCTAGCCTGTCAACCAGACCATGGCACTAAGTGCCTCATCCTGATCCTCCTGCTTAGGGGCAGGAGAACTGCATATCTGTTCAGAGTGGCATATTTGTTAGGCTGGGAATGCCATTGCACACCGTCCCAAACTCACCTCCAGCTGGGAATGCCATTGCACACCGTCCCAAACTCACCTCCAGCTGGGAATGCCATTGCACACCGTCCCAAACCCATCTCCAGCTGGGAATGCCACTGCACACCATCCCAAACCCATCTCCAGCTGGGAATGCCATTGCACACCGTCCCAAACTCACCTCCAGCTGGGAATGCCATTGCACACCATCCCAAACCCATCTCCAGCTGGGAATGCCACTGCACACCGTCCCAAACTCACCTCCAGCTGGGAATGCCATTGCACACCGTCCCAAACCCATCTCCAGCTGGGAATGCCATTGCACACCGTCCCAAACTCACCTCCAGCTGGGAATGCCATTGCACACCATCCCAAACCCATCTCCAGCTGGGAATGCCATTGCACACCATCCCAAACTCACCTCCAGCTGGGAATGCCATTGCACACCATCCCAAACCCATCTCCAGCTGGGAATGCCATTGCACACCATCCCAAACTCACCTCCAGCTGGGAATGCCATTGCACACCGTCCCAAACTCACCTCCAGCTGGGAATGCCATTGCACACCATCCCAAACCCATCTCCAGCTGGGAATGCCATTGCACACCATCCCAAACTCATCTCCAGCTGGGAATGCCATTGCACACCATCCCAAACTCATCTCCAGCTGGGAATGCCACTGCACACCATCCCAAAGTCACCTCCAGCTGGGAATGTCACTGCACACCATCCCAAACCCATCTCCAGCTGGGAATGCCATTGCACACCATCCCAAACTCACCTCCAGCTGGGAATGCCATTGCACACCATCCCAAACCCATCTCCAGCTGGGAATGCCATTGCACACCATCCCAAACCCATCTCCAGCTGGGAATGCCATTGCACACCATCCCAAACCCATCTCCAGCTGGGAATGCCACTGCACACCATCCCAAAACCATCTCCAGCTGGGAATGCCACTGCACACCATCCCAAACTCACCTCCAGCTGGGAATGCCACTGCACACCATCCCAAACTCACCTCCAGCTGGGAATGCCATTGCACACCATCCCAAACTCATCTCCAGCTGGGAATGCCACTGCACACCATCCCAAACTCATCTCCAGCTGGGAATGCCACTGCACACCATCCCAAACCCATCTCCAGCTGGGAATGCCACTGCACACCATCCCAAACTCATCTCCAGCTGGGAATGCCACTGCACACCATCCCAAAGTCACCTCCAGCTGGGAATGCCACTGCACACCATCCCAAACTCATCTCCAGCTGGGAATGCCACTGCACACCATCCCAAACTCACCTCCAGGTAAGTTCCTCACCTCTAGGAGCAGAAACCGTTTCTGGCAGAGGAGCAGATGCAGAGGGAGGAGGCACAGAGTTGGCATTCCCAGTGTCTGGAGGGAACACTCTGTCCTGCCTCTTGCACTTAAATTTCTTCAGGTAAGGAATTTCCCGGAACTCCTGGGGGGTGGAAGGATAAGGAGAGGATAAAACCGAGACACTGCTATACAATAGGGAGGCTAAGTGGAGCACTGGCCAGGTGTTGGCATCTGTGCCAGGTCTTGGAATGGATTCTTGAGACCTTGATACTGAAGGCAGGCAAACAGCTACTTTAACAAGGGGGAGGGCAAAATAAAGGAGGGTAAATGATCAAACCAACAGCATAGAACCACAGAATGGTCTGAGTTGGAAGGGACCTCAAGGATCATCCAGCTCCAGCCCCCTGCCACAGGCAGGGACACCTCCCTCTAGAGCAGGTTGCTCAAGGCCTCATCCAACCTGGCCTTGAACATCTCCAGGGAGGAAGCAGCCACAACCTCCCTGGGCAACCTGTGCCAGTGTTTCACCACCCTCACTGCAAAGAACTTCCTCCTAACATCCAGTCTAAATCTCCCCTCTCCAGTTCAAACCCATTCCCCCTCATCCTGTCATTACCAGACCTTGTCAATAGTCCCTCCCCAGCCTTCTTGTAGCCCCCTTCAGATACTGGAAAGCCACTCTAAGGTCTCCTCAAAGCCTCCTCTTCTCCAGACTGCAGAGCCCCAACTCTCTCAGCCTGTCCTCATGGCAGAGCTGCTGCAGCCCTCTGAGCATCTTCATGGCCTCCTCTGGACTGGCTCAAACAGTTCCATGTCCCTCTTGTGTTGGGGGCTCCAGAACTACACCCAGGAGTGCAGGTGGGGTCTGAGGAGAGCAGAGCCAAGGGGCAGAATCCCCTCCCTTGCCCTGCTGCCCACACAGCTCTTGCTGCAGCCCAGCCCACAGTTGCTGTCTGGGCTGCACTCACACTGTCAGTTCATGTTGAGCTTTTCCTCACCCCAGACCCCCAGGTCCTTTTCCTCAGGGCTGCTCTCAGCCATTCCCCACCCAGCCTGTATCTGCGCCTGGGATTGCACCCACCCAGGTGCAGGACCTTACACTTGGCCTTGTTGAATATCATGAAGTTGGCCTGGGCCCACCTCTGCAGACTGGCCAGCTCCCTCTGGATGGATCCCTGCCCTCCAGCAAGTCGACAGTGCCACACAGCTTGGTGTCACCTGCAAACTTGCTGAGGGTGCACTGATTCCTCTGTCCATGTCACTGACAAAGATGTTAAACAGCACTGGTGGAGCCAGCACTGACCCCTGAGGGACACCCCTTGGCACTGCTCTGCAGGTGGACACTGTGCTGTTGATCACCACTCTCTGTCAATTTAGTGTTACTGGGAAAATGTTACTGGGTTATGCATTAGCTGCCCACACCCAATCACAGATGGGCAGGGGCTGGAAATCAGCAAATCTAGCTACCCTGCCAGGCAGGTCCACCTCCAGAAGGTCACACAGGAACACATCCAGGAGGGTTCTGAGTGTCTCCAGAGATGGAGACTCCACCACCTCTTTGGGCAGCCTGTTCCAGTGCTCCATTAGCTTAAAGAAGCTCCTCCTCATGTTTAGACAGAACTTCTTACGTTCAAGTTGGTGCCAGTTACCTCTTGTCCTGTCACTGGGTGCCACTGAAAAAGGCCTGGTCCTATCCTCCTGACACCCACCCTCTCAGTATTTATAGCATCCCCCACCTCAGCCTTCTTTCTGCAGACTAAAGAGACTCAATCCTCTGAGTCTTTCCTCATAAGAGGAAAGTCCCTCAGCACCTCTGCAGCCCTACCATGAGGGATGTAGCTGTGACAGGACCTCACTGCTGCTAAGCACACTCTGCTCGCTGGCACCTGACACTGACTTGCTTACTCCACCTCCTTGTAAGGTGCAACATCAGCCAAGCAATGTGCAGATCCACAGCAAACACTCACCTTTGGGATTACCCAGTCCTTCCTGTTGGGAGTCTGTGTTTTAGCAACACACTTGGTCCAGGCAGTGATATTCCCTGAGCAGTAATAGGAGTCACTCTTGAACACGAACTGCCCCTTGCACTCGTCGCAGGGAAGCAGAGCTCCGAACGCCATCCCGTCTGCTATGCGGTCCAGAATCTAGGAGCAACACAGAATGCAGACCAGGTTATGGCAGGAAGAGGCTGCAAGCCTCTGCACCACATCACACTGGGCTGCACAAGAAAGTAACTGGCAGGCAGATGTAGGTGCTCCCAGGGTTTGTCATACACACACACCAAGACTCTCACCACCACTGGTTCATTCATGACACCCCAAAGGACATGATGTGAATTGTCCCTGCTCACACCATGGCTCACAGTCTCATGTAGTCAGGTGCTGTGCTCAGCAGAACATATCTGCCACAAAGCACCTGAGCAGGCAGGGGACAGGCAAGGAGGAGATGAACTACTGCACCTGAGAACGTAAGTAGCAGGTAGGTGGGAATGTAGGCTCAGATCAGTCCTGGTTTTCCTGCCTAGTCTATTTCTTGGCCATTTTGAGGCTAGACACTTCCCACATCCCAGCCCAGACTCCTCACAAAGACTCTTAGTAAACTCTAATACTTAAAGCAAAGTGTGGCTCCAAAGAAGACTTCCACAAGTTACACAGACTGAAAAGTGACTGTTTTTAGGAAAGATACCAGGAAACAATTTGCCCATTTTCTTCCTCATCCTCCATAATTGAACAGCTGAGGGAGGCAACATAAAGTGTCATAATTAAACTGCTCTTGGAGGGCCAGCAACACAAAAAAACCCCAAAACACCCCAGGGTCTAGTTTAGGCACAGCAGAATACAGAGACTAAGATGCTGAATTTAGTATCACAAAACGTAGAATCAAGCAGGTTGGAAGAGACCTCCAAGATCATCCAGGCCAACCTAGCACCCAGCCCTAGCCAGTCAACCAGACCATGGCACTAAGTGCCTTAGCCAGGCTTGGCTTCAACACCTCCAGACACGGTGACTCCACCACCTCCCTGGGCAGCCCATTCCAGTGCCAATCACTCTCTCTGACAACAACTTCCTCCTAACATCCAGCCTAGACCTTCCCCAGCACAACTTGAGGCTGTGTCCCCTTGTTCTGTTGCTGGTTGCCTGTAGCCCACCTGGCTACAGCCTCCCTTCATGTAGTTGTAGACAGCAATGAGGTCTGCCCTGAGCCTCTTCTTCTGCAGGCTGCACACCCCCAGCTCCCTCAGCCTCTCCTCATAGGCTTTGTGTTCCAGGCCCCTCACCAGCTTTGTTGCCCTTCTCTGGACACCTTCCAGCACCTCAACATCTCTCTTGAATTGAGGGGTCCAGAACTGGACACAGCACTCAAGGTGTGGCCTGACCAGTGCTGAGCACTGGGGCAGAATAACCTCCCTTGTCCTGCTGGCCACACTGCTCCTGATCCAGGCCAGGAGGCCATTGGCTCTCTTGGCCACCTGGGCACACTGCTGGCTCATCATCAGAGTCATAGAATGGTTTAGGATCACAGACATTAGGGGTTGGAAGGGACCCAAGGAGACCATCCAGTCCATCCCCTCTGCCAGAGCACCCTTTGAAGTGGGCCAGGTCTGCATGTTGGGCCTTCTGCCCCTTCAGAAGGGAGTCTCCTATGACAATAACTCTTCTCTTTTTTTTGATGCAAGATGTTTGTGTGGAGGGCTTGGGCTGCTTTAATTTTGGGAACTCCTCCAAGCCATATGGTTCACCTTCCTGGCTGGCCAGCTGGACCTGCAGGACATCAAACCTGTTCTGCAAAGGCACCTGGGGAGCACTGTCAATAACTGAAGCCACACTCCCACCACGGCGGGTGGGAATTTGTTGCCACAGCCCCTTGATGATTTGGTTGGGAAGTTCAGAGGGTGGGAGATGGACAGGACAGGAGTTTCTTTACTGCCTTGACCATGGACTTGCCTCCCCTCCCTCTTTTCCTTTGAATTACTGGCTTCAGTCTGACAGGGGGTGGATACAGGGGGTACCTGGCCCTCAGTGTCTGATAATGGGTAGTGCTGTCTCTCCATTAGGGCTGCCAGAGCTTGGCACCACCTGTCTATCTCATCTTCTGCTTCTCTGACTTTTCTAAGCCTATGAACTTCACCCTTCCCTCCTTCAGCTTCGCCCTTCCCTCCTTCAGCTTCGCCCTTCCCTCCTTCAGCTTCGCCCTTCCCTCCTTCAGCTTCGCCCTTCCCTCCTTCAGCTTCGCCCTTCCCTCCTTCAGCTTCACCCTTCCATCCTTCAGCTTCACCCTTCCATCTTTCAGCTTCACCCTTCCATCTTTCAGCTTCATCCTTCAGCTGTGCTGCACTTCTGAGTAGCAAATCTACCTGTCCACAGTGTATACAATTGCCTGGCAGAGAGGAGAGACCGAGGCACACTGCAGCCTGTGGGCTGTGTCTTGGCCTATTTCATCTTTCACCTGTGTTTGCATTTCCATCCTAGCTGGCACCAGGAGCCTGCCCTTCCTCTGCCGGGTGGAGACCACTATGCTTACCGACTATGGTGATGCGGTTTTAGGCCAGCAGGCTAGGGGTGGGGTTGTGTGGCCTTTGGTTTCCCCCACCCCTCAGGCACTGCTCTCCTGGTCGCTGAGCTTGCCTGGGAATGAGAAGCTGGGCTACTGGGCCCTTTAAATTCCATGTGGTCCCCTGGCAACACCCCCCAGCCATGGCACTGTGTGAGCAGGTGTGCTGAGGACAGCTCTCACCGGTCCTGCCCTTTCCCTGGGCTTCTTCTGCCCACAGAAAGCCCCCAAGAAGCCTGCTGTGCTAGTTTGAAGCTAGCTAGAATGTTTTGGTGAGGAGGACTGGATTACAGGCTGTGGAAGGAACACCAAGGCTGATGTCTACTGCACTCACAGGCTTGCTGAGAGGTACAAAAACAAAAATGAAAACATAGATAACCACTTCCACTGGGGAGCTCTGAGCTGCATCTCTTTCTAAGCCCACCCTCTGTTTCTTTAATTCATCCACTCTGCTTCCTAACCCCCTGGCTGAACCTCCATTCTTCCTTGGGACTGGGGTAAGGTTGAGAGGGGCAGGGGAAGGTGAAGAGGCGGTTGGGAGCCCCTCCTGGGGACTCAGGTTTCTGGGAGGGCTGCTGTGTTTCTGTATTACCTTTTACCTTGTCTATGTCTGTCTATCACTGTATATCCTGTAACTATCTGCTTGTCTGTTGTGCTAAGCTGTAAATACAAAGCTTCATTCCATTTCCAGAGCTGGCTGAGTCTAGTCTGGGTGATTTCCAGAAGTGTGGGGGGTGGGGAACACCCAAACCATCACACCCAGGAAGCCCAAACAAACCAAACCACAGCACACCTCGGCTAGCCTGTACCGAGGCTCTCCCTCCGCTGATCTCACCTTGGAATGGAAGTTCGCATTTAGGTTGGAAGGGACCTCAAGGATCATCCAGTTCCAACCTCCTGCCATAGGCAGGGACACCTCCCACTAGAACAGGTAGCTCAAGGCCTCAAAGAGGACAAAAGGACTGGGCTTTGTCCTGAATTTCTTTCAGAAGTGTTAGGAACATTTCAGACTTGAAATCATAGAAGCACAGAATCAGGCAGGTTGGAAGAGACCTCCAAGCTCATCCAGTCCAACCTAGCACCCAGCCCTAGCCAGGCAACCAGACCATGGCACTAAGTGCCTCAGCCAGGCTTTGCTTCAACTCCTCCAGGTGACTCCACCACCTCTCTGGGCAGCCCATTCAGGTCAGCTTCACCAGTTCACAGACCCAGCACAAACACAAAGCAACTCCAGACCAACTCACAGCATTTTCCCCTGCAGGAACTTCCTGCTTGTTGGCGATCAGCAGCTCCTTCAGGTCATTAGTGGAGCAGACCTTCCTCAGCTCATCCTTGATGCCCCAGATCAGCTCTGTCTGTTCCTGTTGACAAAATCCAGCAGCTTAGCTACTTGCAATTGATTGTTAAGGACACTCCTGAAACTGTGGCATGTGGTCAAGGTTTTAGCAAGCCCATAGTACCTTAATACAGACTCTCAGATGAAGAGCACCACAAGCTTGACTAAAAAGGAGAGTCACAGATTTTACCCAAGGCCCTAGAAGAGATCTTTAGAGGCACAGGCTTCAGATTTCAGTATGCATACAGTAAGCATTCTGAGGCTTCAGCACACACTCTCTCAAGATTACATGCAGAAGGACATCCCTATGTGATTCTGGCTAAACAAAGGCTTCTTCACTGCATGTACATAAAGAAAGGCCACCCCCACAGCACTATCCCTCACAAGGAGGCACAAGCAGTGCTACTGTGCTAGTCTGAAGCTAGCTGGAATGTTTTGGTGAGAAGGACTAGATTACAGGCTGTGAAAGGAAAACAAGGGTGATGTCTACTGCACTCATAGGCTTGCTGAGATGTATAAGAAGAAGAATCCAAACATAGATAAGGCACTTCTCCTGCCAGGGGGCTCCAAGCTCCATCTCTCTTCCTAACCTCACCTCTGTTTTTTTTTCCTTTCCTAACCCACTTTGCTTCCTAACCCCCTGGCCAAACTTCCATTCTTCCTTGGGACTGGGGTAAGGTTGAGAGGGGTAGGGGCAAGGTGAAGGGGCAGTTGGGAGCCCCTCCTGGGGACTCAGGTTTCTGGGAGGGCTGTTGTGTTTCTGTATTACCTTTTACCTTGTCTATTTCTGTCTATAACTGCATATACTGTAACTATCTGCTTGTCTGTTGTGCTAAGCTGTAAATACAAAGCTTCATTCCATTTCCAGAGCTGGCTGAGTCTAGTCTGGGTGATTTCCAAAGTGTGGGGGGGTGGGGAACACCCAAACCATCCCAAGTACCAAGACTGATAGCTTTTAGATAGAGTGGACCCCAAGTTTCCATCACATTGCTACCCTTAAACTCCCAGCAGCCTCTGCCAGTGTCACCTAACTAGTGGGGATGTGGCTGCATTTCAGCCTTGCATTAAAACCACCCCAAGAAACGCCCATCAGCACTGCTCTTCTTTTAAGCCACCTAAGCACAAGAGGAATTTCTACCAGATCAGTCACCTGCAACAGTGCTGAGGAGCCTGTGCATTCTTTTGGGGCTTCCTACAAAAGGGGAAAAGGTTGGAGAGCAAAGAAGCATCCTGAAATATCTGAGATTAGCTTCTGAACGCTATTGACTGGCTACAGACACCACAGGCTGTGCTGGAAGAACTGGCTGCCTGTGTAACAGGGTTTAATTTCCATTGTTAACAACGATGCTTGCTGACATAGGGAATAAGTAATAGTAAACCCAATGTTAACCCTGATCCACAAATTGCCTCAATCTGCCCTAAGCATCTGCACCACAGCAGCAAAGCCTTGGTAAGCTCTCAGTTAAGTTGTGCTGAAAATGAAGGTGCTGCCATTCAACAAACCCAGGCCACTTTTGTTCAGAAGCAGGAATGCCATTTCTCTGCAGCTCAACTGCAGCAAAAACAATCTGTTAAGTAGTTTATGAGAAAGTCCCTATGCCAAACCTTCAGTAAATACAAAGTTTCTCATGTTCTATGGGGAACTCTTCCCACTACATCCTACAGAGTGAAAGGTAGAACGCTGTGATCTACCACACTTTGTGCCCAAGAACTGAGCACAGCTTCCCAGAGGGTGGGGAATAAAAAAAGGATGTGATTTCCCATTAATCTAGTTCTGCACTTCTGACTGACTTTCACATTGTGCAGTCCATTGGTTTCCAGGCTATTGTCCAGCAGTGCTCGGGCTCAGAGCATCATCTGTCACAAGCAGATGATAAGGAGGAAACACAGAAGCAGCCTCTCTGAGGGCAAAGGCACTGAACCTGAGCTATTTAAATCTAGTAAGCACCACTCCTAGAGAACAGGGTGAACTGCCCTCAGCAAAGCCTTACTGAGAGGGCATCTCCTGTGCCAGGACATGAGGACCAGCTGTGCTACAACTCTGCTTTGTCTGGACATGGGGTAGAGTCCTTCTCTAGGAACTACAACCCTGCAGTTAGTGCCTGACACGGCACTCTTCTACCCGAGCACGTTAAGATGCAATCAACTAAAACTCACCTTCAGCTGTTTCTCCTGCTTTGATTCTTTCTCTTTTTCTTTTTTCTGTTTCTTTTTCACAGTCACATTTCCATCTACCTCTTCTCCTTTTCTCTTTCTAACAGAGAGAAACAAAACAAAGCACAGATAGGACATGAAGTTATTCAAATGCCTGTCCAGGCGTTACCAGAGCTTGGTTTGCTGACAGCCACTATGTGCAGAGGCTTGAATATCCTCAGTTTTGGCAGGCAAACCCACTTTCCAAATTCCTTTGTGCTAGATTTGGCTCTGCAATGTGAGCTGCCTCAAGGCCAGGTGCACCTGAAGATAACTGCATGGTTTGAAAGAAGATCAGGAGTCACAGTGAGGTAGGGGTCAGTCTCTTCTCCCTAGTATCAGGTAACAGAATGAGAGGAAAGGGCCTGAAATTGTGCCAGGGGAGGTTTAAGGCTAGGTATCAGGAAAATACTCTTTACTGCATGAGTGGTCACTGGAACAGGCTGCCCAGGGAGGTGGCAGAGTCACCATCCCTAGAGGTATTCAAGAAACATGTGGACACGGCACTCTGGGATGTGGTTTAATGGCCATGGTGGTGTTAGGTTGATGGTTGGACTCAATGTTCTTAGAGGTCTTTTCTAACCAAAATAATTCAATGATTCTAAGAGCACAGAAAATACTGCAGCATTTTCAGGCATGTTCATCTGCACCTGCATGAGTTCAGCAAAGGCAGAGCTAAGAACCACTGAAGAGAAGCATCTCTCTCCAAATCTGGTGGGGCTAAAAGGCTGGGGTGTCTTTCAGCTGACCCAGCAGCTTCAAATATTTATCATAGAATCAACCAGGTTGGAAGAGACCTCCAAGCTCAGCCAGGCCAACCTAGCACCCAGCCCTAGCCAGGCAACCAGACCATGGCACTAAATGCCTCATCCAGGCTTTGCTTCAACACCTCCAGGGACAGCGACTCCACCACCTCCCTGGGCAGCCCATTCCAATGCCAATCACTCTCTCTGCCAACAACTTCCTCCTAACATCCAGCCTAGACCTCCCCTAGCACAACTTGAGACTGTGTCCCCTTGTTCTCTTGCTGGGTGCCTGGCAGCCTCCATTCAGGTAGTTGTAGACAGCAATGAGGTCACCTCTGAGCCTCCTCTGCTGCAGGCGGCACACCCCCAGCTCCCTCAGCCTCTCCTCATAGGCTTTGTGTTCCAGGCCCCTCACCAGCTTTGTTGCCCTTCTCTGGACACCTTCCAGCACCTCAACATCTCTCTTGAATTGAGGGGTCCAGAACTGGACACAGTACTCAAGGTGTGGCCTGACCAGTGCTGAGTACAGGGGCAGAATAACCTCCCTTGTCCTGCTGGCCACACTGCTCCTGATCCAGGCCAGGATGCCATTGGCTCTCTTGGCCACCTGGGCACACTGCTGCCTTATGTTCAGCTACTATCTACCAGTACCCTCAGGGCCCTCTCTGCCTGGTTGCTCTCAGCCACTCCGTCCCCATCCTGTAGCACTGCTTGGGGTTGTTGTGGCCAAAGTGCAGAACTGGCACTTGGCCTTGTTAAAACTCCTGGCATTGGACTGTGCTCATCTATGCAGCCTGACCAGGTCCCTCTGCAGAGCCTCTTCTACCTTTGCAGAAGAGTTCCTCTTCCAGCTGTCCCCCTGCCAGTGTTTTTCAGCCCAGCACTGGAAGATGCACTGCCTCAAGAGGGGCAGGAGCCACCCTGTGTTACCAGCAGCAGCTTTCATCTCTTGAGAAAACCTCTGTATTGATCTCTAGACAGACAAGCAGCAACCAGCATGGCAGGACTGGATACAGCACACACAGAGTCATGCTTTCAAAAGCCCCCAAGCCAAGCAAGTTCCCTCTCCTCCCTGGCTGCAGCTCCTGCAAGGGGCAAGACCAGGGGCAAGACCACTGAGCCCCACCACAAGGATAACAGCTTCTTAGGGTGACAAAGCTGGTGAGGGGCCTGGAGCACAGCCCTGTGAGGAGAGGCTGAGGGAGCTGGGGGTGTGCAGCCTGCAGAAGAGAAGGCTCAGAGCAGAGCTCATTGCTGTCTGCAACTACCTGAAGGGAGGCTGTAGCCAGGTGGGGTTGGGCTCTTCTGCCAGGCAACCAGCAACAGAACAAGGGGATAGAGTCTCAAGCTGTGCCAGGGGAGGTCTAGGCTGGATGTTAGGAGGAAGTTGTTGGCAGAGAGAGTGATTGGCATTGGAATGGGCTGCCCAGGGAGGTGGTGGAGTTGCTGTCCCTGGAGGTGTTGCAGCCAAACCTGGCTGAGGCACTTAGTGCCATGGTCTGGTTGCTTGGCCAGGGCTGGGTGCTAGGTTGGCCTGGCTGAGCTTGGAGGTCTCTTCTGACCTGCCTGATTCTGTGACACTGTATTTTTTAAAACAGAGTCAAAAGTACACAGCCTAAGGTGGGAAAAACATCTCCTCTGGAGTGCCAAGTGCTCTGCTGCCCCTTCCCAAGCCAGAGGGCTGAACAATGTAAGCATTTAGGACGAGTGCCCAAACGCTGCGCACCTGAAGTGCCTCTCCCTGGCGAGGCTGCTGCAGCAAGCCAGCACTCTCTGCCATGCTCTAACTTGTCTCCCTGTCTCCAAAAGGAGGAAAGCCTGTACATCAGCTTCTGCAAGGTGCTCACCCTGCTGAGAGGCCCCATGTCCCAGGGAAGCACACAAATTCCAGCAGGCACTCACACCTTTGGCAGCTTCTCCTCAGAGTCAGGATTGCTCTCCTGGCCAGAGGGTGTTACTCTACCTGTTCCAGCCACTTGGACAAAGCACAGAGCAGAAGGGATCAGCACAACTGCAGAGAGGCACAAACTTCTACACCACTTTCCCTTTCCTCCCTGATTTGGAGACTCCTCTTTTGTCCCTGGCCATGCCCATGGCTCAAAGCAAACACTAATCATCATTTTACACAGCCTGAAGAACAGCAAAGCTAAATTCATTTCCCACCTTCCCAGAAGAGCAAATTTTAGAGCAGCTGACAAAATACCCACACTGACAGATGCATTAACTTTACCTTCCATCCTTGGGATCAAACTCTGGGGGCTACTGTACACACTCTTCTCCCTGCTGGGGAAGAGACAGTCTTCCCACAGCCAACAGCTCCAGCCCAGCACTCTGCTCAGAAGGATCATTCCTGACCAGCCAACACAAAACACTTCTTTTCAGCCTCACAAAGATGCACAACTGTGAGATTTATTCCAGCTTTCAAGAAGATGGGGATGGAGGTGAACTGTCCCACTCTAGCCTGGTCCTTCCTTACCATCTACTCTCTATTTTTCATGCTCCCATCCCTACAATGAAAATGAAAGGTGGAAAGGGCAGCACAGCAACCCTGGATAAAGCAGGCAGCCATCACAGAGAGTAACAAGAGCTCTCCTTTCACCCTCACTCCTGTAAAGCAACACCAGATTTTTGCTGACTGCTTACCCTCTGCCTAAGGCAACCTCTGCAGCTGATCTGGTGCTGCAGGACACCTCCAGAATGACATTGCTCCTGTCCTGGGCAGCAATTCCACCCAAACAAGCAGAAAAGCATTACAGCTTGAAGCAGGAGGGTGAAACATATGCTGCCAGAGCAGCACAGCTGAAGGGAGCTCACAAGCTGCTACTGCATTTCATAGAACCATAGAATCAACCAGGTTGGAAGAGACCTCCAAGATCATCCAGTCCAACCTATTTCCTCCTGAAGTAGGTGAGCTCTCTCCATGGAGAAGCTGCTGGCAAGGACACCAAGCTAGGAGCAGGTGTGGAGCTGTTAGAGGGTAGGAGAGCCCTGCAGAGGGACCTGGCCAGGCTGGATGGGTGGGCAGAGGCCAATGGGATGAGACTGAACAAGGCCAAGTGCAGAGTTCTGCACTTTGTCCACAACAACCCCAAGCAGTGCTACAGGATGGGGACAGAGTGGCTGAGAGCAGCCAGGAGGAAAGGGACCTGGGGGTACTGATAGAGAGGAGCTGAAGATGAGGCAGCAGTGTGCCCAGGTGGGCAGCAGAGCCAGTGGCATCCTGGCCTGGATCAGGAACAGTGTGGCCAGCAGGACGAGGGAGGTTCTTCCTTCCCTCTACTCTGCCCTGCTGAGACCTCATCTTGAATACTGCATTTGGTTTTGGGCTCCCCAGTTGAAGAGGGACAGGGATCTGCTGGAGAGGGTCCAGCAGAGAGCTACAAGGATGATGAGGGGACTGGAGCACTGCCTGACAAAGAGAGGCTGAGGGACCTGGGGCTGTTTAAGTCTGGAGAAGACTGAGAGGGGATTTAATCAATGTTTATAAACATCTGAGGGCTGGGGGTCAGGGCAGGGGACAGGCTCTGCTCACTGCTCCCTGGGATAGGACAAGGAGCAATGGGTGTAAGCTGCAGCACAGGAGGTTCTGCCTCAACACAAGGGGGAACTTCTTTCCTGTAAGGGTCACAGAGCACTGGCACAGGCTGCCCAGGGAGGCTGTGGAGTCTCCTTCTCTGGAGCCTTTCCAGGCCTGTCTGGATGTGTTCCTGTGTGCTCTGTGTTAGATAGGATTGTCCTGCTCTGGCAGGGGGGTTGGACTGGATGATCTCCTTGGGTCCCTTCCAACCCCTAATATTCTGTGATCTCAAAAAGTCTCCTCCAAGCTCACAGTTCTATGAGCTATGAAGGCAATTACAGCTTCTGGGCTGTTCTTCTTTTGGCTTCTCCAGAACTTCTGTGCTTGCCTGGCAGCCAACCACCAGGTAGGAAACACATCATATCTCTCCACCCACTCACTCAGTTTGTTTGCCCTCTCAATTACTCAGCTTGCTTGAGAGACAACTATTTTTCCAGTTCACCCTTAATACCCCTGGCTCAAGCACACAGCTCAAACAGCAGAAGAAGGCCAGCACCTTCATGGCTGAGGGGCTTGTTCACACAGTGCTTGGAGGCTGAGATGTCCTGCTGCATTTCACACAATCACAGAGTGGTCTGGGTTGGAAGGGACCTCAAGGATCATCCAGCTCCAGCCCCCTGTCATAGGCAGGGACACCTCCCTCTAGAGCAGGTTGCTCAAGGCCTCATCCAGCCTGGCCTTGAACACCTTCAGGGAGGAAGCAGCCACAGCCTCCCTGGGCAACCTGTGCCAGTGTCTCACCACCCTCACTGCAAACAACTTCCTCCTAACATCCAGTCTCAATCTCCCCTCTGCCAGTTCAAACCCATTCCCCCTCATCCTGTCATTACCAGACCTTGTCAATAGTCCCTCCTCAGCCTTCCTGTAGCCCCCTTCAGATACTGGAAGGCCACTATAAGGTCTCCTCCAATCCTTCTCTTCTCCAGGCTGCACAGCCCCAACTCTCTCAGCCTGTCCTCATGGCAGAGCTGCTGCAGCCCTCTGAGCATCTTCATGGCCTCCTCTGGACTGGCTCCAACAGTTCCATGTCCCTCTTGTGTTGGGGGCTCCAGAACTGCACAGTACCCCAAGTGGGGTCTGAGGAGAGCAGATTCCCCACCTGGAGGGGATTTCTGGTTCACATTACCCTAGATCACCAGCCTCAGCTTTTTCCCCACTGTAATTCCAGGGTTTTATTTACAGAGTGACTTGGCAAAGCACTTTGTGGCCTATCTTTGCAAAGCCTTCATATTTTGCAGCATCCCAGAAGTGGCCCAGAGAAGCAGAGCCACGGCAGTCAAGAGAAAGACTTCAGACAGTCAAATCCTTAGAGCTCTGCTGAAGATATGGGAAAAAGCCCTACAGACAACCCTGTTAAACTCACACTGTGCCAGGACAAAATGGAGCACACAAAGCACACAGAGAGCACCAAAAGCAAAGGACTGCTTGAAAAGTTGAAAGTGCATCAAAGCACTGGGCTTCACAACCCCATCCAGAGGCATTTTTGCTCTGGATGCATGGATGCCTTTTACCTCTGCCTGCATGGAAAGGTGGCAGGCTGCTGGACAGCTCATCTCAGCCTCCAGCTGTGTGAGGTCAGCAACAGAGAACCTGACCAGCCTCCAACAGGAGCACTGCAGGACTCTCTCCACGTAAGCACCCACACCACTGCTGAATGCTTCTGGAGCAACTGCTTGCTAGCCAAGGAAGCAGTGTGGAAGTTTCTACTTCTTAATGACACATAGATCAGTTTAGGCTTGCTCTGCTTTGTTACCTGTGGCAGAGGATGATGTAGATTCATAGAATCAACCAAGCTGGAAGAGACCTCCAAGCTCATCCAGTCCAACCTAGCACCCAGCCCTAGCCAGTCAACCAGACCATGCTACTAAGTGCCTCAGCCAGGCTTTGCTTGAACACTTCCAGGGATGGCAACTCCACCTGGGCAGCCCATTCCAATGCCAATCACTCTCTCTGGGAATAACTTTTCTCTGTGAAAAGAACTTCTCTCTGTGAAGAACATTTATACACATGCAAAGCTTTGCCCATCAGCCACCCATCTGGAGAACCAATAAATAGTTTGGGTTGGAAGGCATCTTACAGGTCATCTAGTTCCAACCCCCCTGCCATGTGCAGGGACACCTCCCACTAGATCAGGTTGCTCAAGGCTCTGTCCAACCTGGTTTTGAACTCCTCCAGAGAAGGGGCACCCACAACCTCCCTGGGCAACCTGTTCCAGTGTCTCACCACTCTCACTGGAAAGAATTTCTTCCTAATAACCAGTCTAAATCTTTCCTCTTAAAGCCACTGCCCTCATCCTGTCACTACAAGCCCTTGCAAAAAGTCCCTCCCCAGTTTTCTTATAGATCACCCTCACATACTGGAAGACCACTCTAAGGTCTCCCTTGAGCTTTCTCTTCTCTGGGCTGAAAAGCCCAAACTTTTGCAGCCTGTCCCCACAGGGGAAGTGCTTTGGCCCTCTGATCATCTTTGTGGCTCTCCTCTGGATCCTCTCTAACAGTTCCACAGCCTTCTTGTGCTGTGGGCCCTAGAATGAGACACAGCACTCCAGGTGGGGTCTCATGAGATCAAAGTAAAAGAGGAAGAATCCCCTCCCTTGAGGGGATTTTGATGCTGCCCAGGACAGTTTGTCTTCTGGGCTGCACATTGCCAGCTCACGTTGAGTTTTACATCAACATTAATAAAGACTGTGAAGATTTGATATGGCTACAGCTCCTCTGAACCCAACATCAGTCTCACTGGACAGTTTCACAGTGAATCTTTGCAAAAGTAAAGCTGAATACAGCCTACAGCACCCACAGAGAAACCCAATGGTTTACAATGACAACATCTCTCCTACTTGTAGGACCTTCTTGTTCCTTGCTTCACGGGGACAGTGCAATACTGACTTGCATTATGAAGCATGGCTCTAGGCAAAGTGACTTCTAACAAAAGCCTTCACCAACACAGAAAGATTGACCAAAGCTAGCAAGTCACCTGGAAGCACTTCTCTGTAAGTACAAGTTCTGCCAAGAGCCTCCAGTAAAGTCTCCATGCAAGGTAAGGAAATTTCAGAGGCACCACAGGGATTCAGCAAACAAAAGCTTCCAAGTGTAAGCACTGCGTGGCCAGTAAGCACCATTATTAGACTAGGTGCCAGTCACAGATCAGCAGCTCACAGATAAGAGATGTCAAAGAAGTACTCTAACAGGTGGTTACAGCAGAGGAACCATGACTGATAAGAGCAGCACACGAGGAGGCACAGAGCCCAGTGCCCATTTGTATTAAGCATGCATTATTCTATGCCTGAAAGGCCTACAGCAGTTCTCCAAGCCACAGCTGCTAGCAGTGCCTGCATTTTCTCCAGGCAGCCACAGAGAGCATGTGGACATTGCTTGAGCATGTCCAGAGAAGGGCAACGAGGCTAGGGAGAGGCCTTGAGCACAGCCCTACGAGGAGAGGCTGAGGGAGCTGGGATTGGTTAGCCTGGAGAAGAGGAGGCTCAGGGCAGACCTTATTGCTGTCTACAGCTACCTGAGGGGAGGTTGTGGCCAGGAGGAGGTTGCTCTCTTCTCTCAGGTGGCCAGCACCAGAACAAGAGGACACAGCCTCAGGCTGTGCCAGGGGAGATTTAGGCTGGAGGTGAGGAGAAAGTTCTTCCCTGAGAGAGTCATTGGACACTGGAATGGGCTGCCCGGGGAGGTGGTGGAGTCACCGTCCCTGGAGCTGTTCAAGGCAGGATTGGACGTGGCACTTGGTGCCATGGTCTGGCCTTGAGCTCTGTGGTAAAGGGTTGGACTTGATGATCTGTGAGGTCTCTTCCAACCCTGATGATACTGTGATACTGTGACTGCATGCTACCAGAGCTGGGAAATGCCTGCTGTCATGTGCCTAAGGTCACAGAAGGACCAAACACTCCTACAACCAATGTTCTTTCAACAGAGCCAGCAATGCCACTAAACGTTTATCATGTACATATTGAAGGCAAGCAACGGCTCCCCCCTTGACAACACCATTTCTTATGTTGCCCACTTACCCTTCACTCTTGGTAGCTGGGAGCTGCTTCTTCAGAGTTTCTTTATCCTCAGCTTTCAAGATGCTGAAGCCCAGGAGCTGGGTGGCCCCATAGGCTGGGAGGAAGCCCAGCTCCGCTCGGCGGCTCACGAAGCAGTCCGGGTGGTACCAGTTATCTATCATTCCCAGCTGTGGCTTCTCAGGATGCACCATCTTCTTGGAAATTCGGATCTGGCCCTGAGGCAAGTTAAAACGACACAAAAGCAATCATTAGGCCACTCTGGAAAGAGTAGGATGTTAAGGAGTTAGCAATACGATGCTTCGTGATGCTCTACACCTGTAAAACAGCAACAATGCCTCTGTCAAAGACTGCAACTTCTGTTGAAGCCCTTTCACTGCACTTCTGCTTTCCTCAATGCTCTTTCTAGGCTGTGAAAACTCAGCTTTTGAGGTAATCTTCTGTTGAAAAAAGCACTCAACATCAGTAATCCTACAGGCTTCACTCCAACTCCCAGTAAGCTGGAACAAGTAAACTCACCTCATGCAGGCTTCTCTAAAAATGAACTTTATGTTCCTACCACTCAAGTGGCACTGCCAATATGGCCTCATCCCATCTTACCACAAATAACTTTTCAGACACCCAACCAAGTAGTAGGCTCAGGTGAAACAATTCATGCTCCAAGAAAGAAATGTCTCCACAACCATCACCAATGTTTCTGCAGAAGCAAGCATACCAGCACTTGATACTCAACTGGCACACATCTGTCAGAGGCTGACAGTTCCATTTTGCCAACTGTCTTTTAAAGCAGAGCACCAAAACAGCTGCATCACTGATGCTGTTCACTTTCACAGAGGTAACAGACTCATAGAATCATTAAGATTGGAAATGCCCTCTAAGTCCAACCATCAACCCAACACCACCACATCCACGTTTCTTGAACACCTCCAGGGATGGTGACTCCACCACCTCCCTGGGCAGCCCATTCCAATGCCAATCACTCTCTCTGACAACAACTTCCTCCTAACATCCAGCCTAGACCTACCCCAGCACAACTTCCAATGCCTGACCACTCTTTCAGTAAATAAATTCTTCCTAATATCCAACCTAAACCTCCCCTGGCACAGCTTAAGGCCGTAATACGGACACACTGCACACAAGCAGAACTGGCCTAGATGAGGTGGAGAAAGAAGCCATCACCTTTGTAGTGCTGCAACAGGCAGGAAAAGCTGCACTTAGTGCTGGCACTTTTGCCACAGAAATGCTGGTGAGTGGTGCTCCACCCTGCTCCAAGACCCAAGTGAAAGGAAGCATTGGCAGGTTTGAAGTCCACGCTACAATGCCCTAGGGATGCCTTTACTGTCAGCTGTCCAGGACAGTGCTCCTCAGACACAGAAATACAGGCTCTGCAAGTGCTCTCCACATGCAGGACAGACAGGAAGCAATTGTAGAAGTCACTGTTAGAACTGGAATCGGTGGGAAGAAAGACAAGAGATGGAGAACTAAGAAAAGCTTTATAACCTTTTCTATTTTCTGTTCACAGCCTTTGCAAGTACTTCTGTTAGACTTGGCATATTCTGCAGCAAAATCATTGAGGCTCTTCTCAGCCTTGCCACCTCCTTCCTGTTCCCCTCCTTTTCCTGGAGAACAAAGCAAATACAGAGTTTGGCTTTAAAAGGCATTCCTTTATTTTCTCATGCTCTGTCCCAGATTGTTAGCAGCCTGCATTAATAAACCTCTGTGTTCCAGCATCTCATCTGTCAAGAACTTGAACACAGAGCAAGATAAGCAGTCCACACTCAAAAGCACTTTCAATACAGAAAGAGTAGCAACTGTACAGGATTGCTTATTCCAAAAATGCAAGACACTTTTAAAGGTGCACTGAGCTAACCCTTTCTGCTTCTTTCCTGAAAGGGAGATCTTGTTAAAGAACTGACTGTAAGCACAGTGACAAATAGCTCTGCTTCAAAGCAAAGCTCCTCCTCCCCACTGCCAGCTCCCTTTTATTTCTTATTACTACATTTCAACAGGCAGACCTCAATCTAAAACTGCTCAGCACCCTTGGTTTACACAGAGATGCAGCAAGTTTAGTCTGCTCTGCATTCCACTCACTTGCTCCCCTGACTCACTAGCTCACGGTGTGGCAATTTCTGTGCGCTGCGGTGAAGGTATCATTAAACCAACATCCTGCAACAGCATTTGTTAGATACAGTATTAAATAACTCAAATTAAAACACACCAATAACTCAAAACACACCAATCCTGCTGCATTTCACAATGCATCTGCAACTGACTTGGATTTTGCCCTTGGTGACCTAACATGCTGGATCACACTGCCTAGTACTGGAGTGCAGAGACGCCACAACTTCCAGTACCACTAGCTGAAAGGACGTGGCAATCACATAACCACAATAACAGCCCAAAAGGAAGGAGCACAGTTCCAGGTGAACCTCTCTGCATTTGGAGGTCTCTGCTTACCTCCTCCAGGGCCTCCAGTTTCAATAGCTTTCTTGATTTTCTCCTGATCTTCCCACCGGAGCTCGGGGAAGCCGTCGATGTCTGCGTGGGACACGACTCGAGCCCGCTTCCAGAAGCAGCTGTAGTGGTGCCAATGAGGGATTTTGCCATCAAACATGGGTGACTGGGAAGAAAGCACATTAGGCAAGATGAAGTAACTCAGACAGAATCAAGGGGAAACAAAACCAACACCCCACTCCCCAAAAATCCCCAACCAGCCAAAATGAGGATAAAAAGGAGTACCTGGGTAAATAGAAGTGATTTCTAGGGGGTTTTTGTTCTTCTTTTCAGTATTCTTTTTCTCTCAAATTAAGAGATGGATGCTATTTAGGACAAAGTCTAAGAAGATCATCTCATATGACAGACAAGCTGCTGGAAAGAGGTCCCAAAGGGCACAGCCACGAAAGAAGCATTTACCTAGCTTAACCAGTTCATCACCCTGCTGCTTACTTGGCCCATCTGCTTTACTCAAACAAGAAGGTCATAGCCTCAGCATGGCTCTATCAACCCCAAGCAGACAATGAGAGGTTTCTGCCCTGTGAAACTCAGGCCATCTGCAGCCATAAGCAAAGTGAAGTAGAGGTTGTGGAAAAAGTAACATGATTCTGTTCATCTCCTCCGAGGCAGCTGGAGCGCGAGAGGCTGCTGCCCTTGCGCTGCAGGAGCCCAAGCACAGTGCACATCTGCTTCAGAGCCACGTCTCAAGCAAACTGCCCGTGCCCGAGAGCCTGCTTCCAGGCACGAGACAGGAGGTGCAGCTCCAAGGACTGTGGGCTGAAGGAATTGCCTCCTGAGGAGGCTGCAGGAGGCAGACACAAAATGCAAGGGAAAGGCAAGAGCCCAGTGAAAGTCCTGCGTCAGGACTGAAGTGTCATAGCATTATAGAAATGTTTTGGTTGGAAGAGACCTCTAAAACTGAGTGCAACTGTCAACCTACAACCATCATAGCCACTAAACCATGCACCACAGTGCCATGTCCACATGTTTCTTGACCACCTCCAGGGATGGTGATTCCATCACCTCCCTGGGCAGCCTGTTCCAATGCCTGACCATGCCCACAGGAAAGGAAATTTTCCTCATCTCCAGCCTAAAGCTCCCCAGCACAACTTCAGACCATTTCCTTCTCTTCCCTGATTCTAGGGAGACCAACCCCCACCTCACTCCAGCTTGTTTTCAGGTAGTTGTAGAGAGCACTGAGGTCTCTCCTTAGCCTCCTCTTCTCCAGACTAAACAACCCCAGTTCCCTCAGCTGCTCCTGGTAACACTTGTTCTCTAGGTCCTTCACATCACTCAGGACCTCCCTGAAGTGCAGCTCCAGGGTGCCCTGCCTTGCACCAGCTTTGCAATGGAAGGGCTCTGCTTGTTTATGACTCACATGTGAAGTACCAACCTGGTGTTATTCTGATTTCCTATCACACAAAATAACTGTACAGTGGTTTAGCTGCCAGTAATGCACACAAACAAATGCTGGACTAATAATATTCACCACTGCATCATTATTGTTATTGCTGATCCAGAATTAACAACCTAGGGAAGCATTTTCTGTGTCACTCATCAACAGGAGGAAGATCTCCAAGCTGAAAACAACAGCATTTTAGCAATGAAGAGAAAGGAGGAGGAAAGGGCTTCAAAGACCACAGAGTGAGACAAGGCTCTTCTCTCAGGTGGCCAGCACCAGAACAAGAGGACACAGCCTCAAGCTGTGCCAGGGGAAATTTAGGCTCGAGGTGAGGAGAAAGCTCTTCACTGAGAGAGTCATGGGACCTTGACTGCCTGGACAGATGGGCAGAGTCCAAGGGGATGGTGTTCAATAGCTCCAAGTGCAGGGTGCTGCACTTTGGCTACAACAACCCCATGCAGAGATACAGGCTGGGGTCGGAGTGGCTGAGAGCAGCCAGACAGAGAGGGATCTGGGGGTACTGATTGATACCCACCTGAACATGAGCCAGCAGTGTGCCCAGGTGGCCAAGAGAGCCAGTGGCATCCTGGCCTGCATCAGGAATGGTGTGGCCAGCAGGAGCAGGGAGGTCATTCTGCCCCTGTACTCTGCACTGGTTAGACCACACCTTGAGTCCTGTGTTCAGTTCTGGGCCCCCCAGTTTAGGAGGGACATTGAGATGCTTGAGCGTGTCCAGAGAAGGGCAACGAGGCTGGGGAGAGGCCTTGAGCACAGCCCTACGAGGAGAGGCTGAGGGAGCTGGGATTGGTTAGCCTGGAGAAGAGGAGGCTCAGGGGAGACCTCATTGCTGTCTACAACTACCTGAGGGGAGGTTGTGGCCAGGAGGAGGTTGCTGTCTTCTCTCAGGTGGCCAGCACCAGAACAAGAGGACACAGCCTCAGGCTGCACCAGGGGAGATTTAGGCTGGAGGTGAGGAGAAAGTTCTTCCCTGAGAGAGTCATTGGACACTGGAATGGGCTGCCCGGGGAGGTGGTGGAGTCGCCGTCCCTGGAGCTGTTCAAGGCAGGACTAGACGTGGCACTTGGTGCCATGGTCTGGCCTTGAGCTCTGTGGTGAAGGGTTGGACTTGATGATCTGTGAGGTCTCTTCCAACCTTGGTGATACTGTGAGAGCTGGGAGCCCCAATTAAAACTAACCATCAACCAAAGCTGTAAGGGGACATCTAAATTCCCAGCTAGATGCTTTCCATAAGCCAGGATTTGCATTACCTGGTTACACTCACAGCACCACAGCCACACAGAAGTCACCCTGGGGCTGCTCTCAATGTATCAGGCACCAAACATTGCTCACTCTTGACCTCTGGGCCCTGGAGAACTCCTCATGGCTCTGTCCCTGACACAAAAGCTGTGGGATCACAAGGTACTGGGATGCATGAAGGGCACACTGCTGCCACAATCCACAAGACAGCCATGCAACCAGCAGCAGATCTCTGCTACAGGGAGCTGTGCACCCACAGTGTGACTCCTCTCTGCATGCAAAACGAACCTCCAGGCAAGCCAGACCTTGTTGACACAACTTCTTTCTGCTCACCTATCTCTAGGACACAGTTTCCCAAACAAACTACGGGAAAAGGAGAGATCAATTCACTTTCACGTTGCATGTGCAGATAAGAGAAACTTAGTTCCAGTTGGAAGCAAAAGTTGAACCTGCTGGTTCTGCAGGGGCTGAGTGCGCACCCTGTGCCAAGCACCGAGCATCTCACTGTCATTCAGAGCCCAGCTAACATCCTGGTTTGGGCTTCCCTTTCATTTCTTCTGCACAATCTGTCAAAGACCTCGGTGCACTGAAGGCAGCACTGAGGCTGCTCTGCAGGGGACTTCCCCAAGAGGGAACAAGAGGCTTGGGTGCTCTGGGTTCTTGCAGGGGGGGATGCTCTGCAGCAGCGAGTGACAAGTGTTGTGTTGGCACAAAACCTGGCAGTGGGGAGAGTGAGCCCTCTGCATAAGAGATCAAGCAAATTCGAGACGTTGTGAGAAGGCAAAAATCAGAAATAAAGAAAGAACTGAAATCACAAACGGGTGATGCAAGACCAGCAGTTCTGGGGAGATGGATGGCTCAAAGGCAGCGGCTCTGCGAGAGATGCCATGGTCAGAGCTGTTCCCTCCACCTGCCCTCAGGAGATCGCTGAATAAACCCACCCCTGCAAAAGTAACACCGTCCCTGCGCTAAGGTATGCTGAGGGCCCACAGGCTCCTACGCTCCTGCCAGAAGGAAGGACAAAGCCTCCTCGCAGCAGCCTGACCTGCTGGGGAAGACAGCAAAGGACAACACGTGCGAGGGAGCCGGAGGAAAAGCAGCCGGAGCCGGGGAGGAGGAGCAGAGGAGAGCAGACATCTCCAGCGAGAAACAAAAGAGAGGCAGCAGGAACACGTGCGAGCAAATGCTGCAGCCTGGCACAGCCTGGCTAACAGGGATGGAGGCACTGAGAAACAGAAGCCAAACAGGTATTTCCCTTCCAGGGAGCCAGCCCCCGCTTCCAGCCCAGGCAGACCTGCCAGCCCTGCCCCGGCAGCCAGGCATCCCCCGGGGCAGTGCCAGCCGCCCGTCCTCCCGCAGCCTCTCTGCACGGTCTCCCCGGGCACAAGCCGAGCGCGTTCTCCAGAAACGACTTTTGGGCTTTGCAGAGCGCTGCTCCGGCGTTCGCACCCCGCGTCCTTGCTGCTTTTCCATAAACAAACGGGCAAACCTTCGCTGCCTTTCCCAGGACACCGCCACACACCCATATCCAGCCTGCTCCCGCCTGCACCACCCCTTCAGCCCCCTCGCTGAAGACACGCCAAGGTCCCAGCCCGGGATGGCAACTCCTCGCCCTTCCCCGAGCAACCCCCCCAGAGTCTCCCGAGAAAGCAGCGTTGGGCTCCCCTGCGCAGAGGGACTTCTCTCTCCCCAGCCCCCCGGAGCCGGGGGCAGACTCAGGCCGCGCAGAACACAAGCACAGCTCTGCGGACAATTTCCAGCCCTCCAACACCAGGCGGGGCCCACTCCGTGACCTTGCGAGCCTCTTCCCTAAAAGACAAACAATTCCAGGAGAGCTGGCTGCAGAAAACGCCTTCGCGTTCGGCTGACTGCGGTCCAGCTGCCCGTTCCGTGCCCGCAGTGTCCCGGGAAACACCGCCCGGCTGCTGCCAGCCCCAGCCTAGCCACCAGCCCTGCGGCAGCTCCGGGTGCTGGGCGGGGAAGCTGGGGGTGCTCACCACCCGCAGCCTCTTTTGCCTCTCTCGGTTTCTGTCTCGCATGCAAAACACGCCCCAAACGCAGACTCCTCTGCCTCGATGCGGAACCCCGCGGGTGACAGTCGGTCCCCAGGGCACGGCAAAGCCCAGCCACAGGGCTTGCCTCCCGCCGCCAGTCTCCCCGCTCTCTGCCCGCCGGGTGACAACAAAGAGCCTCCCTGAGCGCCTGAGCCGAGCCCTCCTCCTGCACAATCCGCGGCTAATGCACTTAACGGTGAACTCTGCACCGCTGCCCCTTCAGACACCTTTACAGCCCACCGACAGCTCCCCGGGGACCAGCACCCCCCAGACCGCACGGCGGAGGGCGGCAGGCAGAGGTGCCGAGGAGATCGCAGTGAACGGCAGGCGACGGCGCTTCTGCTAAAAATAGGCTGCCCCTGCCCCCGCAGCTGCGGCAGTGGAAAGAGGACGGGCTGAACAGCTCCGAAACAACGCGGCGGGCACCGGCAGGGGGTCCCCGGCCCGGCAGAGCTGCCCGCACCGCCGCCGCGGCGGCTGCCAAGCCGAGCGGCCAGCCCCGGCCCAGGCCTCGCCACGCGGTACCTGCACCATGAGGGCCAGGCGCAGCGAGTCCTTGGCGATGCTCTCGCCGCACTTCTTGCACGAAGCGCGGCCGCTCTTGGCGTACTCCGCCCGGTACAGCTTCTCCGCAGGCTCCGCCATCGCCGCCCCAGCTGGCGCCGCTACCCCCGCGGAGCCGCTCCGCGCTGCACAGCGGCCACGCCGCGCTGCTCCCCGCCGCCTGCGGCAGCACTAGCCGAGCACCGAGCTCCCACTCGCACTTCAGCAACCGGCCGGCTCTGTCGCTCGGGTATCGATTGGGTGCGCCTGGCGGTGCCTGGAACGTTCCGGTTCGCCGGAGGGTATCAGGAGGCGGCGGGGAGCGGCGCGGGGCTCAGGGCGGCGGGAGCCCGGCACGGTGCGAGGGCTCCTGCCGCCCACGGGACGGTGCCTGGGCCCGGCCACGGCAGCCCGGGCAAGGCCTCTCGCCACCCGTTCCCGTAGTCGGGATGGCCGGTTCCGCGGCCCGCGCTGAAGAACGGGTATCCCGCGAACAGCCCTGAGGAGAAATGAGCTCTGTAACAGAGAAGGGCTGTGGAGCGGTAACCGGCTCCTACCGGCTCCTCCCGGCGCCTCTGCCGGCGCCTCTGCCGCCCGCGCCCTCGGGCTGCGCTCAGGCCAGGCGCTGCAGCCAGCACAGCTCCACAGGCGGTACCGGCTCCTGCAGCACCCACACCGGGGTCAGAACAACCCCCGGCAGTGCCGCAGGTTTGGGGCAGAGTGGCTGGAAAGCTGCCTGGCGATGCTGGCTGAACATGAGCCATCAGTGTACCCGAGGGGCCAAGGCAGCCAGCAGCATCCTGGCCTGGGTCGGGAACAGTGTGGCCAGCAGGAGCAGGGAACTCATGCCCCTCTACTCAGCACTGGCGAGGCCACAGCTTGAATACTGCCTTCAGTTCTGAGACCCTGAGCACGAGAAAGACATTGGGGTGCTGAAACATGTCCAGGGAAGGGCAGGGAAGACAGTGAAGGGTCTAGAGAGTCTCAAGTTGTGCCGGGGAAAGTCTAGGCTGGATGTCAGGAGGAAGTTGTTGGCAGAGAGAGTGATTGGCATTGGAATGGGCTGCCCAGGGAGGTGGTGGAGTCACCATCCCTGGAGGTGTTGAAGCAAAGCCTGGCTGAGGCACTTAGTGCCATGGTCTGGTTGACTGGCTAGGGCTGGGTGCTAGGTTGGCCTGGCTCAGCTTGGAGGTCTCTTCCAACCTGGTTGATTCTATGATTCTTACAAGGAGCAGGTGAGGGAAGTGGGACTGTTTAGCCTGGAGAATGAGGAGGCTGAGACAAGCCTTCACTGCTCTCTAAAACCCCCTGAAAGCAGGCTGGAGTAAAATGGGAGTTGGACTCTTCTCCCTACTATCAGGTGACAGAATGAAAGCAAATGGCCTGAAATTGTGCCAGGGGAGGTTTAGGTTGGATATGAGGAAAAAAGGTCTTTGCTGCAAGAGTGGTCAGGCACTGGAACAGGCTGCCCAGGGAGGTGGTGGAGTCCCCATCCCTTGAAGGTAATTCAGGAAACATGTGGACAGGGCACTTTGGGATATAGTTTTGTGGCCATGATGGTCAGATTGACAGTTGGACTCAGTGATCTTAGAGGTCATCTCTAACCAAAACAATTCCATGGTTATATAAAAGGCCCAGCATTTGCCCCACCATGGGGCCTGACTTGCTCTCCAGTGCCAAGGTGGCCCTGACCAGTCGCTTTCCCCACCATGGGGACCCTCTTCAGGTGCTGTGGTCTGGAGTAACTCACCCCTGTGGGGAAATGCAGCACCCAGCTTTTGGAGAGATACCAGTAAGTCTACAGAGAGCCTGCACAGATGCCTCCTTTCCCTCCTTTCAGCTCCATGTAGAGAAAAAGTGGGGAGTTTGTGCCTGGACAGGTCTGGAGTATCCATGGAATCTTGGCTTTTTGTCTCCTGTAGCAGGTGATATCCTCTGGTGTCAGCAGAGGGCACTGGCTCCGTAGCTGCACTGGAGAGAGGAAGAGGAGAGCACTGAAGTTCTTCCAAACCTTTGCTAAGGACTTGCAATTATTTCACAGTGATTCTGGAATTAAGTTCAACTAAAGTGGGATGTTCAGTCCTGGATGGGCTTCAGACACCTCGCAGGTGTCAGTCTGAGCAGCATCCCAGCAAACCTGTGTGGCCTGAGATGTCAGTGCACCTCTGATGTCCTGCCTCCCATCTCCCAGATTGCTATGGGAGTTTGCAGTGTTTGCTTCACAGCGAGCCCACCAACAGCCTGCAGATTGACAGTGTGCTGGGGATGGACAGATGTACCCTGAAAGCATCCCTACAGTTTTGGGAGTGGGGAAGAAAGCTCTCTGCGGTGCACTAGATGGTGCTGCACACACAGAGTTGGGTGCAGGTGCTCAGCACAGCAGAGTCTTTGCTGTTTCCCATTGCTGTCTGCTTCAAGAACTTCTGCCCGGGGAGGTGGTGGAGTCGCCGTCCCTGGGGCAGTTCAAGGCAGGATTGGACGTGGCACTTGGTGCCATGGTCTGGCCTCAAGCTCTGTGGTAAAGGGTTGGACTTGATGATCTGTGAGGTCTCTTCCAACCCTGTTGATACTGTGTGTGATACTCTGTGTGATACTGTAAGAAGCAGTGGTTCTGAGGCCAATTTAATCTTGCACTGGAAAAAAAGGACCCAGGAGAGCTCATCTGGATGATCTGACCAGGAGCTGGGAGAGGATGCTCCCCATGCTGCCTGCCAGTAGGTTTCCTCAGTTTGAAGGTAATTTGTGTGGGCTTGCATTGCACCCATGTCAACAACCCTGCTGCTACCTTGCTCTGTCCCAAGATTTTCCAAGAAAAGAACCCCCAAGTGACACACAAATAAAGGTTGACTCACAAGAATTGTCCTGAGTCAAGTCAGTGACCTGTTTAACTTTGCTCCTGCCTCTCCCACTGACCATCTGCCATAAGAAAGGCCAAAGGACCACTACTTGCTCTCCCAAACATTTTCCACCCTCCTGGGATCTGTGGCTTAGAGATTTCCTGCATGTTATTATCCTGGGGGGGGGAATTTTTTCTTCCAAGAATTTGTGTCCAGTTTCTCTGAAAATACTCTGTGTTTATATGGTGTTTATTTATAGGCTTCAAGCAAAAGAGAAGAGGCTTCTTGTTCGTGTTTCTTCTGGCTGAGACCATTTTCACTACCAAGAAAAAGCCCTGTCTAAATACCACAGCACTGCTCTGCAGCCTAGAGACCAGCAGGGGACCTGTAAGATATCATGCAGTCCCCTACAGAACCACACACAGACATTCAGGGGTGTGCAGGCATGAAAACCAGCAAAGAAAGTGGTGGTAACAAATGGCTGTTTGAAGCTTAGCTTTTTTGTTGTTTTGGGTTTGGGGGTTTTTTATGGCTGGATGTGCAAGCCACTGAATTAACACCGTGCAAAAACCCAGAGGGACTTGAAGGGGCTGCAGAGGGTGGCCTCAGGAGGTCCAACAAGGCCAAGTGCAGAGTCCTGCACCTGGGTCAAGGCTGTGCAACAAGGCCAAGTGCAGAGTCCTGCACCTGGGTCAGGGCTGTGCAACAAGGCCAAGTGCAGAGTCCTGCACCTGGGTCAGGGCTGTGCAACAAAGCCAAATGCAGAGTCCTGCACCTGGGTAAGGGCTGTGCAACAAGGCCAAGTGCAGAGTCCTGCACCTGGGTAAGGGCTGTGCAACAAGGCCAAGTGCAGAGTCCTGCACCTGGGGTCAGGGCTGTGCAACAAGGCCAAGTGCAGAGTCCTGCACCTGGCTCAAGGCTGTGCAACAAGGCCAAGTGCAGAGTCCTGCACCTGGGTAAGGGCTGTGCAACAAGGCCAAGTGCAGAGTCCTGCACCTGGGTCAGTGCTGTGCAACAAGGCCAAGTGCAGAGTCCTGCACCTGGGGTCAGGGCTGTGCAACAAGGCCAAGTGCAGAGTCCTGCACCTGGGTCAGGGCTGTGCAACAAGGCCAAGTGCAGAGTCCTGCACCTGGGTCAGGGCTGTGCAACAAGGCCAAGTGCAGAGTCCTGCACCTGGGTCAGGGCTGTGCAACAAGGCTCGCCGCAGCCCTGCTCTGCTCCCCTCCCGTCCCACACAGCCCCCGCGGGCACTCAGCCGGCAGGGGCAGCACCCGGGGCAGGAGTGCCAGGGGCAGCGGCAGGGCTGCAGCCACGGCCCGGCGCCGAGCGCGTCCTGCCCTTCAAACCTGCCTTTCCCGAGCTGATTCTGCCCCCCTCGGCGGAGGGCAGAGCCTCTCTCCGGGCACACGCACAAGATGCAGCAGTGAGGGCAGAGCTGCTGTGCATGTGTCCTGCTGCCGGGGGCTGTGCCCTTCTTGCCACCCTGCCAGCCCTGCACGTGGGTCCCCGCTCCGTGCCCAGAGCCGCACCGAGGGCGCAGGGCAGCAGCGCTTTGCTCTGCAGCGAGCCCAGGCCTCAGCCAGCCGCCACCTAGAACGGCTGGGTCCGGCCGGCGGCAGGGCTGCGGCAGCAGCACAGCCCTCGGCACAGCAGGCTCTGGGGGCTGCCCTCCGGCACCCATCACTGCCCCCCGGGGCTGAGCAGCTTGCTCCAACCAGCACGGCGGAGGGGAGCGCCGCAAAGCGGCCGCCGCCACGGGGCCGGGCGAGAGGCGGCAGACAGGAGAGAAAGCGCCGAAGCTTTGCCCAGCAAAGTGATCTCAGTGTCCTGGAGCAGCTCCTCATGCTCCGCGTTCCGCTCCCCACGCTCCGCGCTCCGCGTTCCGCTGCCCGTGCTCTGCGTTCCGCTCCCCATGCTCTGCGTTCCGCTGCCCATGCTCTGCGTTCCGCTCCCCAAGCTCCATCCCTTTCTCTGGCCTCACTGTAGCCTCTGCCTGCGCACACGGCGCACAGTGCTGGTGCTCTCAGTACAAAGCCACTTGCAAAGACTGAACTCCCTGCTTCTCAGCATCAACTGCAAGGTGCTCCCCTCTGCTGCATGCTCCCATGAGATGTTTAGCAGCCTCTGAAGAGCAGTTTTAAGCAGCATCATTTGCTGTTATCCCCCCAAATCACTTCCTAGCCACCTAGTTCTAGAGAAGCCATCTAAGAGCAGCAGATGCCTGAGAGCAGTGCAAGAAGGAACCCAGCCTGGACTCAAATCCGTTTGCAAATGCATAGACAGACCTTTAGCCTGAGAGTATGACCATGGTATGCAGAAGTCCTGCTCCTCCTGCATGGGGAAAGGACATCACAACTGGACAAACCCCTAACTCTGGTTGTCAGCTCCTGCTTCAAATAAAAAGTCAACTCCTTTGAAACCTTGTGTTAAACACATTCCCGTGATCAGCACAGCTCTAGCAAACAGCCACGGGGGCAGTCCCATGCCCTGTGGGCAGAACACAAATGCCACAACAGGTTGTTCTCATAGAACAGCCAATTTTAGCAGACAGAAATCATCTCCTGCCAATGGTTAGGCATTGGCAAAGGGATCAAATGTCCCAAAGAGATCTCTGGCTCTGCAACATGGAAAACCAAACCAACCAGCCCCCTAAAAAGTCAGTGCAAATTGAACTTGCTCACCAGGATGGATTCTTAGTAAGCTGAGGATAAAGAAAGCAGAAGGACTTAAAGGAAGAAAACCAGCTAATTGCTTTTAATCAAAGATGAAGAAGAGGCAGTCCTGGCTCCTATGGCAGAAGCTTCTGTGCGTAGCTCTGCTGCCGCTGCCGAGGGGGTGCAGGCTCTGGTCACTCTGCAGCTGCTTGCTGGCTGCCTGCTACCTGTGGCAGAGCTATAGAGGATGAGCTGGAGCCTGGCACCTGGGACACATCAGCTCCAGCATTGCGAGACGTAGCAAGAAGGACAGCAGCAGCTGGGGAAATGGACCCCGAGGCCTGCTCAGAGGAAGTGTTGCCCTCAGCGGAGCCACCCCTGGCACTGCAAGAGAACAAAAGGACACCTGAGCGAGCCACCAAGCTACCAAGAGAGCAGCAAGCCCTTCTTCTGTCTCCTGCCCATCTGCAGGTCCACACAAACACCTCCTGCCTCTGGACACCTTCCATATTTCAGAGTGCAGCCACTGAACATTCTAATTCAAAGCCCAAATCAGATTTCAAGGCACCCAACACCCTCCCAGGGAGTTAAAGTGGACTGAGTCTGTAGTGCAGTTGGACCAGATGATCTCAAGTGTCCTTCCCAACCTCACTGCTTCTGTGAGATACCAGCTACTGTCCCCTGCACTGCTCAGAAACAGCAAAGCCCAGCCCTGTGAGACAGCAGCAGGACTCAGGGGCAGCAAGCAGAAACTCACTGCAGCACTCCAGGCTGTGCCTCCCCAGCTCGGGGGGACAGAGACTCACCAATGCTTTGGTAGCTCAGGATGGATCTTGGACTGGTTGGTGGGTAAGGAATGGGCTTGAAGGTTGCACTCAGAGAGTGTCAGTCACTAGCTCCATGTGGAAGTGGAGACCAGGGACAAGTGGTGCTCCTCAGGGGCCAGTGCTGGGCCCAGTGCTGTCTAACATCTCTGCCAGTGACATGGGCAGGGGCCTTGAGGCACCCTCAGTGAATTTGCCAGTGCCACCAAGCTGCGTGCTGTGGCTGAGAGGCTGGAGGGAAGGGATCCATCCAGAGGGACTTGGACAGGCTACAGAGGTGGGCCCAAGCCAACCTCACGAAGTTCAGCAAGGCTGCAGGTAAGGCCTTGAACCTGGGTCAGGGGAATGCCAACACAAATGCAGGCTGGACAGAGAGTGGGTAGAAGGCAGTGGTGAGGAGAAGGACTTGGGGGTGCTGGGTGAGGAAAAGCTCAGTGTGAGCTGGTAACCCTCTGGGCTGCAGGTCGAGGGAGAGGATTCTGCCCCTCTGCTCCACTCTGATAAGGCCCCACTTTAAAATTACTTTGTGCAGGATGACTGTGCAGGCTGAGCAGGCAGCACGGAGCTGCCAGATGCAGTCCCTGTGCCTCGGCCCTGAGAAGAGAGCTGGCCAGGAGGAAGGCTGCACCCTGGAACCTGGCCCGGCTGTGCACTCCCTGCCACCATGCGGGCACTGCCTTGAGCTTGCCCCGAAGAGACCTGGGAAGGTAAAGAAAGGCAAATTAAAATAGAGCTTGGGAGTTAGGGGCTGATTGGAGAGCCCAAGGATGCCTCTCAGCCTTTTCTTCTTTGAACAGAAGCCATCAGCCTGGCTCCTATTCAGTGCTGCAGCAGCAAACATCCCCAGGTGTTCAAAGGACACTGCTCCCATTCTACCCTCCAGGGTCAAAAAGGTCAAAGAATTCCCTGGAAGCTTTGTATTCCAAAGTTTAGTTCACTCTCACTCACACTCCTGAAGAGCTTCTGCTCCTGCCAGCACACAGGCACAGCTCTGAAGCAAGTGCCAAAGGGCAGCCCAGAGCAGACACTTTGTGAAGCTGTCACCAAGCAGAAGGCTGAGCTGGGAAGCCGAGAACCTGTGACTGTGTGGCCGAGGTCCCTCAGCACTGCCTGGGACTGCCACTGGGCAAGTGGCAGAGCAGGCCAGGAGGGAAAAGGAGCTCCTAAGAAAACGGCAGCTGAAGAGAAGGTCGAGTTTGACACCCAGCTAGGGCAAAAGCTTGTGGGGATCACAGAGTTGCAGAGTGTTAGGGGTTGGAAGGGACCTCTGGAGATCATCCAGTGCAAGCCCCTGCCAGAACAGCATCACCCAGGAACACATCCAGGTGGATTTGGAAAGTCTCCAGAGAAAGAGACTGCACAGCCTCTCTGGGCAGCCTGCTCCAGGGCTCCAGCACCCTCGCACCAAAGAAGTATCTCCTCATGCTGAGGCTGGACTTCTATGCTCCAGCTTGTAACTGTGGTTCCTGGTCCTGTCGCCTGGCACCTTCTTTCTGACACCCAACCCTTGTGTTTGGTATAAATACCCTTGGGTATTTATACACACTGATAAGGTCCTCTCACAGCCTTCTCTTCTCCAGACTAAACAGGCCCAAGGCTCTCAGTCTCTCTTAAAGGCAGAGATGTTTGAGTCTCTTCATTGTCCTCATAGATCTCTGCTGGGCTCTCCAGCAGAGTCACAGAACAGATTCATGGAATGGTTTGGGTTGGAAGGGACCCTTAAAGGTCACCAGCCCTACCCTGCAGCAGTGAGCAGGGACATCCTCAAGCAGATCAAATTGTTCAGAGCCCCATCAAGCCTGCCCTTAAACACCTCCAGGGATGGGGCCTCCAGCACCTGTTCCAGTTTTCCACCACGCTCTTAGTAAAGAACTTCTTGGTAATGTCCAATCCAAATCTACCCTTCAAAGCATTGCCTCCTGCCCTGGTGCTACAAGCCCTTGCAAACAGTCCCTTTCCCAGCTCTCCTGTAGCCTCCTTCAGGCACAACAAACAGCACCAAAAATCCTTTTACTTTGTACATCTTGGAAAAAACCTAAAATAGACAAGTGACAGAAACCTCTGTCTGGCAAAGGAGAGAGCTGCACAGAGCCCTGATGTGTTCTGGAGACAGGAAACCATCTCTCTGCTGAGTAACAGCAGCTACTGAGCTACTCTTCAAACCTGCCCCCTGAGGAATTCTTCTCTTCTGGTAGTCCAGCTCCAAATCTGAAGTTCAGAGCCATCCCAAATTAGCCACTTGAAAGAGATCCCTGCTCTGACAACGACTTCCACCTGCACCCAACAGCACTGAAGGCAGGAGGTACCCAGCAGAGATCACTGTGGCAGCAGGCACCAAAGCAGCTCATCTGTTCCAGCCTGCAGCACTGAAGTGTGACAGCTCAGCAGTTCTCTGCCACCCTAAAGGTGCCCACCACAACCCAGCACAACTCTGGGCCCTTAGCACAAGCAGCTTCGAATGCCCTGGGAACCATTAGAGCCTCCTCCCTGGAAATTCTGACTCACAACCTACACTTGGAGCTTCCTATTCCTCTTTGCACAGCCCTGAGTAAGGACTGACACCCATGCCGAGAGGCTGTGAGCACTGCTGGCTGCAGCAGTCAGTGCCTGTCTCTCCTGCACTGGGGAAATGGAAACGCAGCAATGGGAACTGAACTCACTGAACAATGCTGCTGGATGTTGTAAGCCCCTGAGGCTATCAGCACCTGAACAAGGGCATGGCTGACACACACAGCAGGAGCTTTCTCAGGTGATGTTTGGAGTGATTAAAAGCAGCTGAAGTGCAACCCAGTTCTAAAAGCATCAAAGGGTAAAAAGCAGCCAGGCAGAGACCCTTTGCAAAGTCTGCTCTGGAGAGAACTCTGCTGGCTCAAGGCAACACCACAGGAAAGTGATCAAAAACCACTTCTGAGCTGAGAGCTATCAAACAAAGAGCCCACAGCAGGCCAGGCCTATCTGGGTTGTGTGCAAGTGAAAAGTAACCCCGTGGTGGCTCCTCCTTAGCCCCAGGAAGGACAAGAAGCAGCCAGATGAAGGCTGCCTTAGAAATGATGCTGTGGGCACTTGAGCAACAAAGCAAGAGGTCAAAAGAGCAACCCCTGTGGAATCCCAGCGGGACAAAGCTGGAGGGCACCGGAAGGCAGAGCTGGGAGAAGACAGCTCAGCACATGCCAGCTGAGTACCTCCTGGGAGGAAGAGCTCTCAGGTCCCTCTGTGGCCAGCTGGAGCTCAGGGCAGCGGACAGCAGCGCTGAGCAGAAGCTGCACCTCGCGGCTGCTGCCCTCCAGGACGCTGTGAGCAGGCTCTGCCTCTGGCTCCAGCACCTGCAGAGAGAGGAGAGAAGAGTCACTGAGCAGAGCCCCGAGAGCCAGGCTGAGCAGGGAGCCTCCAGCAGCAGCCACACACAGGGCCAGGAAGGCCATTCCCATGCAGTGCCCTGCCGAGATGGCAGCAGGTGACTCTTCTGCTGTAGGCTGGGTGGCAGCTGCTGACCAAAGCCAGCAGCACCAGCGCTACAGACACACCCGTGGGCACTGCCACTGGGCACCAGTGCCTGCAGAGTGCCTGCCCTTGCTTCTACTGGCCCCTGCTGGAAAGCTTGTGAAAGCTGAAGGAGCTTTTGCTGCTGTGCTTCTCACCTGCTTCTTGACAGGCCACCTGGCACCTGGGGGCTTGGTGCTGTCCACCCACTTCACTCTGCCAAGGCAGTCATCCCAGTCAGGGACCTCCTCTGGGGGCAGCTGGAAGGAGATCCTGGACACCAGGCACTTCACAGGGTGTCTTCTGAAGGTGACCTCGACTTGTGACTGCAAGGTCACCCCAATGTCCTTGGCACAGCCGGCACGGAGGTGTCCTACCTGGAGAGAAGCAGAGAGCCAAGACCAAACTGGCATCACTGGCAAGGCCAGGCCAGGCTGTTGGTGTGGGGAGCAGCTGTGCCAGGAGCCTCTCTCTCTGTGAGGAGAGGTGAGAGCCATGGGGCTGTTGAGCCTGGGCAAGAGCAACCCCAGAGGGGATCTCTCCAAGCTTCTCAAGAGCTGAAGGTGGGGGCACAAGAGGATGGGCCCAGGGACAGGGCAAGGGGCACAAACTGGAAGCCAGGAGGTTCCATCTGGCCAGGAGGACAAACTCCTTTGGTGTGAGGGTGCCAGAGGCCTGGAGCAGGCTGCCCAGAGAGGTTGTGCAGTCTTCCTCTCTGCAGAGATTCCAGACCCCCCCTGGCCACGGGGATCCTGGGCAAGCAGCTGGAGGTGACCCTGCTGGAGCACTGGACTGGATGATCCCCAGAGATCCCTTCCAGCCCCCAGCGTGCTGGGACTGTGCCAAACTGCATCTCACTGAGGACTGCTCTGGGCTTTGCTAGAGAAGAACACCAGAAGGTGCCACCTCCTACAACACGGAGCCTCTTCTGGCCCAACCCAGCCAGGGATGGCATCTCCTAGGTGGCACTGAAAGGGCTCTCACTGCGCCGTGCTGGCTCCCTGCTTGCTGCCGGGAAGCTGCCAGGCAGGCTCTGAGCAGCAGGGAAGGGCAGACACAGCCATGCTCACCTGGGGGGAGAAGTGAAAGGGAGCCTCAGGCAGCCACTGGAAGCGCAGGGCCTGCCCCTTGCTGCGGTTGGTGACAGTGAAGGTCACGGTGCAGGGAGTGCCGAGGGGACAGTCCCCAAACTGGATGTGGTCCCCCTGGGCAGCTGCTGGCAAGGAGAGGGAGAGGTCTCAGCGTGCAGGGAGATCCACCTGCCCCCTGGCACCACAGACACACAGGGGCCAGCTCTGCCTCCTCCAAGCCTTCCTTCCTCTGGCCTCTGCAGCCCAGGACATGGCTGCACCTGGGCTGGTTGCTGATGGTGCCAGCTCATGTCCAGCTTGGCACCCACCTGCATCCCCAAGTCCTTCTCTGCAGGGCTACTCTGGGCCCAGCATGGACCCCTGAGGGACACCACTTGTCACCAGTCTCCATCTGGGCACTGAGCTCTTGACCACTACCCTCTGGATGTGACCATCCAGCCAAGTGCTTATCCACCAAGCAGCCCACCCAGAGAGGACACAAACGATCAGGTGTGCTCTTCACAGCACCCCATGGGCTGCAGACCTCCTTTGGAGGTCCTCAATTCAAAGCTGCTCTCTGTGAGCCCTCCCTGTTGGCCTGCAAACTTCTCCCTCCACAGGGCCCCTTCCCTGGTGCTGCCAAGCAAGGCTACTCTGCAGGCTACACAGGGGGGCAGAAGCTGCCTGCTAAATCTGGGCCAGCCCTGCGCTGGCACCAGCTGAGCCCAACCATGGAGGTTCCCATTCCTTGCTCCACCTTGGCAGCCTTTCCTCTTACCCTCAACCATGTCCTCCTCCAGGCTGCTCTCAGGGAGGTCCTGCTCCTCCCTGCCTGCCACCAGCCCCTGGACGTTGTCCAGGGTGAAGTCCTCATCGTGGCCTTCCCCCACCAGCCTGATGGTGGTCTCCTCACGGGGGTTGTCCAGCACCGACACGAGGATCTTCCCCTCCAGGCGCTGGGCCAGGCGCGGCTGGAAAACCACCTGGAACTCTGCTGCCTCCCCACGCCGCAGGAGCAGGCGAGCGGTGTGGAGCTGCCTCTCTGCACAGCCAGGGACAGCAGGGGCAAGGGGGACACAGGAGACATTGCCACGGGCAGAAAGGGAACAGGAGCTTGAACCCAGCTGCCTCTCTGCACAGCCAGGGACAGCAGGGGCAAGGGAGACACAGGAGACATTGCCACGGGCAGAAAGGGAACAGGAGCTTGAACCCAGCTGCCTCTCTGCACAGCCAGGGACAGCAGGGGCAAGGGAGACACAGGAGACATTGCCACGGGCAGAAAGGGAATGGGAGCTTGAACCCAGCTGCCTCTCAGCACAGCCAGGGACAGCAGGGGCAAGGGAGACACAGGAGACATTGCCACGGGCAGAAAGGGAACAGGAGCTTGAACCCAGCTGCCTCTCAGCACAGCCAGGGACAGCAGGGGCAAGGGAGACACAGAGACATTGCCACGGGCAGAAAGGGAACGGGAGCTTGAACCCAGCTGCCTCTCTGCACAGCTGGCCCCACCGATGCTTCCAGCCCCTCCTGCTCTGCTCATGGGGCTGTGACACCACCACAACATCCCTGGCACTTGTCCTAGGCTCAGCTCAGCTCTGGCTTCGGCTGCAGCCAGCCAGCCCCTGCCTTAAGCAGAGCTGAGTGCAAGAGCACTTCGGCTTTTGCTGGCTGCCTGTGGGCTCAGAGCTCCTCCCTTCAGCCTGCTGACTCCCCATATGCAGGCAAGACCTCAGATGGTCCCCTGAAGTGGTGACAGCCCCCAGGACTGAGCCCACCATGCCCAGAAGAAGAGAAAAGCTTCCTAGAGCTTGCTAGGAGGAAACCAACCCTGCAAAGAGTGCATGTGCAAGAGCGAGGGGACAGAGAGCCTCAGGACACAAACTGTGGCCAGTGTCTGGTGGCCTCTTGGCCAAGGCAGGAGTGGGAGACAGATTGCCCTGGGGGAGTGCCCACGTTTCAGGGCTGATGAATTCACCTTCTCCAGCAGAGTCCTTCATGCCCACGCCTTGGTAGAGGCACTTTGTGGTGGGCCCAGCTCTCAGAGAGAAAACTCCCTCCTCATCCAGCAGGTCCAGCAGCACCTGGCAAAAGAGCAGGAGCACCCTGGGGTGGGCACAGCATGGCACAGGGACTGTGCCACAGGGAGGTGGAGGCAGAAGGGCCCTTCCCGGAGGGAGCTGCTGAGGAAGGAGCCTCTGCCCACTGCTCTGCCCCAGCAGAAGCTCAGCAGGTTGCTGCGCTGCCCCAGGGGGGCTCTGAGCACAAGCCAAGGCTTTCCTCTGGGCTCCGAGGGCGCCCGCAGAGCAGTGGGGCACTGCCCAGCCCCGCGGCCGTGCCAGGACCGCTCCTGCCCAGCACAAGCCTCGCTGCCAGAGCAGCGCTCCCGGGCAGCTCCTCACCTGGGCAGGGACAGCGGCAGAGTTGCGCAGGACCAGCGGCAGCTCCTGGCGGGCGCCCAGCGGCAGCCTCCCGAAGCGCAGCAGGAGGCTCCCTCCGCGGCCGCGCAGCGCCGGGCGCAGCACCCGCACCGCAGGCAGCTTCCCTGCGCCGCTGATGCCAAAGCTCAGGCTGGCGGCTCCCACTGCGGCAGGCCTGCGGGACAGGGGCAGCAGACAGCGCTCGCTGGGCACGCAGGGCAGCCAGGGCCACCTGCTCGCCCCTCCTGCCTGGGGCTCCTGCCCCGGGACGCAGCTCCCTGCCCCTCTCCTCAGGGCTGTGCCCAGGAGGAAGCTGCTCTGCAGAGACAGAGCCTTCCAGAGCTCGCTGCAGCCCACTGCACTCAGTGGGGCTCCCCAGGGCAGCAGAGGCATAAGCAGGGCACAGGTGCCACGGGGCAGCTTCCCTGGCTGTGCTGAGCCCAGGCAGAAGCAAGCAGCACCAGCAGAGCCTGAAGAAGTGTCCAAGCCAGAAGGGACACATCAGTGGCCCCTGCAGTGAAGGGGATCTCCAGGGAGGCTCAGAGCAGGAATTACTCCTCAGGGCAGCAAACTGAGGCATCTTGGCCCAGCTCAGCCACTAAAGGGCAGGCCAGGCCCAGGACACACTCAGTGCCCAGGGCAGAGGAGCTGAGCTCCTCTTGTAGAGGGCATCCAACGGCTGCCTTAGCACCAAGTATCTTGAGGCACCCCAGCAGATCCACCAGGTCACCACCTCAGCACAGACAGGAGGAGGCCACAAGGGCAGGTGGCTTGGGGCACAGAACCCACTGCACCCAACCCTTTGTCCCTGGCAATCTCCAGCTCAGCTGGAGCTGCACAGCTCCACTGCTTCCTCATTCACCCACTCCCTGCTGGCTCCTTGCAATGGTTTGCTTTGGAAGGGACCTTGAAAGCTCATCCACTCCAACCTTGCAGTTGGCAGGGACATCTGCAGCTGGAGCAGGCTGCTCAGAGCCCCAGCCAAGCTGACCTGCAATGGCTCCCAGGATGGGGCAAGCTCCTACCGCTCTAAGCAACCTGGGCCAGTGCCAGTGCCCCACTGCCCTCACAGCCACTGCTGCAGGCTGCACCAGGACACTGCCCTGCTTGGCTGCATCTGAGAGCTACAGCTTTGGATTGCTTTGGAGCATCTCTGTGAGCAGGAGAGGCTGAGAGCCCTGCAGCTGCTGAGCCTGAAGAAAAGCAGCCCCAGAGGGGATCTGTGAGGTGAGGCTGCTGGAGCCCTGGAGCAGCTGCCCAGAGAGGTTCCAACCTCCCCTGGACACTGGGATCCTGGGCAAGCTGCTGTGGGTGCCCCTGCATAGGCAGGGGGGTTGGGCTGGGTGATCCCCAGAGCTCCCTTCCAAACCCCACCATGCTGGGATGCCAAGTACTCCACCTAAGGCGACGCAAAGGGTTAGGAGGCAGCAGGAAGGGCCTCTCCCAAGCTCTCCTGGAGTTACCTTGTGTGCACTTCAAGGGAGGCCTCAAAAGTGCAGCAGTAGCTCTGTGCCTTCTGTGGAGTGAAGGTCACAGTGGCAAAGGCATGGGAGCAGCTGGGCAGAGACATCCGGACAGGATCCACCGCAAAGATGTGCCCAGGGTGGCTCTTCAGCTTGGAGGAGCCCTGTGAGGGTGGCAGGAGGAAACTTCTCTCCATGTGCTGCTCTCTCAGCCATGCACGGAGCATGAGGAACAGCCCCAGACAGCGTGGCCCCCTTCCTGTTTCCCTGGGCAGGCTCCTTCCCTCTCAGGGGCTGAATCCAAAGCAGTGCTGACCCTGTGCCCAGGGGGCTGCCATCCACCCCAGGAGTGCAAAGCTTGCTGTGAGCTCTGGGCAGAGCCCCAGCACCGAGGGGAGGTAGGGACTGCATGGACAACCCTGCTGAGAACCTGCAGCTGGCCTTCAAAGAGGAGGGAGAAAGAGCAGAGAGCCCAAGGAAACCAGAGAGTGCCTTTGCTTGGAAGAGACCTTTTGGATCGTCAGGTCCAAGGCTGAAGCCAGCACTGCCAAGTCACCACTAAATCATGGCCCTCAGCACCACATCTCCTCATCTCTAAAAGCCCTCTGGAGATGGGGACTGCACCACTGTCCTGGGCAGCCTGGGCCAGGCCCTGACAGCCCTCAAGGGCAAGAAACTGCTCCTCCTGTCTGACCTAAGCTTTCCTTGGCACAACCTGAGGCCATGTCCTCTTGTCCTAGCACTTGTGCCCTGGGAGAGGACACTGATCTCCCCCCAAAAGGGTCTGCTTTGAGCCCTGGCTCAGAGTTGAGTAAAAGCTCCTCCTCTGCCTGTGAGAGCTGTTCAGAAGGGCCCAAAGCCCCAGGGGCCTTGAGCTCAAGCCTTGCCCGAGACAGGCTGAATCCAACCCAGCTGTCCCCTGCACTGAGCTGGACTGGGCTGGGCAAGAGGAAGCAGTGGAGCTGGAGAACGAGGCAGATGCCCCACGGCCTTCAGACAGCCACCAAGGCCTCCTGTTCTCACCTTCCTGGTGATGGGTCTGATGGAGAGGAGCACCTCACAGGGCACTTTGCTCACGTTGGAGATCTTGAACCGTGCCGTGGCCTGGTGCCCAACCAGGACGTGGGTGAAGAGGAACTTGTTGTCATCCCTGACAAACACCCCCTCAGCCTCCACTGTCTGCAGCACCTGGTGGAGGTTGCTGCTGCTGCAGATCTGGTACTCCTCAAAGATGGACTCCACATCATTGGTCACAAAGGCTGCGAGGAGAGCAGAGGGAGGGCTGAGGATGGAGAAGCCTTCCTGCCCGACCGACCCTGATGGGCTCTCAGCAGGGCTGAGCAGCCCTTTCTGCCCAGTGAGCTGCCAAAGTCAGCCTGGGGTAGGGCAGTTGGCTGTGAGGATGGAGCTCAGGCAGTCTCAGCCTGAAAGGGTTTCTTTTGATCCTTCCATGCCTCCCTGCCAGCCTCTCCCACTGGCGGACCTGGGAAGTGCCTCTGAGGACTCTGAGATGGGAGCTCAGGGTCAGGCTGTCCGCTCTGCCCCAGCACTGAGTTTGGTGCTGAGCAGCCACAGGAACCTGTGGGCAGCGCTACCTGGCAGGCAGGACTCGGCCACCAGGCTGTAGGGGATGCCCAGAGGGTTGTCCCTGGGGTCTCTGCCGCTGATGTCTATCAGCAGCTGCTCCTGGCACGGCCCTGGCACTCCCGCAGCGCACTCCACCGTCACCGCCTGCTGGTGCCCAGGAAGGATGCAGCCAAAGGCAGGGGACACCGTGAACATGCCCACAGTGAGGCGAGCCTGCAGAGAGAGTGCCAGCAGATCCTGAGGGCCAACAGCCTGCACCTGGAGCCTCTCAGCAAGGAGGACACCAGGCTTTGGCCTCCAGCAGGGCCCAGGGCGGGCAGGGATGACTCCATGGCCCAGAGCGCACCCCAGGAGGAACTGAGGGAGCCAAGAGGAGCTGCAGGCCTGTCCCAAGGGGCTTAAAGAAAGCACTTTGGCTGTAAAGGCTGAAGGTGGGAGCTGGGATCCTTCAGCCTCCAAGGGTCAAACAGGAGAACAGAGAGAACTGTGAGTGACAGCGGCAGAGGAGAGAGGGCACTGGGCAGAAGGCAAAGCAAGGTCAGCTCCTCTCCATGGACTGGGAGCTCAGTGGGGACATTGCACAGCTGTGGCACTCACAGCCCTCTTTTGGCCAGCAGCCACCAGAGGCAGGCTCTGCTCCTTCCTCTTGGCCCTGCAGCTCCAGCTCTGAGCCAGAGGTGCAGGGCACCCAGCAGCTGCTGGCTTTGCTTACGGCTGGCAGAGGGAGGGTCTCCACCATGCAGATCATATCCCATGCCATGGGGACTTGCTCCCGGCCTGGGCACAGCAGTGCAGGAGCCTGTGCTGGGGAGCAGGAGCCACTCACCTTGGCAGAGGGCTTGGTCTCCTCTGGCACCAATGGCCTGTCCTGCTTGGCTACAGCAGACCTCCCGTTGAGGCTCTGCTTCCTGTGGGACTGGGAGAGCCTCCTTTGGTGTGCACCCAGGGGAGAGAGCAGAGAGCAGCCCTCAGGCTGAGCTCCTCCAGCCCTTCTCCAAAGCCAAACCTTCCTCCTGCCCTTCACCCTCCCCTGCACCACCTGTGGCTATAGCTTATTGGCAGAAGGGCTCCGCCACCAGCTTCAGGAGGTTCATCAGGAGGATTCTGGGGCACCTTTCTATCCCCTGCTCAGCAGCCACTTGCACAGGCAGGCAATGACCCAGGTGGCACAGGACATGGCCTGGTTTGCTTGGCAGAGGCATTGGAGTCCAAGCCTGAAGCCAGCACTGCCAGCTCACCGCTGTCCGCTCGGCACCACAGATCGGTGCCTTTGAAAGCCCTCCAAGGACAGGGACTCCACCACTGTCCTGGGCAGCCTGGGCCAGGCCTTGGCAGCCCTCAAGGGGAAGAACTTGTTCCTCCTGTCCAACCTGGACCTCCCCTGGCACCACTTGAGGCTTTTTCCTCTGCTCCTATCGCTTGTTCCTCGGGAGAAGAGACCAAGCCCCACCTGGCTGCAGCCTCCCTTCAGGCAGTTGTAGAGAGCCAGAAGGGCTCCCCTCAGCCTCCTCTTCTCCAGGCTGAACAAGGCCACAGACCCTCTGCTCTAGAGCCCTCGGCAGCTTTGTTGCCCTTCTCTGGCCAGGCTCCAGCACCTCAATGGCCGTGGAGCAAGGGGCCCAAGCTGAGCCCAGGAGCCAGGGTGCAGCCTGGCTGTGTGTCCTGGCTGCCTGCCACACACCAGCCCTGCTGTGAGGCCTCCTCAAGCAGCAAGGCTGCCGCAGGTCTCTCTCACCTTTTCTTGGGCGCCTCAGCTGCAGCCTGCTCTGCTTTGCAGATGAGGAACTCCAAGGGCAGGAGGCCTCTGTTCTCCAGCAGGAAGCTGCAGGCTCTGCTGGTGCCGCTGACCATGGCCCCGCAGTCGAGCAGCGCAGCAGGGCTGATGCTGTACTGGCTGAACACAGCCTTGGCTGACAGCCTCACTGGGATGGTGGCCACAGGCTCAGCTCCCGCACGCCAGCCAGGCTCCAGCACCTGCAACCAGGGCAGGGACTGGCACCTCCAGCAGACACCAGCCCCTGCCTCTGTCCTCTGACCACAGCCCAGCTGCCCACCAGCTCTGAAGGCCTCCTCCACAGCTGCATTTTCAGCCTCTCTTACAACTATGCAATGCTTTGGCTTGGCACAGTCCTTTGTTTGAACTTCCTGCACTAGGCAGGAACATCTGAGACCAGAGCAGGTGCTCCAGAGCCCCAAATGAACTGACTTGGAATGCTTCCACAGTTGGGGCAATCACCACCTGCCTGGCCAGCCTGGGCCAGGGTCCCACCACTCTCAGTGTCAAACACTTCTCCCTTCTCTTCACTCTGACTCTCACCCTTGAGTTTCAAACCATCAGCCCTTGTTCTGTCACAAGAGGCCCTGATCAAAAGTCTGTGCCCAGCTTTCTCACCAGCCCCTTCCAGCACTGCAAGGAAGGGCCACAAATGGCTTCTGAAAGCCTCTGCTGTATCCAGAGAAGAGAAAATTCCCCAGCTAAAGCTCTCCTGCCAGCAAAGCCCTGTCCCCCTGACACCCTCAGCCCAGGGGTGCTGACCCCACCTGCCCCAGGCGGCTCACCTGGCACAGCAGGATGGGTTTGCCTTCAATTGTGATCTCCCTCTGGGGCTGGAAGAGCAGCTGCACGCTGACAGCCTGCTGAGAGGCAGGCAGCAGCCCCCGCTGGGGCTGCACAGTGAAGTGGGAGGCCACGTCGCGGGTGCTGGGGTCTGCAGGGTGGAGCCTGAACCTGGGCAGGGAGGGAAGGAGGCAGGAATGGAGAAGACCTCTGTGGTGAGCAGCCCAGGTGCCAGCAGCACGGCCAGCACGGTGTGTGGCACCAACAACAAAGGACAAAAGCAAAGAGGCCAGCTGTGCTTGGGAGCCCCAGGGCCTGGCAGAGCTGGGCACTGCTGAGTGCTGGCAGCTCCCCTCCACCCCTGTGATTTTCCTTCCTCCTCTAAAGAGTCTCCTGAAGAGAAAGGACTTGGCCCTGGAAGGACCAAGAGAGCTCAGCAGGGAGTGACCCCAACTTCGGGCTCACAAAATCCCAGCGTGGTGGCAGTTGGAAGGGGCCTCTGGGGACCATCCAGTGCAACCCCCATGCTAAAGCAGGGCACCCAGGGCAGCTTGCCCAGGATCCCAGTGCCCAGGGGCTTTGGCAGTTCTGCAGAGAAGGAGACTGCTCAATCTCTCTGGGCAGCCTGCCCCAAGCCTCCCAGCGTCTTAAGGCCAAACAGGTTTCTAGTCACGGCCACATGCCCCTTGTCCTGTCCCTGGGCACCACTGACAAGAGCCTGGCCTGGGCCTTCTGCCCCCCACAGGTCCTTTAGCTCTTGCTGAGCATTGCTCAGATCCCCTCCTTCTGGGGCTGCTCTTCTCCAGGTTCAACAGCTGCAGGGCTCTCAGCCTCTGCTCCTCCCAGAGAAGGTCCAGGCCCCTCAGCAGCTTTGCAGCCTCTCTGGGACCCTCTCCAGCAGCTCTCTGTCTCTCTTGCACTCTGGGGAGCCCAAAACTGGAGCCAGGACTCCAGATGTGGTCTCTCTAGGGCAGAGGAAAGGCAGAGAAGATCCCTCGACCTGCTGGCCACACTCTTCTCCCTGCACCCCAGTGCTCAGTGACTCTCCTGCTGCTGCCTGCTGAGCTCTGAAGAACTGCTGGGCTGTGGCTGCATTCTCCATGGCAAGGGAGACTGCAGCTCAGAACAGGCCCAGTGCTCACACCCCCCCGAGGCAGGCAGCAGGACCAACCTGTAAGCAATCTTGTAGCGCCCTCGGTTCTGCAGGGACAGCACTTGCTTGGCCCTCCCCAGGACCTTCACGACTCCAAAGTCCACGCAGCCACCTCCACCTGCAGGACACCCACGGAGCCAGGGAAGGAATGGGGAGGGTGTTGGAGCTGCTGCAGACTGCACCCAGTCAGGAGTCAGGAGGGACAAAGCCCTGCTCAGCAAGTTTCCAGCCTTGCAAGTTTCCTCTGGCTCCTTCACTGCCCTTTCTCTCCCTACTCAGAAAGGACCTGCAGGGCTTAGTGGCCAAGGAGTTCAGGCTCCACCTCCTTGCTTCCACACACAGATTCAATCCCTTGCTCTGCTGAGCTGAGCCTTCAAGAGCTGCCAGCTGCTTGTTCACACCCCTGGGCTTTCAAAGCCCCCACAGCAAACCAACATGAAGGTGCCCACTTCAAGGTGCAGAGATGAGTGGGACAGGGATCTGGGTGACCTGAGAGTGCAGCACTCCACACAGCTGGCAAGATTCTTGTGTCATGGATGCGTGCTAGGTCTGCACTGCTGTCTCATCCCATCCCATCCCATCCCATCCCATCCCATCCCATCCCATCCTGTTGTCCACTTGCCAATGTAATGCAATCCACCTGAACTACTCTGCTCTGGGGGCATCCACTGACCTCCAGGAAGGGTGATGTCCAGAGCAACTTCATAAGCCTTAGCAGAGACTTGGATATTCTCAATCTGGAGCACGCCCTGGACATCTTCTGCATCTGAAACCTGAGGCAGCAAGAAACAAACCCTGCTGAAGTCACTCTCCTCAGTGTTTCTGGCAGACAAGGCAGGAGCAGTTCTTGTCTCTCCCAGCTGTGTGTAAAGCACCCTGGCAGGCAGCCACAAGAATCTGAAGGTGTCCCAGAGCAGGTGGCAGTGAAACTCAACTCTCTTGCAGCATCCTCACTGCAATGCAGCTTGGAAAGCACAGGGAACAAAACCCCAGGAGAGATTTTTTTTGCTCTGCCTTAAGAGCCTGAGAAGGAGACTCCACTGCACAACCTCTCTGGGCAGCCTGCTCCAGGGCTCCAGCAGTCTGACCCCAAAGATGTGGGAACCTCCTGGGTTCTGCTTTCTGCCTCTTCCCCCTTGTCCTGTCGCTGGACACCTCTAAGAGCCTGGCCCCATCCTCTTGCCCTCATCCTTCCGCTCGTGCTCAGCACCAAGAGAGTTCTAAGCAGCATCCTCCAGGGAGGCTCTCTGGGTGCTAAGGGCCCTGACAATGTGGGGACAGAGGAGACTCCTGAGAGCTCCTCCTCTGGCCCTCTCTGCCCTCGGGCACAGCCTCCACCGCCCAGGGCAGGGCTGAGCACTCTGCCCAGCTCTGCCAGGGAGGGCCCTGGCCCCTCACCTCTAGGCGGAGCATCTTCTCCACGCTGAGAGGCTTGGTGGGCCTGAAGCACAGCTGCAGACCAAGCTCCGCCTGGGGCCCGACCGTGCCCTGGCACTGGCACACGGAGAAGCCCTCGCCCAGGCTCTCCAGGCCGCTGAGCCGCCAGGCCACGGGCAGGGGGCAGCTGTTGCGCAGCACCAGGCTCCTGCTGTGCTCCCTGCAGAGACACCAAGGCGCTCAGTGCCACCTGTCTGACAGGCACACCAGCAGCCATGCCACCTGCAGCAGCCCTAGCCACGGCTCTGAAGCCATCCCTCAGGCTTTGCTCTTGCCCACAAGCCTGAGAGGTGAGGCCCTCAGGGAGAGCTTGGTGGTGAAGGGGACCCAACAGAAGGCAGACCCAGAGCAGCCACTTGACTCTCTCTGCACCAGCAGAGCAGGGGCAAACCCACCAGGACACCCATTGCTGGGGGCTACAGCTGGGGGCTGGCATGGGACATGCAAGCCAGCCAGGAAGGGGCAGCAAGAGGCTAGCAAGTGCTGGCAGCAAGAGGGCTGCTGGCCCAGCCTCCAGTCTGAGTGGCCACAGGGCAGGGAAGGTGAAGGGGAGCTTCAGCAGGGCCACCCATGGCAGAGTGACCATGACCTGACTGACCTTTTCAGAAGCACCCTGCCAAAACTCAGCTGCTTGGGGCTGACCCCCAGCTTCAGCTGCACCCCCTGGCAGCACAGCTGGAAGACCACTGGCTCTGGATTGTCCTTGATGCAGCAGATAAGTCTGTCTTGCACCAGGCCAACTGCAGTGGGGTATGCACAGACCCTCAGCTCCTGGCCACATCCCCAGCAAGAGAAGAAACACAGAGGAACACTCAGTGAGCAGCAGGAAGGGCTCCTGGGCTCTGCTGCTGCTGCTGCTTGTCCCACCTGCCTGTCCCCTACCTGCTTCTCATAAGGCCCCAGCTTCATGCAGGCAGGTTCCAAGACAAAGGTGTTTCCACAGCCATCCTGCTCAAAGGAGAAGTGCACCTCTGCCTCCCAGGGGCTGACATTGCAGATGGTGAACTTCTCACAGTTGCCAGGCTGAAGCAGAGCCTTGGACCTGTCCAGAGAAAGGGCAAAGGCTGCAGGGGAGCTCTGACAAGCAGCCTAAGACAAAGGATCACACCCAGGGCGCCTTGCATGCTGCCTGTGGTCATTCCCTGCTTCCTTTCATGCCCACCCCACGCTTGCTGTCTCCACCCCAGAGCTGTGCACAGGCCACTTCAAGAGGCTTTCTACAAAGCAGGAATTCAAAGGTTCCTGCAAGAACAGAAGCACAGCAGGCACCTGGCTTCCTCCCCTTCTCTGCTGGCTTTCCTTCCCTGCAGGCTCCCCAGAAAAGCTTTTACAAGAGGTCTGAAACAGTTCAGCTGCTCTCTTCCAGAGGAGCCAGGAGACTGCTGTGGTCCAGCTCTTGGGTGAGCCTGAGGGATGGAAACTGAAAGGGTTTGTTCCCCAGAGGAGTCCCACAGCTAACAAATGCCTCTTGGCACGGCTGTGGGACACTGTTTGGAGGGAAAGGCTCAAAAAAGGCCAAATGCTCTTTTGGTTTTTAAACTAGAAAGATGTCTGCAGCTGCAGGCATAGACTTTAGCCAGTGGTGAGGATCAGGAAAATGAAAACCCCATTCTCCCTGCCCTGCAGCTGCCTGTGTCCCACACTGATGGCTCCAACCAACAAGCCTTGCTGACACTGCAGGTTCACGGAGGCTTTACAAAGCAGCAGCAGAAAAACTGCTCCTTCAGATTGTCCACAGAGCTCCCAGCACTAGAAACAAACACCACAGAGCTCACCACCCACCCACTGAAGCTGAGACAGGGGCTGACAGGTCACCCCAAGCTGCCTTCAGGCTGGAAGCAGCATGTGGCTTTGGCCACCAAAGCACCCAGCAGCCGGGAAGATCAGCTTCAGCCCTCCCCAGCTCCTCCAGCACTCCTGAGCCTGTTATGTGCTCAGGTTCCCACAGTTTTCATCCTTCAGAGCCACCAAACTCCCAGCTCTCTGCCTGGTCCTGCCCTGAATTGTGCCACGGGCAGCACCTTTCTGACAGCACCAGATCCTGCAGATCCCATCCCAATACCCTGCTGCAGGCCAGCAGCACAGCTCAGGGGGACAGCACCTACCAGTCTCTTGCCTTGCCACACAGCAGCGGCCCGAAGTGGAACACCCCCGTGCTCAGGACATACTCTTTGAAGATGATGTCCTCAGCTGCCTTGTTCTTCCTGCAGCGAGGAAACACCACCCTGGGCACAGAAAGCAGGCAAGGAGGAGCTGTGAGATGATCTGAGCCACAAAGCTGCTCCCAAAGCCCAAACTCTGAGTGCTGCTTGAGGCCCCAGCATTGTTTCTCAGCTCCATGCATGGCAAGAGATGCTGGCTGGCTCGGGCAGGAGGGCACAGGCCTAGCAGGGAGGGGCAGCAGAGTGGGGTGGCCCCAGGGGCCAGCCTTACCGTGGCTCCTGGCTGATGCTGGGGCACAGGCAGGTGCCCCTGCAGTGCAGCTGGTAGCAGCGCTGCGTCCCCAGCAGCTCGAAATGCAGCCTCTGCTCGAACTGGCCCCGCACACTGGAGCTGAAGCGGATCTGCAGCTCCACCTGGCCCTGAGCAGGCACTACCCAGCGGTAGGGGCTCCTCCTGGCAGGGAAAGAGGAACCTTCAGACACTGCTGGCAGCAAAGGAGAGCAGCAGGAGCTGGGGGACTTGCCATGGTGCAGCCGGGCTGAGAAAGCTCCTTGGCAAGCTGGCGGTGAAGCAGAGGCATCCCTCCTCCCTCTCAGCTCACCTGGCAGACCTCTCTGGAGGTGGCACCGTGCCCACGTGGCTTTGGTCCCGCTCAGGGGAACGTCTGGATGGTCTCCTGGAGCCTGGCCTATGGAGACGTCTCCTGCCGCGGCCAGAGCCCTGCCCTGGCACCTTCGCTGCGGAGGCATCCCTGACACCATCAGGAGCCTCCTCCTCTGGCACAAGCAGGACAAAGCGCTGGAGGCCTCCTGCTGCAGCCACCTCTCGCTTGGCTGGGTAGCGAACCACAGAGTAGAGAGCAGGGGGGGGAATGGGAGGCCCTGAGGGACCCAGGCCCAGCTCATCCAGCACCTAAAGCAGAAGAGCAAACCTTGGTCATGCTCCTGGCACCTCCATCCTTACACCTCCTTAAAGACACTGAGCTGTTGGGGAGCTCTGGTGGCTTGAGGTGCAGCACAGCCCCTCGCTCTGCCCAGGCTGCTGGGCAGGCTCCAGCGCAGTGCCAGGACCTACAGGTGGCACCTGCAGAGGAATCTCTGCTCTGAGCCACTCGGGTGAGCTGCCCTGGCACCACCTCTCTTTCCAACCTGGCAGAGCAACAGGCAGACAAGAGGCCTGCACAGAGAGCACTCCCTCTGTGCCCCCAGCCAAGCCATAGGGGTTGCTGTGGGACTGCAGCAGCAGCCCAGGCAAGGCTCTGTGGCACTGTCCCCTGGGGGGACAGCAGGCCCCAGGGCCCACCCGGGGCAGGCTCAGCAGCAGAGCCTCGCAGGGCTTTACCTGCTCTGCCCTTGGCAGCTTGCCGCTGCCCAGGATGGTGCTCGCCACCTCTGCAGAGCTCTGCACCTCCACGTCCAAGCAGGGCACCCCAACTTCTCTGCTGCTGCCTGCCCCTGCTGCCTCTGCCCCTGCCAGCTGCGACACCTCGGGGCACTCAGCAGAGTTCGCTCTGCTCAGGAGCTCTCTCTCCCGATGCTCCTTCTTCTTGGCCCTCTGCAGCCTCCATTTGGAGGGCAGCTGCAGCTCTGCCTGGCTGGAAGGGGACAGGACACCCTGCACCCTGTCCCAGCAGGACAAAACATGAGCCACAGCTGCCCGCGACGCCTCGTACGCCCGGAACCTCAAGGCCAAGTCCTTCTGGCTGCCACTCTGGCCTGGCTCTTTGGCATCTGGCCCTGAGCAGCTCTCTGCTAGGGCAGCCTTGCTCTGCTTCCTCTGCTCTTCCTTGCAAGCATCAGAGCCTGGGTGCTCCTTGACAGTTCCCTTCTTGGCTGCCTTCTGCTTGCTGCTGGAGACATTGGTGCTGCTGCTGGATGTGTTTGTGCCCTGTGCAGGAGGAGCAGGAGACAGCCGTGAGCATTTCCAGGCAGGGACTCAAATGCTGCAGGACACTGAGGAACTTCCCAACAGCAGCCCAAGCCTTGCCCCAGACCTGTGCCGAGTGCTCTACAAACCTGAGCAGAACACAGCTGCTACCCACTGTTTAGCTTGACTGAAAGCAAAGCCCTTGGTGCCAGACCCAGAAGGAGGCAGCAACAGCCACAGAGGAGCTGTCCCAAGCTAGGCAGGGAGCTCCAGAGCCCTCCTGAGCAGTCGCTGGAGCACTCCTGACTCTTTGGGAAGCCTGCTGCTAACGGACACCTGGGGCCTGCTGGACTCTCCTGCCAGACATACAGGGGCAGAGCCCATTTCCCAGACAGGCCCTGGCTCACAGCTGGAAGGCACATGCAGGCTGGGCAGAAACACTGGACCAAAGCCATGCAGGGCTTCACAGAGGCTGTCTGGAGCTGTGTGCAGCCAACGCTCAAAGGCAGCACCATCCCAGCAGAGCAGCTCACCCACAAAGCCCTGGCAAAGCCCCCGGGCAAGCAGCAGCAGCATCCAACACCAGCTGTGGTTCCCCAGCCCCAGCCTCCAGCAGGCTGCCCAGCACCCCCTAGGCCTGCTGCATCCTCAGCAGTGCTGGGCCCAGGGCTCTGCTCATACAGCCACCCACCTGCCCGACCAGAGACTGCCTTCTCCTTCCTTGGTCTCTTCCAGGCTTTCTCTTGTCCTGCTTCCTCACATCTGCCTCCTTCTGGTGCTGCAGCCCCTGCTGCTGCCTGTGCCCAGGCTCTCCAGCCAGCTGCCCCAGCACCCTGCAGCAAGGCAAAGGAGAAACATCTCTGAGAGCCACCAGCAGAGCCCTGGGCTCCTGCAGTGCCACTGCTCTTGCACTGCACTTGCTGACCCCGAACCCACACAGAGCCCTTAGCACCTTGCCATAGACCTCCCTCAAGCTGGGCAGGCTGGGAATATCCCCAGGGAGCCAAGCGAGGAGGGGGCCTGCAAGGCCAGCCACAAGGAGGCTTTGCTGTTGCAAGAGCTAAGTTGTGCTGCTGCTGCAGGAAGCTCCACCTAGACAATGGCCAAAGACCAGGCCAGCATCGCTCCACACTCGTGCCTGAAGCTCTCTTTTCACTTCTCACTGCAAAGCAGCTCTCAAATCACTTACACCTACTTGTCCCTGCACCAGTGCTTAGAAGCACAGACTCACAGACTCCTTTAGGGTGGAAGGAATCTTGTAGATCAAGCCCAAGCCAGAACCCAGCACTGCCAGGTCACCACTGAACCATGTAGTGCCCTCAGCACCACAGCTACAGGGCTTTTTCAGTCCCTTCAGGGGACTCCACCACCACCCTGGACAGCCTGGGCCAGGCCCTGACAACCCTTCTGGGGTGCAGAAATTCCTCATGTCCAACCTAAAGCTTCCCTGATGCAGCCTGAGGCCATATCCTCTTATACTGTTGCATATGCCTTGGGACAAGAGACCAACCCCCACTTGGCTCCCATCTCCTCTCAGGGAGTTGAGGAGAGCCAGAAGATCTCCCCTCACTCTCCTCTTCTCCATGACAAACACCCCCAGGGTGCTCAGATGCTTCTCCCTGGCCCTGTTCTCCAGACTCTTCCCATCTTCCTTGCCCTTCTCTGGACATGCTCCAGCTCTTCAATGTCTCTCCAAAACTGAATCTAGGCTTTGACATGAAGCCTCCCCAGTGCACAGCACTAGGGGACAATCACCTCCCTGCTCCTGCTGCCCACACTACTGCTGAGCCCACCCAGGATGCTCACTGATGACAACTCTCCTTGCCCTGCTCCCTGGGCACAGCCTGCTCCTTATGCAGGATGGTCCCAGCAGTCAGAAAACACAGGCTGCAGGAACTCCCCTCCTGCAAAACAGCCTCTCAACAGCCAGGATTCCTGCTGGAACCCGGTTGGGAGCATGGGAAACCTGTGCCAGCTGTCCTGGGAGTTGTGCCTCACACATGCCCTCTGCTTTGGTGAGGAAAGGGGTGAAGATGATGGGAATCAGCACGATGAACTCAGAGAGGCTCACAAGGGCATGGGCAAGGTAAGCACAGAGCCCAGCTGCCTGCAGCAGGCTCTGAGCCCCAGGCCTCAGCACTAGCACGAGTGGAAGTTCTCAGCTCCCTGCAGGAAGGTTCCTCCTCTGCTGGCAGTCAGGCAGCTGGCAGGCACCACCCTTGTGCCGCTCAACATGGACACTTTGGGCCTCATCTCTGGAACCCTCCTGAGCTCCACCAAGGTCCCCAGAACAGGGACACCTTCTGGGGATGCTGTGCTGGGCAGCTGCCCACAGCAGGCTTACAGACCTCTGCTTCCTCTGCCGCTGCAGCTGTCGGATCCTGCTCTCCAGCTGAGCTTTCTGCTCCTGCGGGAGAGCATCGAACTCCTCCTCACCAAGCTCCCAGAGCTGCGCTACCTCCCTCCTGGCCGCTTCTTCCTGCTCCCGGCCTGCAGCAGGGACCAGAGGAGAAAGCATCAGCAGAGCTGTGCTGGGGCAGCTGTGAGCAGCCCCAGCTCTGGCCAAGCATTCCCCCTGCCAGGAGACAGCTGGGAGCTCACGGCCCTGCTCCTGGCTCCAGAGAACCCCAAAACCAGCACCAGGCTGGGAGCTTGTCTGCCTGGCTGGGCTCACTGCACCAGCCTGGGGGACACCTGGCTGCTGCTCAGACACTGAGCCACAGCAGCTTGCCCCTGTGGCCCAAGCTTCAGCACTGCAGACTGACAGAAGTCTCACGGCCTCAGCTCTGCTGCCTGTGAAGCAGCAATGAGCTGCAGCGAGGCAGGAGGGCAAAGGCTCCTGAAAAACCTCCCTCCAGCTCTGCTGCTGACCCAGAGACAGTGGGCAGGGATGAGGGCTCTGGAGAGAAGCCTCAGGAGGCAGGAGGACACTGAGTCTCACCTGCCCGCTTCTCTGCAGCTCTCTGCCTGGCTTGCCAAGAGGCAAAGTCCTGGTGCAGGTTCACGAGGTAGATGTGGGGTCGGTTCCCCACAGCTCGCAGCAAGCAGAGCAGAGCAGAGGCTGTGCTGCCTGCAAAGGAGGTCTGCAGGCCATCAAACACCACTCCCTGGGAACAGTCACTCAGCTGTGAAGAGAGGCCAAGAGAAGGTTAGCTGTGGCATGCCTGCAGCTCTGGGCCAGTCGCTGAAGCCATCTGGCAAAGAACATCACCCAGCTGGCACAAGCTCTGAGCTTTCCCCACGGCCCTGCCAGCTGATGGCATCTGCAGCTTCCCCTGAGGAGCGCAGGACTCCTCCTCTCCCAGCCCTCCCCCTCCATCAGGAAGGTCTCCATTGCTCCCTGGCCACGCACCTGCAGCCTTTCGGACAGGATGGCCACCAGCAGCTCCTCGGGCAGCACGCAGCTCCCCAGGCCCAGCCCTGCTGCCACGCTGCCGCCGCGGCTCAGCCTGCCTTTGCCCCCAGAGCTGGACTGGCGCAGGGGGGAGCTGAGGATGGCCCTGGTGCTGCGCCGCCACCGGAGAGCAGCAGCTGCCCCTAGACCTGCAGAGGGCACAGAGAGCTCAGGGGGCTGCTGTGGGGTGCAGGCAGGCATCTTCCAGCCCAGCGGGCACCCTGGCATGGACACTGCACTCGTTGCTTTCCAGAAGCAGCTCTTTCCCTGCTCTCCTCTTAAGTGGCAGAACAGACCAACCTGGCACTGTATGTGCAAGCCAGAGAGGTTTGGATGCGTTGCCCAACTCCCACTGCGCATCGCCACCGCAGCTAAGACCTCCTCAGGAGACAACCCTGACGGGGACCCAGGACCTTCTCCCTCCCACCATCTTTCAACCCAACCAGGTTCAATGCTGAACCATGCAAAACAACCCAAGGCAGGGCCAAGCTCTGGCGTCACCCTGCAGAGCTCAGGGCACCACAAAGGCTCCTCAAAGTGTCTGGTCTAACGTGGAGAACAGCTCCATGTGAAAGAGCTGCCTGAGCTGCCAGCAGCTCCAGGGAAACCTCTGGAGGAAACACCTCAGCTCCAGCACAGCTCTCATCTCAGACTGCTCTGGGAGCTCCTGTCCTTCCTCTTGTGCTTGTCAAGCCACCAAGTCAGTCCCCTCATGCTTAAGGCTCCCCGAGAGCCCCTGCTCGAGGTTGTGCTCCTGCTCGGCAGCCCGCAGAGCAGGCAGCTACGATGGGCTTTGTGCCCAGCCAGTCTCCTTACGTCCATCCTTTGCCTGCTGCCGCCTGGCAGCCATGGCACACAGCGCCCGGGCACGACGCCCTGCCTGGCTGCTCCCGGCCGCCAGGGCCTCGCTCACCACGGCCTCCAGGGACAGGCAGGCAGCGCCATAGTGCTGGGCCACGGCAGGCGCTGCCGACGTCTTGCCTGCAGAGAGAGGAGGCTGCGTGAGGACACCTGCACCTGGAGGGTTTTCCAGGGACAGCTTCTGCCAGGCCCCAGATCAGCTGAGCTCTTCAGCCCCTCCGTAGCCACTTCAAGCCTGGGCCCAGGGGGCTGCTCACAGCCCTGTCCCACCACCACTCAGGCTGTCCCCTGGCCTATGCTGCTTGGCACAGCCTCAGCCAACCTCCGGGCACAGCTCGGGGGCAGTCGGGCTCGGGACTGCTCCACAAGGCCATGCGGACCCCAGGCACTGTGCTGCCGTGCAGCAGCGGGGACATGGTGTGCTGTAAGGTCCAAATCATGCCTAGAGCACATCTCCACCACAGGCCCCAAACACCTGCCCCAATACCCACCTTGGCCCCCCCTTCCCACTGCCTCTTCCCGGCTGGAAGAAGCAAGAAAGCAGACAAAAGCTTTGGCACCTCTCAGTCTATCACAGCCCCCATCTTTGGCCTTGTCTTGCAGCTTGGTTTGTGACAAACACAGGGCACGACCCTAGCCCTGTGCAGCCTCCTTGTGTTGAGAGCTAACTCCGGACTGCTTCCAGGGCTGCTGTTACCTGTCGCTGCTGGCCAAAGAGCCCCTCCAAGTGCTCCAGCGCCCAGCAGAGCTGCTTGTTTGCTGCTGCTGCTTTGTTTGCTGTGCGCCTCAAGTGCCTCTGTGTGCCACGGCTCTCTGCATCGTGCGTACCTGGGGGCTGCCCAGGGCCGGCAGCCTCGACCCTGCCTGATGGAGCCCGATCCAGGTAAGGCCTTGGTAACGACCCAGCAAGGAGCTGCGGCACCGGGAGCTGCCGGCTCGCCGCTCCGGCTGCCGCGCCAGCCCGAGGGGCTCCTTGGCATACCCAGCACTGGGTCGCAATGCTGCAGCCCGCAAGCCTGGAGCCTGCTTTGCCCAGGCTGCCGACCCTCCGATGGCTTCCCGAGTGCCACGGCAGACTCCTCTCGTCTGCGGCAGCCTCCTCAGACCACCTGCGCAGTGCGGAGCGAAGCAGCAGCCCAGCCCCGTCCCACCCTCCCCACCTGCAGCCGCCAGGTGCCTGCACTGCGCACGGCGCCGCTGGTGCTGGTGCAGCGCTGCCAGCGAGTCCTGAACCGGCACTCGCCCAATGCCTTCGCTGGGGCTTGGCAAAGCTCCTGCTCAGCCTTTCCAGCGGCACTCTGTGCTGCGAGGCTCGCTGGCTGTGACAAACGCTGGCTGAAGGCTTGCCCTGAGCCATGCATGTGGCTGTATGGATACCTTCTGCCAAGCAGCTGCAGCGAGTGCAGCGCAGGGTCTGGCTGTGCTAATTGTCACTAAGCTCGGGGACCTTTGCTTGGTGTAATTCATCAACTCTTGGGTAGTTTTTAGATCGGCCTCGTTGCAGTTCACTCCTAACCCAGATTCAAACCCTTTCTTAACACATGCTCACCCTGTCTGGGGGGATGAGAGCACAGCTGCATGGACACCAGAGGAGCCACACGCTGGCACCAGCTGCTGGAGCCCTGGGACCACATCAGCAGTGCTGTGCCTCAGCTTACGGCGCTTCAACTGGCCAACCAAGCACCACGGTGCACCAGGACACACCTCCCCTGCTTCCCCCCTCCTTGCAGCTCAGGGCTGTAGCTCAGGTACCTGTCAGGGGTGCCCCATGGATGATGACCACGATCCCTTTGCACTGTGGGGCTGCAGCTCCTGCACCAGGCACAGCAATGCCCAGGTGGTGGGCGAGTGCCCTATGGAATGGGCTGACCTCCAGCTCTTCTCTGGTCTTCTTGCTGCTCCTGGTGCTCTGCTGAAGCTCTGCTGTGCAGAAACAGGTACAAGAGTCAGCCTCCTGCCTCCCTGGGACTCTCATCATCCTCCTCACCAGTCCCTCACATCCAGGGAGAGGAGACTCTGCTGAAAGCAATGTCACAGCCCTGGGCTCACCAGCCCCTTCCTTCCAGCTTATGCAGCTCAGGCTCTGCCCTAGATGCTGCTGAAGCTGCCCAGACTGAAATGGGGTGGCAGGAAGAGGAAAGCAGAGCAGGCAGCAACACCTACAAGGACTGAGCCGAATCTCCTCCCATGAACTGTCTACGTGGTCCTCCTGGCAGTTTGCCCCCAGGCTCTGCTGTGTAAGGAGGGCACAGGAAGAAAGGGGCATCTGACATGTCCTAGGGAGAAGCTCCATCTGGGGATCACCCATGAGCTGGCTTCTGTAGAGATGTCCCTGCAGCAGATGTGGCTGGACTCTGAATTCCCCAGAGCAGCCCTTAGGTCACCCACAGCCACCTCAGCCTGCAGTGCCAGAGAGGACAGCAAAGGTGCTGCCCTGCCTAGGACAGCTTCACTGTCGTCCTGATGCCAGCAGCTCCTGGGGCAAAGGTGCTCATTTGGCAAAGCTGAGGAACACTTCTCAGGCCTCTCACTTGTCCCTGTCCTCCCTGCATGGGGACATTCTCATTCTTTCCCCAGACAAGCCAGAGAGGAGCTGGCTGTGTTAGTGTGAAGCTAGCTAGAATGTTTTGGTGAGAAGAAGTAGATGACAGGCTGTGAAACAGTGGTGATGTCTACTTCCCTCCTAGGCTTGCTGAGCTGGATAAGAACAAGACTGTATAGAATCATGGAATCATAGAATCAACCAGGTTGGAAGAGACCTCCAATAGATAAGGCAGATGCTCTCTCTTGGGGCTGTGGGCTGCATTTCTCTCTCTAACCTAACCTGCTGTCTCTCTGATTAAGCCACCTGCTGCCTAACCTCCCTGGCCAACCCTCCAATCTTCCTTGGGCATGAGGCAGTGTCTGGGCTAAGGTAGAGAGGGATGGGAGAAGGTGGAAGGGTGGTTGGGAGGAGGACTCAGGTTTCTGGGAGGGCTGTTGTGTTTCTGTATCACCTTTTAACTTGGGTATTTCTGTCTGTAACTGTACATACTGTAAATAGCTGCTGGTGTATTCTGCTAAGATGGCAATACAAAGCTTCATTCCATTTCCAGAGCCAGCTGAGTCTAGTCTGGGTGATATGCACAGTGTGTGGGGGCAGGGAACACTCAAACCATCACACTGGCTTTGGTTGCACTCATGGCTGCCGCAAGTCACAGAGTTTCACCCTGGACTTGTTCCACCAAGCTGGGCACTGAGGACAACAATGTCAAACCTTCAGCCTCGTCCTGGGCCGTTGGCTCCTCTGTCTTGGACTGGGCCTGCTGCTCCTGCAGCCTCTCCTGGGCCTGCCAGACCTCCAGCAGCTCTGGGGGCAGCTGCTCCCCTGGGCTCCGTGGAGGCAGCAGCAAGGTCCTGCAGCAGTCGTAGCCTTCCAGCGCCCGCAGGAGCTGTGCGTGGGGAAGGGAAAGCACAGGTGGGAGGCACTGCTGGAGCTGCAGCCCAGGAGCAGGCCCCCAGCCAAGCCATCTTCACAGCACCACACAATTGCCAGGGGGGGAAATGACCTCAAAGAGCCAGCTCCAAGCCCCCTGCCATGGGCAGGGACACCTCACACTACATCAGCTTGCCCAGGGCCACATGCAGCCTGGCCTTAAAAACTTCCAGGCATGAGGCTTCCAGCACCTCCCTGGGCAACCAGTTCCAGTGTCTCAGCACCCTCATGCTGAAGAGCTTTTCCCAACACCCAGTCTGAGTTGCCCCTCCTCTAGCCTAGAGACATCGCCCCCTCTCCTGTCACTGCCCAACACCCTAAAAAGGCCCTCCCCAGCTTTCCTGTAGCCCCCTTTGCATACTGGAAGGCCACAATAAGATCTCCTCGGAGCCTTCTCTTCTCCAAACTGAACAGGCCCCAACTCCAAGCCCAGAGCAGAGCAGTTCCAGCCCTCTGATCACCCATATGGCCCTTCTCTGGATACGTTTCAGCACCTCCAGCTCTTCCCTGTAACAGGGCTCCAGAAGTGGGCACAGTGCTCCAGCTGGGCTCTCACCAGAGCAGTGCAGAGGGGCAGAACCACCTCTCTCCACCTGCTGCCCACACTCCTCTTGATGCAGCCCAGGATCTGGTTGGCTCTCTGGGCTGCAAGTGCACACTGATGGCTCATGTTGAGCTTCTCAGCCACCAGCACCCCCCAAGTCCTTTTGTTCAGGGCATCTCCCTCATGCCCTCCTCTCAACACCACAGAGCAGCCAAGCCCCTCCACAGCCTGCCAGCACAACAGGCTGCCCCTGAAATGCCACCAGGTTTTTGCCCTGGCTTCTGTCTCCATCTCCCTGGCACAGGAAAGGCAATGCTGCAGTGCCCTGAGGCTCCAAAAAGTTGGCTATGGGCAGCAGAGCTCCTCTCTTACCTGCTCCTCAGCAAGGTACTCCTGGTCAAACTCCAGCGAGTAGAATTCAATGGGGAACTCACAGGGGTTCCTCACCACCACTGTCCCCTCTGTCCCAGGGCCAGAGGGCAGCACTGGCCCCAGGTCCAGCACTTGAGGCTGGAACTCCAGGCGTGGCTCCAGCCCACTTCCTGAGAGCAGCAGCTGCAGGTGCTGGCTGCTCTGGCAAACGCTGATCTTCAGCTTGCTGCTGTAGGGCTTCTGAAAAGAGAGAAGCACACAAAGCACCTCCGTGGTGAAGTGCCAGCTGGCAGAGCCTCCAATTCAGCCCTTGCCCCAAGGCCAGAGCTGGCAGCAGCACCTCTGAGGTGAATGGAGAACAGCAAAGAGGACAGGGAGGGGTGGCTGGGAACTGAAAAAGGGAGACTCAGACTCCAGGGATGCTGAGAGTGCTGAGCCTGTGTCCCAGGCTGCCCAGAGAGGTGGCAAACGCCCACCCCTGCAAGCCATGGCTGGAACACTGCACTGCTCAGGAGAAAGCCCCTCGGGGTTCTGTGGCCCAGACAGAGCAGCTGAACAAGAGGGGCACAGGACTCTCCCTGGCCAGACAGCAGCAGGGTCCTCTGCTCAGGGCTTGGCTCTCCAAACCCCCCCTGCACAGGCTGCGGCAGGGGAAGCTGAGCTGGCAGAAAGCTCCAGTGGAGGCAGAGCTCAGCTCCTGCTCTCTCCCTGGGCTCTCCTCACCACACTGCCCTGCCAGACCTCCTGGGGGTGACACCTGCCCAGCTCACCTCTTCCACGGGGGCAAACCTGACTTGCAGGTTGCACCACTGCCCGGGGGCCAGGACTCCAGCTGAGGGAAGCACCTCAAAGACAGGGGCCTCGGCCTTCAGCTCCTGACGCCTGCTGGCTGGGAAGTGCCTGTTCCCCTGTGCACAGAAAGCAGAGCTGGGAGCTCTCCCTGGGCTGGGAGGCCAGAGCTGGGCTCCTGCACTGCTGACAGTCACAGGCTGAGAGCACCCATCCCACCCAGGTGTGGCCACCGCTGGCCTACAGCTGCTGGCAAAGCACAGAGGCAGCACAGGCAGCTGGGGAGGCTGCTCCTCAGAAGAGGAGCGATGGCTGAAGAGGGCAGAGAAGTGAAGCAGCAGATGGTGACCAGGCCCAGGGGAGCCTCCAAGGCCTCCTCACACCAGCTGCAGCCCAAGGGCTCAAGCAGCCAGGGGAGCAGAGAGGGGAAGCAAAGGCAGCCAAGACTCCAGTTGCACCTTGGCTGTGCTTTACCTGCTGAGCAGCCCCAGCCCTGCTGACAAACCACCGACAGGGCACTTGCAGGGGATTGTAGAGCCGAGTGGTCTCCTCCCGGCACTGCCCACACTGCACCCTGGAGAACTCCAGCCTGTCCCTGGAGAGGCACAGGGATGGCACAACCCCCTTGGCACGGAGGAGGACGCGGAACGTGGGGCCTGCTGCCACCTGGGGAAGGACAGAGCAGACAGGTGAGGTCCCAGGGCACATCTGCTGCCATCCCAAACCTGCCACCTGCCCCAAAAGGTGGCGTAGGCACAGGGAGGGAAGGAGGCAGGTGGCACCTTGATGGGCAGCAGCACTTCCGTCTCTCCCAGGGGCAGAGTGGCACTTTGGGGGTCCAAGCACACAGTGAAGGTCCTGCTCTCAGAGCAGGGCAGCTGCTTCACGCACTCCAGGTCCACACTGAAGCCTTCAAGAGATGAAAAGGAAGCAGCTGAGGCACAAGTGACAGCAGATGGGGCACGAGCACCTCAAGGCCACACCAGTGTCCTGGCTGGCAGCTCTGGGAAGGATCCTTTGCGTCTCCAGAGAAGCTGCTGCTGCTCCTTCTTCCTTCTCACTGCTCCAGGACCAAAGCTTTGCACAGCCACAGCCCAAGGCCCACGGGGGAAAGGAAAACCTTTCAGGTGTGGAGCTGCAGCAAGGCCAGGCAAGGACACTCAGAGGAGAGCTCCAGCTGAGATTTCCCCATGCTGTGGTGCTCCCTGAAGGCAGCTGAGAGGAGACATCTGAGCACCCTTCAGACACAGTGAGGCACCGTTTGCTGCTGCTACAGCCCTGCCTCAAGGGCTCTGCCACCAGCCTCTTGTGATACACCAGAGACCCTCTCAGGCTCTTTCCTCAGGGCAGGCTGAGCACAAGTGCCATGAGCTCAGCAACTTCAGATGCAGCAGCTCACCACCACCAAAGCTTCAGCTCTTGGCAACACAAGGCAGGAGAGTGCAGAGAAACTCAGACAATGCTCCTGGCAGCCAAGAGCAGAAGGTGCCGAGAGGTGACTGAGGGCATCGCCCACCCAGCCCTTGCAGCCAAGAGTTAGGGCAGCCACAGGCAGGCCACAGCCAAGGAGGACAGAGCTGCACCAACAAGCACTCCAGAACTCTCCCTGGCCACTGGCTCAGGCTGAGCTGGCACAGGCAGCTCCTGCAAGCTCCCAGGCAGTGTGCCCAGCACTGCTTACCTGTGCCACGCAGGACCTGCCCGTGGACTTTGAAGGACACAGGTAACTGCCCCGGGTTGGTGACCTTCACAGTGCGCTTGTGGGTGCCACCAAGAGTGACACAGCCAAAGTCCAGGATGTACTCAGGCAGCTCAGCTCTGCTGGGAGGAGGGAGGGCACTCCTGAAACCACAGCCTGGCCACGCTGCCATGCAGATGGCAGATGCAAAGCCAGTGGCAAAACTCAGCTCCAGCCCCTAAGACCCAACAGCTGACCACCTGGGGACAAGACTTAGGCAAGTGCCCAGCGGCACCCTCCAGCACAGCTGCTTTCCAGTGCTCACTGCCCACAGCTCCTGTGCCACTGCACACAAGTCCTCTGCACCCCCACTGCTCTCGCTGGAACTGCTGAGGCTGGGCTGCAGCCCAAGCCTGAAACTGCTTCAGAGCCTTGTCAGAAGATTCTGACAAGGAAATCTTCCCCACTCTGCACCCAGCCCTGTCCCCACAGCCCCAGGGACCGCAGCCACCAACACCTGGGAGACCACAGGAACCTGCTGTCCAGAGCTGTCCCACTGGGAAACACAGCAAGGATCTGCTCTGCAGAGCATCTGCTGCCTGTGCTGGAGCAGGCCATGCCTGTGCCTCAGCATGGAGGGGCAGAGGGAAGCACCAAGCCACCCAGGACAGCCCTGCAGCGCCACCAGCAGCCGAGGCCTCTGGCTGAGCCTCTGCCACGCTGCTCTCTTGGCCGAGTGTGGTCTGCTGCAACCAAGAGGCCAGCTCCAAGCTGCCTCTTCTAGAGCTGCTCAGCAGAGATGATGTCTGTGCTGTCTGGAGGGGCCTCAAGGTCTGCACTGGGTCCCCTCAGCTCTCGGAACAGAGCCCAGCACCCCTGGGGAGCTGAGCTCACCCAAAGCTCAGGGAAGTGAGGACACTCAGCTGCTCACAGGGAGCATGGCAGAGCTCCAGGAGCAAAGCCTTTCTGATGCCCACGGCTGCTCCTAGCTCTGCAGACACCAACAGCTCCCAGCAGCAGGGGGGCACTGCTGCCTGGCACCCCCAGAGCACCTGCAGGTGGCTCTGGATGTCCCTACTCACTTGAGAAGCCTGCGGCGAGCAGAGCGCTGCTGCTCAGAGGCAGCTTCCTCTGGGGTGCTGCAGGCCAGAGCCTCCTGCTGCCCCAGGATGTGCTGCTTGAGCAGGAAGTCCTCCAGCTGCAGCTGCAGCCCAGTGTCCAGCTGAGGCAAGGGAAGAGAGAGGCTGCTCAGCAAAGTTTCTCAGCCTGCCCTTGTGGAGAGGGGGGATGGAGTCCTCCTGGCTCGCTGCTCACTGCCTGGGACACCTCCAGCTCTTCTTGCCAGGACTTGATCTCCAGAGCTACCAACCCCAGCATTTCCACCTGCCCAGGCACTGCTAGCAAAGCTCAGCTGGTCAGACACAGGCAGACCAGCCAGGACCTTCCCAGAGCTCCAGGTGTTTGCCTGCCCCCCAGGTAGGGCCAAAGTAGCTTGGATAAAAGCCTCCTTGAACAGGAGGCCTGGAGAGAGCCTCCTGGAGATGAACACTGAGAGCACAGGCCCAGGGCCAGCTCAGGTTGCTGCTAGCAAGCTCTGCAGAGCTGACAGGCCTTGGCCTGGGAGCAGCCCAGATGGCCTGCACCACTACCATGGGGCACCATCAGGTCACCCACTTGAGCATGGCCTGCAGGATCTGCCTCAGGCTGCCAGGAAGCTCATCCAGCTGCAGCAGGTACAGCTACCAGAGGTGCACAGCCCCTGGCACAACACCCAGCTGATGATGGGCACAGCTAAGTGTGGGCAGGGGGGTCTCACACAGTGTTAGCAGGGCACCAAGAGGCCTGTTGTGGGGTACAAGGGGATGGAGGGACACAAGGGCAAGAGGGTGGCCAAAAAGGGCAGCAGCTGTTCTCACCGTGGTGTCCAAGTCTGGGGGTGTTGCTGTGGCTGATGCCTCCACCAGGACAGCAGCTCCATCCCTCTCACTCTCCTCTGCCATCTCCTCTGCCAGCTTTCTCCTCAGATCCCTGAGGAGCTTCTCATACTTCTTGTTTCCTGAGGGCAGAACCCCCCCCCAAGATGGCAGCATGGGCATCTCAGCTGGGCAGCCCCACTCTGGACACCAGCTCTCCCAGAAACGCTCCTCCAGCAGCTCTGGGCACTGCCTGCTGCTCCTCTTGCCTGCATCCTCCTCTTTACCTCTACACATCTTCCTCCCACAGAGAGGCAGCTCAGCCCCTGCCAGCTGATGCAAAGCCAATCCTACCAAAACCCCTGCCTGCAGCTGCCCGGCAGCTTAGCAGGGCTGCAGCAGATCCGCTGCAAGCTCTCCAGGGTGGCTCCTGGGACACAGCCCACGGGGAATTCTGGAGACTCAGGAAGCAACCAGTGATGCTCTGACAGCCCTGGAACCTCCAGCCTTGCAGGTGTGACAGGGGGGAAGAAGCAGGGCAGCATCCCGAGGAGCAGACAGGCAGTGCTCACCTGAGATGTTCCTGGGCAGGTCCAGGCAGATCCTGGGAAAGCCTCCCTCTCCTCTCAGGGAGATTTCTTCTGTTTCCAGGTGGCCCACTTGGATCTGCAAAGTCTCACAGAAGACCCCAGGCACCTCTGGCAAGTAATAGATTTTCAGCACCTGCTGCTGGCCAGCTCCAACAGAACCCTGCAGGCAGAAGAAGGAGGCAATGCACCAAAGAGGCTTTGCTGGAGGCCTGGCTCAGACACTTTCTCCTCTACAAAACGATACCAGACAACAGCATCTCCCAGCTTTCCTCTTCCCAAAAGTTTATCTCCTGCTCCAGGATGCCAGAGATCCTGCAGAGGGCTGCTAGGGATCCCAGAGTGCCAGCACTGTGAGGCTTGCAAAGGATCTCTGAAGATCAGCCACTTCCACTTGCCTGCTAAAGCAGGGCACTCACAGCAACTTGCCCAGGGCCACCATGGCCAGCTGGGGCTGGAATCCTTCCACAGCAGCAGGGTGCATTCTCTCAGCACAGCTTGGCCTTTGCTCAGCACCAGCACAGTTCTGCTACTCACAGGCTTTGCCCTCAGCTAGCAGTAGCCAGGATTGAACCAGCCAAAGCTCTGGCATCAGCCCAAGGCAAGGCAAGGAAAACCAAATGCCCCAGCTCTCTGCAGGGCCAGCAGCTCCTGGCACAGCCCCTCAGTTCTGTCCACTGGACAGGGAACTACTGGAGAGAGTCCAGAGCAGACTACAAAGCCAGTGGTGACCTGGCAGTGCTGAGTTCACAGCTGGCCTTGAGGAGCTGGAAGCTCTCTCCCAGCCAAAAGGATTCTGTGATTCCATCACTCTCAGCAGAGGCAGCTCACAGCCCTGTCTGCTGCCCTGGCATTTTCCCTCCCTCTTCTTTCTCCCCACGTTTTTCTCTCCAAGCCCATCCAGGGCAGGCTGGCACAGGGTCGCTCCTGTCTGCTTTGCCCATGCTCACCGTGCTGGGCACCACCAGGGGCAGGCCGGGCAGGGGGCTGCGGGCAGTGGCTGTACAGGGACTCGGCACCATGAAGGTGAAGGGCAGCTTCCCGCTGTTGTGCAGCGTCACCTCCGCCTCCGTGACCGCCTCCCACGGCTGCAGAGAGGACAGAGGAGTGGGCAGTGAGACACAGGCCTGCCACTGGCAGGAGAGCACACAGAAGCAGCACAGCAGAGAAGCAGAGCAGAGGCAGGCACTTGACTCTCGCAGCTGCACCTGGGCAACCCCAGCCACAAGGGCACTCGTGACCCTGCACGGGACCTGAGCTTTGTGGCACCGTGCAGAGGGGCAGCACCAAACACCCAGAGATCAGGCAGGAAAGCAGAGAGGAGCAGAGCTCTTTGCACCCTCAGGTGGCACCAAACACTTGGCTGAAGCAAAGCAGGCAGCATCAAGACAGCACAGAGGCAAAGGCACCTGCAGAGCTTGCAGTGACAGCAATAGGGGAGATGGTAGAGGGCCAGCAGCTGGAAACAGCTGGGGGGTGAACTGAAAAGTGAACTGGGGGGGGACTCTGGGACATTGCCCACAGCTACAGCGACAGCCAAGCCCAAGGGAACTTCCTCTTGGCCTTCTGTGCTTGCTGAACCAAGAGCACTACAGCAGCAACCCCTGCAGCTCAGGCTCTGGCAGCAGAGCAGCAGTTGACTGGCTGAGGGGCACAGCCCTCTGGAGATCAGTGCTGGCATCCTGCTTGCCCCAGCAGGCACCTTTAGTTGCCTGCAAGAGGAGGACTTGACAGCTTTGCTGGGCTGCAGATGGCCATTCCAAAGCAGTTTGGGAGCAGAATGCATCCCTCAGAGGTTGTGCTTCCAAGCCAGGCAGCCAGCACAGCAGCTGGCCCCAGACCTCGGTGGACAGCCCCCAGCAGCGATGGCTGCAGGCAGGAGCAGCCTGCGGTACCTGCATCCCCACGTCCAGGTCTCTGCTCTCCAGGAGGTAGCTGATGAGTGAGGCCTCCCCACTCAGCTTCACCTCGTAGCTGGGGCCTCCCTGCACCTTGCAGAGGGCCCTGGCAGAGGCCACGATGTTGGGGTGGCCAAAGAAGCTGAAGGTGACCTGCTGGCTCTGGCCCGGCTGCAGGACCCCGTGCAGCGGCAAGACATCGAACACCTGCAGTGGGGAGCAGAGGGGCAGGTGGTGAGCATGAAGAAGAGCAGCCATGGCCTGGGGCAGAGGGCAGACCTGCCTGCAGGGGCCCCCAGCACAGGCAAAGTCATCCTGACCTCATCCTGCAGCCACTCCAGGCACCAGAGAAGATGCCATGCTTTCCCAAGCTCACCAATGAATGCATTAATTAATGCACCACACTAAAGTCATTTGGCAGCTCTCCTGGCAGGATGAAATTCTCACTGCTGCACAGCTTGGCTTTAAAACCTTTCTTCCTGCCTGCACAGCCACAGCAGCTGCTGGGCTGAGAGTCCTTGGAGCCAAGGGGCCCCTCCAGGCCAGCTCCTCTGGCTCCCGATGCTCCTCGCTCTCATTTGCTCTCTGCTGTCTCACCAGAAGCTACAGCAGCAGCTCCTGGCAAATGCCCTCTCCACTCATCAGGAGTGACAAAGGTGCTGAGGGCCACCAGTGGCAGTCACGGCTACAGACCTGCTGTCACACTGCAAAGCTGGAAGCCAGGCACAGTCCCACTTACCTCCTCCAACCCCAACCGCTGGGGCTCTGTCTCCTTCAGACCCACGAACTCCCTGATGCCAGTGTGGCTGGGAGCTGCCACAGCACCTTCCACAGCATCTCCCACGGGACTGGGCAGCAGCAGCAGCTGCAAAACAAGCACCGTGGGCTGCAGGGAGCAAGAGGCTGCTCTGGCTGAGACCACTCTGCTGCAGGCTCCACCACCTCCTCAAGCCAGGGACAGCTGAGATGGCAGCAAATCTAGTCCATGGCAGCTGCTGAGGGTGGCCCCAAGCCCACCCACACAGGAGGTGTGGGCTCCACCTTCACTTCCTACATGCAAGCTTGCAGCAGCAAGCTGAGAGTGCTGGCAGAGAGCTCCAAGGGGCATTCTGCGCCCTCAAGCCAGTCCAGCTTTGCTCCCTCCTGCCCAAAGGACATGTGGAGAGCCTCCTGCCTGGACAGCTTAGCTTCTCCACAGCCAAAGCAGGAAGACAGCTGCCAGTGTGACTGCCCAGAGCAGTCAGTGGAGCACTGAGGAAAGGCTTGGCCCAGCTCTCCAGTGTCAGATGCTGCTTTGGGTTTGTGCCGTGCACTCATCGCTGCTGCAGAGCTGAGGATCTCCATCAGCTCATTATTCTCCAGACACCTTCCTGCAGAAGGCAGCTGAGATGTTGCCAGACCTCAGGGAAGGCAGGGATGTGCAGATGGGTGGGGCTGAGAAGGTGGCCCATGGGCATCAGTGCTTGCCTTGCCTTGATCCAGAAGGCAGCTCAAAGCCTTCCCACCAGCATGCAGACAAAAGCCTCATCTGACACTAGCAAACGACCCCACCCAAATGAGCCCAAACTCTACAGAGCTCATCAGGAGCTGAGGGAGGCTTCTCCAAGTCAGACTCTCCTGTTTGCCCCTCGCCATGAGCCCTGTGCCCAGCTGCTGGCCATGCTGCCCATGCTGCTCTTGGAGCAGGTGGCTGCAGGGCATCAGAAGGGAGGGTGGCACCGAGACAGCTCCACGGGCAAAGTGGGAGGCAACACAAGGAGCAGGTGTCCCAGGAAATCTACCTCTGCTTCCAGGGACTCATCGGCATCTGCTGGCTCCTGGGCAGGATCCCCCACTGCCCCCAGGGCTTGGGCTGGCTCCTCCACACCTGCAGCCCTGCAGCTGCTCCCCGGAGACACCGAGCGCTGCCAGCAGGCTGCCTCCTGCTGCGCTGCCTGGGCTGGAAGGCTGCAGCTGGAACAGAAGAGCTCTGTGAGCAGGGACTGCAGGGCCAGGGAGGGCAGACTGCCCCAGCAGCTCCTCACTGGGCACTGCTGCTCTCAGCTCAGCAAGGGCTCTGGCCCAGCAGCTCCAGACCAGGATGGTCAAAGCCTGGGGCTGCTGAGAGGTAAGCTTGGCACAGCAGCGCTGCGGGCACCTGGCTGCAGGCAGACAGGGAAGAGGCCAGGGCTGGGTGCCCTGTGAGGAGGCAGAAAGGGCACCAGGAAAGGAAAGCAGACACACACTGTGCAAAAATGCAGACTGAGGAGCAAAGGGACGGAGCCCAGCAGAGACCTTCAGGTGCCCTTTCAGTACTTAGTGGCCTACAAGGAAGCTGGGAACAGACTTCTGAGCAGGGCTGCTTGTGACAAGACAAGGGGAGGTGATTTGAACTTGTAGAGAGAGATTCAGAGCAGATACCAGCAAGACAGTTTTGCTGCTGAGGACAGTGAGACACTGGCCCAGGTTGCCTGAGTAGGTGAGAGATACCCACCCCTGGAACCAGTCCAGCTCAGGGGAAGGTGGAACAGAAGCTAACAGACATGTGGCAATCAGGAGACGATTGAGCCCTCAACCTCTGTCCTGTCACTGCAAACCCCCTAAGTTCTGGGGCTCTGTCTCTAAAGAGACAAGGAGAAGAGCAGCTGGAGCCTGGAGAGAGAGGAGCAGCCCCAGAGGGCATCTTCTCATAGCTCAGCAAGAGCTAAGGGCTGAGGGGCAAGAGGACCCTGCGGTGTGGCAGTAGCAGAGCAGAACTTTGCTTGGGCTGGCACAGAAGTGGCCTCTGCTTTCCTGAAGGGAGAGGCTCTTGCAGTAGGGGCTGGGTGCTAGGCAGGCTTCACCTCTCAGTTGCCAGTCTAGCACCTTGACAGCAAAGAAGTTTCTCTTCTTGTTCAGCTGCAGCCTCCTGGCTTCCAGTTTGTGCTCATTGCCCCTTGTCCTGTCCCTGGGCACCACTGATGAGAGCCTGGGCACAGCCTCTTACTCCACCCCCTGCCCTTTAGCTCCTGCTGAGCACCGATCAGATCCCCTCTGGAGCTGCTCTTCTCCAGGCTCAAGAGCTGCAGGGCTCTCAGCCTTTGCTCCTCACAGAGGTCCAGGCCCCTCAGCAGCTTTACAGCCTCCCTGGGACTCTCCCCAGCAGGTCCCTTTCTCCCCTGAGCTGGGCAGACAGCACTGGACACAGCGTTCGGGGGGCACTACCTGTCTGGGCTCTTAGCACTGAAATGACACCAGCTGGGGCTGGCAGGGAAGGCACAGAGGTCACAATTTGTATCTGTGTGTGCCAGGGCCCAAGCATGGCTTGGGAGCTGCAGAGACAAAGCAGCACTCGAGGTTATGGCTACAGCCAAAGTGTTGGCAGTCACTCAGAGCCTCAGCTGGGTGGCAGAAGGGGGTCTGCTGCCCAGCACTAAAGTGCTGCAGGACACCTATGCCCTGAGCAGCCAGCCTGAGCACAGCTGGAGGGGTTGCTCCCACCAGGGCAAAGTGAAAGACATTGGTCAGAGCCCGGGGAAACAACCTTGCTCTTTGCAAAGCAGGAGCAGGACAGCAGGAAGAAGAGCTTCAAAGAGAGGGCAAGAGCTTCAAGGAGAGGGCAGAGGTGGCCATACCTCAGCTGGCTGCCCTGGCTGGCTGGCAGCAGCAGCCAGCAGTAGGACACAGGCAGAGGGCTGCAGTTGGTCATCTCCAGGCTGTGCACAGCTGCAGTGTGGTTCAGGATGCAGCCAAAGTCCACAGCCCTGCTCTGGAACTGCAGGCTGGGGACTTCTCCCCGCACCAGCACCTGCTCCTCATGAGGGTGCTCAAGGAACTTGATTGTCAGAGGCTGCTCCATCTGCCAGGCACTCAAACCCTCTTCCAAAGCAGGGTTAAAGCTGATGGAGAGCTGAAGCTCCTCCCCTGCCTCCAGCTTCAGGGGCTGCAAGGAGATGAAGAGCGTCCAGCCCCCTGGGATAACATCCCCAGCTCTCACACACCAACCACGGCAGTGCTGCAAGCAGGACCCCAGCAGGGCCTTCCTGGGCAAACCCCACACTGCTGCTGCCTCAGCCCACCCCAGGTTGCAGCAGAGGCACCAAACGCCCTCCCACAGCACCTCTCTGGCAGCCCAAGGCCCTTTGCCCTGACTCCAGAGGCACTCTCTGCTCCTCACAGCACGGGGGGCACAGCACCACAGCCTCGGCCTGGCAGGGGCTGGGCACTGGCACAGCACAGCAGCGGTGGCCATGCCCACACCAACACCTGTCTGGCACAGCATGTGCCCAACACCTGCCACTGACAAGGGGGCAGGCAGTGGCTGCAGAAGCATCCTCAGCCTTCTCAAAGGCAGAGCTGCCCTTGGAGCGAGCAAGCTGCTGCTGAGGAGCAGCCGCACAGCTGAGGGGGGCTGCTGCCAAGCTGGGAGGGTTTCCAGCACACAGCTTTCCTCCATAGCTTGCTCCAAAGTGGCCTGAGCCCTTCTGCTCACATTGTAGAGACAGGGCTCTGAAAGGAGGCTGCAACAAGGTGGGAGTCAGCCTCTTCTCCCAAAGTACGAGCCACAGGACAAGAGCAAAGGGCCTGAAATTGCCCCAGGGGAGGCTTAGGTTGGATGCCAGGAAGGAGTTCTTCCTCCACAGGCTTGTCAAGGCCTAGCCCAGGGCAGTGGTGGAGTCTCCATCCTTGGAGGGATTGCAGAGTCATGGAGCTACAGTGCTGAAGGCCATGCTTTAGTGGTGACCTGGCAGTGCTGAGTTATCAGCTGCCCTGGATGATTTGAAAGGTCTCTTCCAACCCAACCCATCCCATGGCTCTGTTCCCAATGCAGAGGAGATCTCCTTTCCTCCAGCAGGTTCTTTCAAAGCTGATGCAGCTCAGGCCAGCCCACTGCTGACTGCACAGAACAAAGCTCTCTCCTGGAGGCCCTCCCAACAGCAGCACAGCACCACACTCCTCCCTCTTCATAGCCCAGCAGCAGGAGGGCCCAGGGCTGCTCACCTGAGCCCCAGCAGGAAGGGGCTGCCGCTCCACGTCGCAGATGGAGAAGGGCTGCCCCAAGGACAGCACCATGCTGAGGGGCAGGGGGCAGACGTTCTTCAGAGAGAGAGCCTGCTCCTGAGGAGTCAGCACATCCCCTGCTTGCTGCAACAACAGCAGACAAGGATCAACTGACCTCAAGTGCCCATGGACCTCCTTCCCCTTGGGACACCTTTCAGAGCCTGCAGCCCCCAGAGCTCACAACAGCTCCTCCATACTCTCTGGATTCCTTTCTATGCCTCAGGAAGGTCCTTCTCTAAGCACAGAAGATGCTGCTCGTGGCTACAAAGCACAGCACTGCCCAGGGCACAGGGGAACAGGACCCCGAGGAAAGGCAGCTGCCACAAAGAGATCAAGCTCAGAACGGGAGCCCAGAGTGGCAGACTCCAGCTGTGTGGTTTCCAGTCAGCTACCCTCATTCCTCTAGGGGCCTCCTAAAAGCAGAAGAGAGCTGCTGGGGCTGCTCCTGGGAGCAGCCAGCAATGATCTCAGAGCTAATGGCAAAAGCTTGGTCCTGCTGCAAGCCACAGGCAAAACCCCGGGGGCTTGGAGCAGCTCTTTCCCCTCCTCCTCTGAAGCCAAGCATGCCCAGCCCACAGCTTCCAGTCAGCAGCTGGAGACTCACCTTCTCCACCCTGAAAGTGAGGGCTCTGGAGGACATCTGCAGAGCAGGAGCAACAAACTGGCAGCTGAGGGCCACTTGCATGATCTTGTTCTTCCTGCCCTCACTGCCCACTACAGAGTGGCACAGCAGCTGCTCCCTCACCACCTGCATGGAGAAGCCACATGGCACCTGAGGGCTGCCAGCAGGGTGGCCACAAGACAACCCACACTTGGCAGCCACCAGCCATGGCCTCTGGCACTGCCCTGCACAGCCCCAGAGAGAAGGGCTGAAGGCAGCAAACTCTGCCTCGGAAGCTCAGTGGAAATGCTTCCTGAGGAGGAAGGAGCCCTGCAGCAGTACAGCCGAGGCCTGGCCTGCTGGGAGGCAGCTCTGCAGACAAGGAGCTGGCAGTGCTGTTGGAGAACAAGTTGCCCACAGCCTGCAGTGTGCCCTCGTGTCCCAGAAGGCCAATGGCATTTGGTCAGGCACTGGAATGAGCTGCCCAGGGAGGTGGTTGAGTCACCCACCCAGGATGTGTTTAAGGGTCATTTGGATGGGATGCTTGGGGAGATGGCTTCAGGTGAATCTTGTAGAGTAGGGTTATAGGCTGGGCTTGGTGATCCTGAGGGGCTCTGCCAAGCTGCATGTGTCTGTGATTCTGTGACATGAAGGAGAGGGTGGCCAGCAGGGTCTCCTCCCCCTCTATCCTGCCCTAGTGAGGCCACAGCTGGGTCCAGTTCTGGGCTGCCCAGCTCAAAAGGGACAGGGAACTGCTGGAGAGAGGCCAGGGGAGGCCACAAAGATGCTGAGAGTCCTGGAGCATCTCTGTGAGGAGGAGAGGCTGAGAGCCCTGGGGCTGTCAAGCCTGGGGAAGAGCAGAATCACACAGAATGGTCCAAGTTGGAAGGAACCTCCAAAGGTCATCCAGTCCAAGCCCCTCAAAGCAGAGCAGCCCCAGAGGGGACCTTCTCAATGCTCAGCAAGATCTAAAGGGTGGAGGGCAAGAGGATGGAGCCAGTGGCAGGACAAGGGGCACAAACAGGAAGCCAGGAAGAGAAAATTCTTCTCTGTGAGAGTGCTGGAGGCCTGGGGCAGGCTGCCCAGAGAGGCTGTGGAGTCTCCTCTGCAGAGACTCAAACTCCCCAGACACTGGGATCCTGGGCAAGCTGCTGTGGGTGACCCTGCTTAGCAGGGGGGTTGGGCTGGATGATCTCCAGAGCTCCCTTCCAACCTCCACCATGCTGGGATTCTGTGACCCATGGGAAACTCCCCCCAGCCACCTGCCTTCAGGTGAAGGAGGGATCACTGCCCCCTAGAATGCCCCCTGCCCTCTGCTGTTCTGAACAGAGACTTCCCCAAGACTCATCTGCCTTACATTTCCCAGGAAAGCCTTCTGCTCCAGCTGGATGGGCTCACTTCCAAGACTTGTTCCTGACAGCTCCTGGCTTCACTTCCCCACAGGATTCCCTTCACTGCTCACTCTTCCCTTTGCTACAACACCACAATCCAACTCCTCCTCACAGCTCTTGGCTGTGATTGTAGGGCCAGGCAGGCACAGCTCAGCTCACAGATCCCCTGCCAGCTTCCCAGGAGGACATTCTCACCACTGCACTCAACAGCTCAGTGCCTTCTGCTCCTCTTCAGCAAAGCCTTTGGGCTCACAACTGCACAGGGGCAGCCCCATCACAGGCAGCCAACTGAGCAATGCAGCCTTTCCCAACCTACTCTTGAGGCAACCCTTCCAAATGGGAGGAGCAGCAGCAGCTTCATCCAGAGCTGTGCCACAGTGAATCACAGAGAATCATGGAATGGGTTGGAAGAGACCATTCAGGTCATTTAGTCCAATCCCTCTGCAGTCAGCAGGGACATCTGCTCAGAGCCCCACACAACCTGACCTGCAGTGGTTCAGGTTGGAGAATTCACTGCAACCTCTGTGCTCCTGGAGCTGAGGAATGTCCAACAGGGTGCAGCTCCTCTGCAGAGCTGGATGCCCCTGGAAAGAAGGCTCCAGGGAGGAGAAGATGCAGTGACCCTCCCAAGGGTGCTGGCAAGACATGGCTGCCCTCGGGACCCCGGGGCTGCCTGAGAGCCTAGGGCAAGCTGTCCTGGGGACAGTGACACAAACTGAGCTGTCAGGTCCAGTGGTCCCTGGGAACAGTTTCCCACGGGGATGAACGTCCCTGGTCACCAGAGCTGGCATGCTGGGCTCCTTCCTCTCCTCCATCTCTCTCTCTGCAGAGCAGCTGCTCCAGCGGCTCCAGCCGCTGCCTCCTCTCACAGGGCCTCTGACTTGCTGCTTCCCCCAGCCATGGGCAACCTGCCCTCCTGAGCTCCTTTCTGCCTCTGCTCCTAGGCTAAATCTCACTTCTTTGCTCTGCCCTTCCCTTCTCTCTCAGCATGGGGCACCTTGGCACTGCCCAAGCAGCAGCTGCCTTCAGCCTCTGTTTAGCCAGCGGTAAGTCAATTGGAGGATGGAACCCAAAGAAGCCTCAGCAGCTGATGGTGAACAGCAAGAACTGCAGCTGGCACTGCCACAGGCAACCTGTGGCCTTCAAACGACTCTCAGGCAAATGGCAGGGGGCTGCAAGACAGATGGTCTGATGGGAAGGCTCAGCCCTTGGGAGAGACCTCACCTGGGCAGTGCTGGAGAAGCCTTCCAGAGTCAGCTCCATTGTCTGGCCCGGGGCCAGCTCCATCCTCATGGGCCGAGGCCGAAACACAGGGCAGGCAGCTGTGGGGCTCTGCTGGCAAGCTTTGCCCCGGGAGCTGCTGGGGGCAGGGAGGTGCTGGCGCTGGCCAGGCTGGCAGCCCCCTGCCGTGCTCCAGTAGAGCCGCTGGGTGCGGCGCCCATGGTTGCTGACCTTGAAGCTGTAGCAGCAGGGAACCAGGCTGCAAAAGGAGCAGAGGTGGAGACCATCAGGGGAGCTGCTGCTGCCCAGCACTCACCCAGCTGCTGCTGCTGCTGCTGCCTGACCACACACCTGGCAAGGGAACCACCTCGGAAACACTGACCTAGCTCAGAGCTTTGGCAACAGCCAGCCCTTGGCTGCCCCTCAGCTTCTTCTCCGCACCCAGCAGCCCCTGGAGCAGCTTGCAGCCATCTCCTCTGCTCCTCTCACTTGTTCCTTGGGAGAAGAGACCAACCCCCACCTGGCTCCAACCTCCTTCCAGGGAGAAAGGAGCTCTCCCATCAGCCGCCTCCACACCCAACACCCCCTGCCCCCTCAGCTGCTCCTCACCAGCCCTGCTCTCCAGACCCTTCACCAGCTTTGTTGCCCTTCCCTGGACCTGCTCCAGTCCCTCAAGGGCCTTCTTGGAGGCAGGGGCCCAAACCTGACCCCAGGCTCAAGGTGCACCCCCGCCGGTGCCCAGCACAGGGGCACAATCCCTGCCCTGCTCCTGCTGGGCTTCAGCGTGGACAATCCAGGTGGCTGCCCTGGCAGAGCACTGCACAAACTGTTCCTGGCCCAGCCCCTGGCAGCAGCAGCAGCTGAGGGCCCCTACCTGAAGCGAGTGCCCAGGCTGAGCTGCGGAGCCAAGGGTCTGTCAGTGACGATGGTGGTGCCGATGCCCAGGGCCCGCACGGGGATGCCATAGCCTCGGCTGTGCTCCACCTGCAGCTGCACCTCTGCCTGGAACTGCTGCGTGTCAGCCAGGTTCGCTGTGATGCACACGGACGCCTCCCCCTCGGGGGGGATCACTCCCTGCCGGGGCTCGATCCTCCAGCAGGAGCCTTTGCCAGCCTGCAAGACAAGGCAAGCACCAGCTGAGCCTGGCAGCCACGGCCCTGGGGCTCTTGTGGCCTGAAGGAGCAAAGAGCTGAGGCCAACGAACCACAAAGGCTTCACCTGCCTACAGCTGAGCTGGGGGCTGCAGGCAGCTCCTCTGCACCAGCTCACACACCCCCTGGGGCACCCTCCTCTCCCAGGCTCCCCTCATCACCCCTGTGTCACCCAGCCAAGGGACACTCATCCTCAAGAGGAGGCTCTGTCCTCCCCCAGGTTCTTTGCACTGAGGGCCCAAGGAAGCCACTTTCTCTCTCTTGGCTTCCCTGCAGTGATGGCTTTGCACAGAGGCTGAAGGCCAGAGGAAGCCAGGACTGACCTAACCCCACTGCAGCAGCCACTTGCCTGGGGGATGCTGCTGGCAGCCTGCAGGGCAACTGCAAAATCACTTCTTCAAAGCTCAACCCCAAAGTCTCCTTGTCTGGGGGGTAGCAGTGCTGCTCCCCAGCTCCTGAAGGACTGCAGCATTCTGGCTCCCACCCAGCAGCAGCTGCAGTCAGGGGCCCCAGGGCCCTCTGCTGTGCCAGCTGGGAAAGCCTCAGATAAAAACCAAGCCCCAGGTGGCCACAGAGCAGTTGCTGCCATTGAAAGCCTCTCCAGACACTCACCACCTCCGCCTGGAAGGATGCAGGGATCGGGCTCTGATTACAGAGCCGCAGAGTCCGGGAGGCATCCTGCAGAACCTGGATGCTGCCAAAATCCACCTCGCTGGGCTGCACGGAGACCACTGGGCCCTCTCCAATGCTCACCAAACAGACTTCCTGCTCCAGGAAGCAGGCAGGAGAGAGGAGAAAAAAACACATCAAGGGAAGTGGACAATGGTCAGACATCTCTGAGGCTGCTCCTGGGTGAGGCAGAGTCCTGCAAGCTGGTAGTGTTGGCAGCCTGAAGCAGAAGGCCTGGAGCAAGTGTGGGCTCTGGAGGGACCCCAGCTGAAAGCCACAAGCTGCTGCTGTCAGGGGAGAGGAGCTAGTCTGCCCAGCTGGCTGGCTCACCAGCAGCCTGCCTGCCCTGGGCCTGTTGCTAGCCCTGCTACTGCTCAGCCTTGCCCCAGACCACACTCCCTGACTTCTGCTGCTGCACAGCTGACACTTGGGCAGCAACTTCCTGAACGCTGCCAGAGCTATGGCTTGAGAAGCAGCCCAAGATGCCAGGCAAGCAGCTCTGCACAGGTCAACTTGGTGAGCTCTGCTTGGGGCTCTGGGGCAATCCTGGCCCAGCCTGAAGAACACAACTGGTGACAGCATTCCAGCAGCATTCTCTTGCCCATCTGAGACCCAGCAGTGGTGCTCCCGCAGAAGGGGCACAGAGCACTGCAGGGAGAATGTGGATCCCTTTGCTCCAGCACCTTCTCCCTTCATTCCAAACCCAGCCTTTGCTCCAGCAGCACTCTGGGCTGTCCCTGTGTGCTCCTCACCAAGAGCCCCAAGGAAGCAGTAGCTGCTGTTGCTTTCCTAAAAGCAGAGGACAAGAGCCAGGGGCGGGACTGGCTCTTGCCCCCATCTGCCATGTGCCCAGGGCAATGCTGTGTCACTCTGACCACCACCCAAGAGGACACCTCCCTACCTCTCCTCTGGCTGTCACCCAGTGCCAGGGATCCCTAGGGCACAGGTGCCCCTTGCCTTGCAAGAAGCCCTCTGCACTCCAGGCCCCAGCCAGCCCCGTGGCACAGAGCAGACCTCTCCTCCAGCACTCACCAGCCAGTGCCTTGGACGCCCAAAGACAGCCACACGGGCACGAGTCTCCTGCCTCCCTGGCACCAGTGCCTCCAGTGTCAGTGGCACCTCCACGGAGCTGTGAGGCTGAATAATGCCACAGGGCACAGGACTGGAGTACAGCACAGCAGCAGCCTTCTGGTGCTTCTGCAAGAGGCAGGATCACAGCTTGGGATGGGCTGGAAGGGACCTTTCCAGCTCACCCAGTCCAAGCCCCTGCAGTCAGCAGGGACATCTGCAACTGGATCAGGCTGCTCAGAGTCCCAACCAGCCTCACCTGGAACAGTTGCAAGGATGAGGCATATCCCAGCTCTCTGGGCAGGCTCTTACCACCCTCACTGTACAAAAACCTCTTCCTCTTATCTGGTCTAAATCTCCCTCTTTTAGCTCAAACCATCACCTCTTGCCCTGTCTCAACAAGTGCTGCTCAAAAGCTGTCCCCAGCTTGAAGCACTCAAGGCTGCCAGAAGCTCTCCCTGGAGCCTTCTCCTCTGCAGGCTGAACAAGCACAACTCTCCCAGCCTGGCCCCACAGCAGAGGGCTTCCAGCCCTGCCAGCATTGCTGTGGCCTCCTCTGGCCCTGCTCCAACAGGTCCCTGTCTGTGCTGTGGACTCCAGAACTGGCCTTAACATCGTGTGTGGGGTGTCTCAGCAAAGCACAGCAGAGGGTCAGAATCCCCTCCCCTGCCCCTGCTGCCCATGCTGCTGGGGAGCAGCCCAGGACACAGCTGGATCTGGGCTGGCAGCACTTGGTGCCAGTTTGTGTCCAGCTTTGCACCTCCACTACCCTCAAGTCCTTCTCCACAGGGCTGCTCTCCAGCCTGGCTTGATCCTGCCAATCAAAGGTTACTGCAGAGGAAGCCTGGAGAGCAATTCCAGCTCCTTAACATGTCCTTAGCAGCAGCAACTCACCAAAGAATTTCAAATCCCTGGCAGAAAGACACAAAGCAAGAAGCAAGCCTGAGGCATGGCCTCAGCAGCCTCAGGGGAGCCCAAAGCTGCTGCACTCACAAACATCCATGCTTGGGCTGCCAGAGCAGCTTCTCACAAGCCTCTGAGTTGTGCTGCATGCCAGCACCCAAAGCCCACAACAGAAACTGCTTCCCTAGGAGCTGAAATAGCTGCCTGAGGTTGGTGTGCAGGAAGGTTCCCATTCATCTGCTTCCTAAGGTTACATTCGGGTGGGTTCTTGTTCTCAGCAAAGCGGCAGGGGCTCACCCAAAGCCCTTTTCTCCCAGCCACAGCCCTGGCTGACACCTGAGGGCAGCAGGTGGGTGTGATGCCAACCTGAGGCAGCAGCCCGTAGCAGCCTGGCAGGTCGCTGTCGTTCACCAGGGTCAGCGTCTGTTGGGCAGGCAACTGCAGGTAGCAGTGTCCAAATGTCACCACCGGGTTGGGCACATGCAGAGCAGGAACCACACACCTGGGCACAGAGATGGACAAAGGGACTGAGGTGCTGGCAGAGGAGAGGCCTTCTTGGCTCCTCCCATGATGTGGAAGGCAGCAGAACACATCTGCTTGGGGCAGAGGGGCTGCAAGGTGCTGCCAGCAGCTTGGCCTGCATCAGCAATGGTGTGGCCAGCAGGAGCTTGGCAGGGATTGTCCCTCTGGACTCAGCACCTCTGAGGCCATGCCTCAAATCCTGACATCACTTTTGGGGCCCTCACTCCAAGGATTTGGAGCCACTGAGGGGCTGGAGGGAGTCCAGAGAAGGGCAGCCAAGCTGCTGAAAGGTCTGCAGAACAGGGCTGGGGAGGAGCAGCTGAGGGACCTGAGATGCTTCAGCATGGAGAAAAGGAGGCAGGGCAGAGCCCTTCTGGCTTTCTGCAGGTCCCTGAAAGGAGGCTGGAGCCAGGCAGGCACTGGGCTCTTCTCCCAAGGAACAAGTGGTAGGACAAGAGAAATGGCCCCAAGCTGTGCCAGAGGAGGCTCAGTGCTCATCAGCAACAGAAGTGCTGCACCCTTTAGGAAAAGGCTGAGTGCCAGGCCTGTCCATTCTGGGCAGCTGCTCCTCAGGATGCTGCTTTCAAAGCCTGCTGTTCCCATCTCTGGCTGGGCAGAGCCAGCTCAGGGAGCAAGGCTGCTCCTGGGTGCAGGAGGGGAGAGGAGGAGCTGCCAGGGAAGTGCTGCTACCTGGCTGTGAGGGGCAGTGACAGCAGCTCCTGGCCCACACCATCCACATCCACCACCAGTGCCAGCTCGTAGGTGCCCAGGCTGTTGGAGCACAGAGTGACCTGTGGGGAGAGGAGAACACCAGACACTTCAGCACTCCCACCTCTGGCCTCCTTCCATTCCCAAACCATGGCAAGCAAAGGCAGGACTTGGCCCTAGTTCTGCTGCTGCTGCTGCATGTGCAGAGCACAGGCTCTGGGTGCACCAAAAGGCTGCTGGCAGCAGCTGCTTGGAGCAAGGCCCTTGGCAGCACCCAGGCTGTGTGTGAGACAAATGCCAGCACCAGCAGAGCCCTCTTCTGCTCAGCACTGCACAACAGTGAAGGGAGCAGGCTTTGGTCTCCACTGCAGCAGCAGAAAGGCAGGGCAAAGCTGCAGGCTTCACCAGAACCTCTTCAGCTTTGCAGTGGGAAGCTGCTGCAGAGGCTTGGCCCAGCAGCACCTGCTCAGCTCACAGCTGCTGCAGCTTCTGCAGTGCCACTGGAGAGCACTGCAGCGAATCCAACTAGTTCTGCCCACAGGGCAGGAGAAATCAGAGCAGGGAGAGAAGCCAACTGCTTCCTCCAACCACATCTGTCTTTGGAGCAGCCAGCTGCTGTCCTCAGCCTTCCTCTGCCCAGCTGCAGTCAGAGGAATGGCCCTAAGCAGCACTCAAACCCTGAGCAGAGCCTTCTGGGCTTGAGCCTGTGGGACAGGAGCTGCAGCCTCTGACTGCAGAGCCCAAAGGCTGCTCCTCCAGGCGAGTCCCAGAGCAGCCCAGCCAGCAGCCCAGTGCTGCTGCAGGGAGCCTCCAGGCCTCATGCTCCAACCAGCAGCACTGCAGGCCTCTGCCAGAGCAGGCAAGCTTCAGCTCCAGCTGCTGCTGGAGCCCCTCGGGCCCACGGCTCCCTACCTGGATGTCCACAAAGCTCCGGGAGCGGATGGTGCCGCTGCAAGGGCTGATGGTGAACTCGCGGGGCCCCAAGCGCCTCCTGACTCTCTTCCTCCAGGAGGGGCCAGAGCTGTCCAGCACCTGCACAGCGCTGGGCACGCTGGGCTCTGCCCTGCCGTCCCCGGGCACACGCAGGGTGAAGGCCACGGGCACCAAGGAGGCGTTGGTGAGGCGACAGCACAGGCTCTGAGGAAAGCCTAGGAGAGAGGACACAGCTCTGCAGCTCTGCACCACTTCCCCCTGACTCCTGCTGCCAGTGTCCTGGCATCCAACTGATCTTGGCCTTTGACTTGCTGCACTCTCAGCTACAGCTGCTGGAGAAGCCAAGCCAGGGGCAGCTCTGCGCAGCAGCACCTGCCACTGCCACACCACAAGGAGCTTCCCAGCTGGCAGCAGTGTGCCCTCATGGCCCAGAAGGCTGTGATGCCTCTTGCTGTGTCTGCTCACAGGGGAAGCAAGAGGCACAGCAGGGATGGAGGGAGGGCAGGATGCAGCTCAGCAAAGGCCAGCAGTGCTCTTAGGAAGTCCAGCAGCACGAAAACAGAGAGGCATCCTGGCCAGGCTGAGCACAGCTCTTCAGGCAGCCCAGAACTGTTTGCCCTGCAAACTGGAGACCACTTCAGGAAAAAGCCTGAGACTGTGAGACTCAGGTGAAGAACCACAACCTGCACTGCAGTGCTCAGGCAGCAGAGCTGGGCTTCTGCTGGGCAAGAAGAAGGAGCCCAGGGCTCTGGGGCAGAGCTATCTCTTGGCCACATTACCTGGCAGGTGGCAGCAAGGGAGCCTCCCAGCACTAATGAACACCCCCCACACTGCAGCTCAGGCAGGGAAAGGCTGTCCAAGCCTGGCAACAACAACAGTTACCCACGGCAGCTACTGCCTAGCCCATGGCTTCAGCTGCCTTCTCCTGCAGTCCCACCCCCTGGGTGCTCCTGGCACTATCACAGCCATCCTGCTGCCAAGAACAGGGGCCTGGGGCTGATCACACCATGAGGGACACCACAAGACACTGCTTTGCCAGTCCTTTGGGCCTTTTGGATCTCAGCAGGGCACAACGTTGCCCAAGCAACCTGCAGCCCAGCTTTAACCCCCTGAAGGCTGCTCTGCAGGCCCACGAGTGCTGGAGGCTCTGAGGCTCCATTGCTGCTGCACAGAGCCCTCAGGCAGTGCTCCAAGCCCAGGGCACACTCACCGAAGGAGACGTCCCCAAACTGCAGGCAAGGGACATCGAAGTGCAGAGTGGGTGCAGTGACACAGCCCCTGTGAGGACACAGCAGAGGAGCTGCTGGCTCAGCTGCAGAGCACTGCAGAGCCTGCAGCCTGCACTGCTGCTGCCAGGGAGCAAAGCAGCTCTCCAAGCACAGAGGCCCTTACTCAACCTCGCACCTGATAGTTGAAGTCACAGGCTCAGGGCATCCTTCCACTTGGAAGACGAATTCTTCTGTGAAGGGCCCCAGGGTGGTGGCACAGAAGCAGATCTCGAGTTCCTGGAACTTCTCTGGCTGGACGAGGCCTTGACAGGGGGAAAAGGTGAAGCAGGAGCCTACAGCTGTAGCTGGAGGGACCAGGCTGAAGAAAGCATCGATGGCTCCTTTGTTGTGCAGGACCATCTGCAAGACAGGACATGGAAACATGTCAGGACCCTTCCTTCCTTCCTTCCAGGAGCCTGACTGGGGTCCTGGGCAAACACCTCACAGCTGCCAAAGGCAGAAGATGCTGCCTGCTGCTGCTGGGCAGAAGCCAAAGGGAACTTCTGCCTTTGGGCTTCTCATGCAGAGCAGCCACAGCTTCAGGGAATGAATCCTAGAATGAGTTGGCTTGGAAGGCACCTTCCAGATCATTCCATTTCAAGCCCCAGCCATGGGCAGGGACACCTCCTGCTCCATCAGCTGCACAAGGCCTCAGCAAACCTAGCCTTCAACACCTCCAGGGAGGGGGCATCCTTCACTTCCCTGGGCAGCCTGTGCCAGTGTCTCCCCACCCTCACTCTCAAGAGTGTCTTCCTCATCTCCTCTCTCAATCTGCCCTCCTCAAGCTTCAAGCTGTTCCCTCTCATCCTGGCACTCCCAGCACTCCTCAAAATCCCTCCCCAGCTCTCCTGGAACCTTTTCAGCTACCAGAAGGCTGCTCCAAGCTCTGCCTGGAGCCTTCTCTTCTCCAGGCTGAGCAGCCCCATCTCTCACAGCCTGCCCCCACAGAGAGCCCTCAGCCCAGGCCCTGCCAGCCCCTGGCACTCACCTTATAGCGGTTGGTTGATCCAGCAAACACCTGCCCAATGTCCAGCTGGTCAAGCTGGAAGCAGAGCCAGGGCCCTAAGCCTTCCCCTCGGATGTGCAGAGGCAGCCTGGCCTCACGGCCTGGGGACAGAGTTCCAATGCAGGGACTCAGGGAGTGCTCCAGGGGGAAAGGGACCTCTCAAGCTCCGCCAGCCTAAGCCCTCTACACTCAGCAGCAACAGCTGCAAGCAGAGCAGGTGGCTCTGAGCCCCAGGCAACCTGACCTCAAGTGCTTCCATGGAGGGGGCACCTACCCCCTCTCTGGCCAGCCTGGGCCAGGCTGCTCGCACCACCCTCAGGGCCAAGCACTCCAGAGGTGCAAGGAGCTCAGCCAAGTTGCTGAGAGGAACCAAGCAGCAAAACTAATTGAGCCAGGGGCCATGACTCTGGGACAGTTGCCCCCCTGCCAGCGCAGTGGAACAGCTGCTCTGACATGCTCCTCTGCCAACAGTGGCTGCAAGAGTGAAGCTCTTCTCCAGGCCCAGCAGGCTCTCTGTCAGGAGTAGGCTTCTCTCTCTAAACACACAGCACTTGCCCAGCTCTGCTTCCTCAAGCCCCAGAGCAGCTCAAGAGCTGTGTGCAGGCAGCTCTCCATTGCTCTGCAAGGCAAAACCTCTTCTGGCACAAGGCCTGCAGATCCAGCCCTGCTGCAAAGGCATTGACATCTTCCTCACCAGAGCAGAAGGCCCAGAGCCAGCAGCTCAGCACTGGCAGCTTTGGCCAGCAAGCCTCCCCTTGCCCAGCTCTGACAAGTGCAGCTGGGGGCAGGAAGGCACTTTGCTGACACAGCCCCTGGGCTAGCAGTGGTGGAGGGGACCTGGCCCAATTCCTGCACAAGTCCAAAGCTGATCCCTGGCATCTGTGCCAGCTGGCTTGGAGCAGGAAGGAAAGCAACAAAGCAGCAGGCTTGCTGCTTCCAGCACCCTCCAGAACAGGAGCTGGGCTGCTGGACCTCCATGGGCCCTTGAGGCAGCAAACCCATCAGGTTCCCCGGGTGAAGCCTGGCAGTGAGCTGCCACCCTTGAGACACAGCCTGAGCAGCACTCTGCAGAGACCCAGAGGAAGGACAAGGCAGCCTGGATTTGGCTGCAAGCACTTCCTGCCCCATGCCAGCACGGCAAAGCCACCACCTCTGGAAGGGCAGAGATGGGGTCACTCAGGGGGCAAGCACAGCGAGCCCTGAGCAATGCCAGCCTCAGAGCTGCCAGGGGACACTTCCCAGGCAGGGAGAAGCACCTGCTGGCCACAGATGGTCCTTTGCTGGGCACCCTGCACTCAGCAGGCTTCCCCAGCCAAGCTTTGCCAGCGTCTGGGCAGCAGGAGGAGATGCAGGGGCCGGGAGCACCTCTGAAACTCGTCTCCTACCAGCTCAGGAGCACCATGGGGCCCCCAGGCAATGAAAACTCCTCTGGGGCTTAGGGCCCACTCGAACTGCTTTCTTCTCTAGCTCCTTGGCCTTCACAGAGACCTCACAGCACAGCAAATGCTGGCAAAGCCATGGCAGGGAAAATAAGCCCTGCACTGCCTCCCATCTTCTGGCAGCAGTGAGCCTGAGCCAGTGCCCTGAGCCCTGCCCTTGCACAGCAGAGCAGCTGCAAGCCACAGGCACAGCAGGCACCTGCCCTGCTGGCTACTGACCCTTCCTAGCAGCCAGAGCAGCACCAAGGGCTGGAAGGTTGCTTGTGCCTGGCCTTCAGCACAGGGGAGAGACATGGCAGAAAGCAGCTGTACCTGAGATGTCACAGTAGAGCCTGGCCTCATAGGCTCTGGCTGCCCGGGGGCTGAAGATCACCTGGACTTCAGCTGATGACTTTGGCCACACATCTCCCTCCTACAAGAGAAGATGGCAGCAACTCATTGATCTCCACACCTGCCACAGCCCTGCAGCCTTTCTTCAGAGCACCCAGGCAGAGCCAGCAGCAAACACCACATGTGCTGGGCTGGGGGAGCAGACAGACACAGGAAGAGCTCTCAAGGGGAACCTGCTCCACCAGGGATGTAATTCTTGCAAACCCAAAGTCTGAGAAAGCTGCACAAGGCAGAAGGCAAGAGACACATGCAGCAGCCCACTGCCAGGTGCTTCTAGAGGGCAGTGTGGGACAGAGCCACTCAGGAAAGGTTTCCACGCACAGGGCTTGAGGCTCTCCAGCGTTACCTGGAGCAGCAGGACTCAGCACTGCGGGCAGCCAGACTGCTGCTCCTCACCAGCTCAAGAGCAGCTTCAGCTGCTTGTGAAGACACAGTTCAGCTGTCCCCAAGCAGGAGCCCTGGGACACACTCCCAAAGCAGGATGCTCCCAGTGCTGCTCGGCTCCTACCCTCTCCAGCAGCCCTGCAGCTCTCACGCAGCCTTTGTCCCGTCCTGCTGCTGCCAGCTGCTCTGCTGTGACAGGGCAGTTGTGCTGCTGCTGGCTCTCAGCCTTATGTGGGCTGCAGAAGAAGTTGACCTCCTGCCCTCACACCAAGCTCATTTCACCTCTTTGGAAAGACAGAAGAGCTTGGCATTCCTGCAGGCTTTACTCCCAGAGGAGAAAGGCTCTTGCCCTGCTCAGGCAGCAGCATTCTCCACCTCAGACCACGCAAAGCCTCCCACTCAGGGCTCTGCTTGGCTGCAGGACGTGGGCTTTGGCTCACACAAACAGAGCAGCAAAGGCTGTAGCTGCAGCAGCACCAAGAGCTGCAGCTCCCCCTCCAGCCCTCACATCTTCCCTCTCAGCACAGCCAGCTGGCAGCAGCGCCTGCCAAGGGACCTCCCCCAGGGAGGAGGAGGAGGAGGAGGGATGGGGGCCCTCAGCTCTGGCTTACCAGCGGCTCGATGCTGAAGATCCCCTCAGGGCACAGCAGGGAGTCTTCTTGTGCCTTCTCCCTCTGCTGCTGGAAGATGCGGGAGAGCCAGGAGCTGCGTCCTCGCAGCGCAGACTGCGGCCTCTGCTCCTCGGGGGGATGTGGCCTGAGCTGCTCCTGCCCCTGCCCCTGCAGCCTGCAGCAGAGACAAGCCCAGGAGACAATGGCAGCAGCAGCAGCACTTGCCAGAGGCTCTCGCAGAAGCGCTCCGGCAGGAACAGCAGCAGCACAGCAAGGGGCAGACCCGAGCCAGCGGCTCCCACCTCCATCCCATCAGCCCTGCTTCTGCACGGCCACTTTCACTCCATGCTTCCCAGCTCCCAGGGGCTTTGGCCAAGCCAGCAAGCCTCCAGACAGCCTGCCTGCCTCCAAGCCCCTGCCACAGCTGAGGGAGGCTCCAGCAACAACCTCAGAGGGCTCTTCCTCCCCTACAGCTGCTGCTGGGGGCTGCTCTTTGCACAGCAGCCAGCCACTGGGCAAGGAGAACCAGGGAGCAAAGGGAGCCAGGGGCTGCCCTGCAGGGCCTGCCTCACCCAACCATTATCAGCTTGACTTGCTCAGAAGCCCCTCAGGAGCACTCCAGCTGAAAGCACTTTCCTCATCAGCTCTGGCTTCAGGCTAACTCTAGATCCCTTCCTGCACCCAGGGCTGAAAAGTCCCCCCAGGCTCCCCCAGAGCCCCCAGGCTCCCCAGTGCATTGCCCAGCTCAGCCCCTGGGCTCCACCGTTCCTCTGCTGCCTGAGGTGGCAACTGCAAAGCTGCACCCAAGACACCCTTTGGAGCACCTGCCCCATCCCTCACCACCATGAACCCCAGGGCACTTCCAAGGCCTGTGCTGCTCCACCTTCCCTGCACCTCCCAACTCTGCTCAGCCTCTAAGGAAGGCTGCAAGTAGCTCCTGCTGCTGGCAACTGGGCCAGCACCAGGCACTTGGCAGCTGCAGCAGCTTGGCCTCAACCTTCTGGGCCCCTGAAGCGCTCTGCCCCGCACAGGGCTGGCACAGGAGCCTGCCAGCTTATGGCAGCTGCAGCAGCAGAAGCTGCAGGGAGTAACAGCAGAGTTGTGCTGCCTGCAGCTGTGCTCAGGGCTGCTCCTCAGTGCAGCCCAGCACTGAGCCTGGCCTCAGCATCATGGACCCTCTGGAGCCCACAGATCTCTAGAGCTTAGTGCTCGGTGGCTCCCACAAAGGCAATTTACTCTCTGAGGAAATGCAGGCCCTGCACTTGCTCCCCAAAACACCATCCTCAGCTGGAGTGGGGATGCAGCTGGAAAGGGAAGTGCTGAGCTCCAGTCAGCCTGGCACCCTGGGTGCTGGGGGGGCTTTACTGGCCTCAACCACTGCAAGGCACCAAGGGCCCTTGAGGCCACACCTGAGTGCCACCCTTGGGCAGGGATCTTCCTGCAGTGCAGCTTTCCAACCAACCTCTGCTTCTGCTGCCCATCCTCCTGCTGGGCAGAAGCCTTCCACTGGAAGTGAGCCAGCACATCACTGCCATTGTGGATGAGCAGGGTCCTGCGGGTGCACAGGGACAGGTAGGTCTGCTCCATGGTCAGGGAGCTCCTCTCCAGCCTGACGTCCACATCCACGGCTGTGCCACGGAGCCTGCTGTGAACAGCTTCTCCTGGAACAAAGCAGAGGGCAGGCTTTGCTCATCTCTCTGGCAAGCCAGAGGAGCATGTGGATCGTTTCTACAAACTCCAGGCACCTCCAGTGCTCCCTGCAGGGCTGAAGCACCACAGCAGCACCTAGGAGAGGACATGAGGCTGGACAGGAGCCATGGGAGGGATGGGCACAACCCAAAGCTCTCCCGCAGGCAGAGAACACACAGCCAAAGGGCACCCAGGAGAAAGTATCTGCTGCAGTATCACAGGAGTCCCCTGCTGAACCAAGGCCTGCAGCATCTGCAGGTCACACCTTCACTCCCTCACGGGACTGATGAGGCTGACACTTCTCCTGGAGCCTCAGCTTGGCTTCTCCTACCTTAAGGTGAACTTGACACCTATCCAAGCACCTCCTGCCTAATGCCAAGAGCCTTTTGGTCCTGAAGCTGCCAGGTGTGTGATAGAGATGGGGAGAGGACAATGCAGAAAAAGGCTCCCAGGCAAGGTGGGGGAGGAGCAGAGCACAGGACAGAGGTGTGCAAGAGCACTGCAGAGTCTGACGGAGACCTGCCCTCCTCCTGGCATGCCTCAGGCACAGCCCTGCCTGGGAACCAGACCTCACCCACTGCCCCGGGCAGCCAAGCTCCCTCCAGGTTCCTCCTGCCTCCACTCAGCAACTCCCAGCTGAACAGGACCCCAAAACTCTCCCTTCTGCTGGAGGGGATCCACTTGGAGAGCCCCTTGGCCCTTCTTGGAGGGAAAGCTGGGGCAGAGGAGGTGCACCTGGAGAGGGCATTCAGGTGCTGGGGACAACTGGGAGCGATGGGACACGATGTGACAGCAGGCTGCTGGGTGGAGAGCAGCCTGCTGACACCGAGGTGCCCCAGGGATGGAGCAGCACACAGCCACCCAGCACAGGCAGAGCAGAGACAGGCTCAGCCTTGGCCCCTCAGCTGCTCCCTGCGGAGCACTGAAACGTGCAGAGGTTTGGGAAGCAAAGGCCTGAGGAGGAGCAGCAGCAAAGGGAGCTGCAGGCGACTGTGCTGGCAGGAGCACAGCTGCAGCCAGGCAGTGCCCACCACTGACCTGTGTCCCAGCGCAGGCTGAGGGAGCCGCAGTGGTCCCCGCGCTGCAGCGGCAGGAAGCCCACGGTCACCTGCGCCGCCTCACCGGCACCCAGAGCTCCCGCGGAGGGGGCGGCGGAGAAGGGGCTGCGGCAGAGAGAGGGACACAGCAGAGCTGCTGCAGGCCTCTGGCACCACAGGCCTGCTGCAGGGCTCTGCTCTTCAGCTGCCCGCTGCAAGCAAGCAGCAGGCAAGGCACAGGCAGCAGAGCCACAGAGCCTTTGTGGCTGCAGGACACCTACCAGGGCAAGGCCAGCCCCGGTCCCACTGCCAGCTCACCACTGGGCACCACACCAAAGCCCTCCAGGGCTGGCAGGAGCTGTTTGCACTCACAGCTTGCCCCTGGCTCCCTGCCACCCACAAACCTCCCCTCAAGAGCTGCCAAGGTCAGGGCAGCTCCCGGCCCGCCGAGATGCCAGCCCCGAGAGCAGGCAGGGCCAGGCCAAGCCTGCAGAGCAGAGCAGCTGCTGAGCTCTCACCTCTGGGTGCTGATGCTGTACTGCGCCTCCCGCTCGCCCACGTTGCGCAGCAGCAGAGTCCTCTGGCTGCTGTGCTTGACCGGGCAGCTGGAGAAGTCCAGCTGCTGGGGGAGGTCCAGCACAGCCTGGGCACCCACGGCGCGGATGGGCACAGTGAACTCCTCCCTCTCGGTGGTGCAGCGCAGCTGGTGGCAGTAGCCCTGCGGGGACAGCGACAGTGCTGCAGGCAGTGCAGCCCCAGGGCAGGAGGAAAGCTGCTGGGCTCCGTCTTGCTGCCACTGGTGGGCACCGATGCAGTAGCCCCTGGGCAGCACGGCTGGCACAGGACTGGCAAGGTGCAGAGCAGAGCCCTCCCCTCTGCCCCACCTGCTCTCGCAGCAGCCCAGCAGCACCAGAGCACATTCTTGACACCTGGACGCTGAGGCAGCACAACTGAGCCACTGCAGCCCAGGGCTGACAGCCCCCAGAGCCCCTGCAGCCTGGCGAAGCACCGCTGAGAGCCCAGCTCTGCCACAGCACCAGCTCCAGCCCCAGCAACACGGGCACCTCCTGGAAGCTGGGCAGGGATGCTCAGGCACACTGCCAGCAGCAGTGGCTGTCGGGGGAGCTGCTGAAACCGGACACAGGCCTGGCCCGAAGGGCAGGCGAGTGCAGGCTCCCTGGGTGCTGCCCACCCCCTCCCACTGCACCACAGGGACAGGGCTGGGACACCCCCTGAGCTCTGGCTCCTCACTGCAAGACAGACTTTGAGGGGCTGCAGTGGCACCAGAGCAGGGCAATGCAGCTCATTGAAGGCTCTGCAGAAGAGGTCTGCTGAGCAGTGACTGAGGGAACTGGGCTCAGTCAGCCTGGAGGAGAGGACGCTGGGGAAGACATTCTGGCTCTCTCCAAGTCCCTGAGAGGAGGTTGGAGCCAGGGGGGAGTCAGCATCTCAGAACCCAGCCCAGCTGCCCTGCTCTGCAGCTCCTCAGAACCCAGCCCAGCTGCCCTGCTCTGCAGCTCCTCAGAACCCAGCCCAGCTGCCCTGCTCTGCAGCTGCACCTTCCCCTGAAGGCAGCAACCTCTGCACACCCCCAGCCTCACCTTGTTCTCCTCGGGGCTGAAAAGGATGCTGTAAGTAGAGACCATGCCAGGTGCTACTTTCTGCCACACATCCTTGGGGCCAACCAGCTTGAAGTAAGGGGAGCTCTCCAGGGTGACCTTCAGCCGCTGAGGAGCCTGCAGCAAAGACAGAAGCCAGGATTGTGTCACCAATCCTTTCCAAGGACAGTGGAGACCTTCTAGAGGACCTGGCTCTGGACGTGCTGTGCTTCTGCAAAGGGAAAGCAGAGAGCCAGAAAAACCCCAGCAAGACTGAATTAAGCTTAGCAGCAGCTCCAGGCAGCTCCTAAAGGCTTCCTCCTGCTCCTGCTCCATCACTCTCTTCCACTGCCCTTTCCAAACACCTCTCCTGGAGCTTTAGTGCCACTCCCTAGGACTTATGCCAGCATCAAGTGGAGAAGACAAGCCCTGAGCTTTGTCAGGGAGCTGCAGAAGCAGCTAAGCAGGCCGTGAGAGGCAAAGATGCCCTCCCAGAAACCAGGACTGAGCAAGGAGCCATCAGGACGTGGTGCACACTGCAGGCACAGCACGAGAAGGAAGAATGACTGCAGAGCCCTCAGCCCAGGGCTGTCAGCGGCAAGGCTGAGATGCCACCAACACATAGCCACAGCCAGAGACAGTGCCCAGAAGGGGCCCATTTCCAGCCCCCTGCAGAGGCCAAGGGCTAAGCCTCCACGTTGCAGCACTCACCCTGCCCTTGTTGCGCAGAGCCAGCAGCATTTCATACACCCGGTGGGGGACGCAGTGCCGAAAGACCACCTCTGCTGGGCAGGGCTCAAAGCAGCTCTGCTCCAGGGCAGCTGCGGGGAGCTGCAGCTGCAAGGAGAGCAGGGAGAGCTTCAGCTGCTGGCAGCAGCACTCACCAGCCAGCACCTGGGCACCCAGCCACGGGGAGGAGCTGGAGGCAGGCCTGGCACAAGCAGGCCCTCCCCAAGTGCCTCATGGAACAGCAAGGCAAAGGGCAGGAACAGGCTACCTTTGGCCAGGGGACACCACTGGAAGCTGGAAGCTTGGCACCTGGGGGCAGCTTTCTCTCTCCAGGATTGCCCCTCCTGGTGAGCAGGGGCAGCTTCCCCTCCTGGCTGCTGCCACACGTGAGGGGAAGTGGGGGCAGCTTCCCCTCCTGGGTGCTGCCCCTCTTGGTGAGCACAGGGGGCAGCCACAGCTCCCGACTGCTGCCCAGCCTCTGGGCGACCCGGGGCAGCCTCCTCTCCTCAGCCCTGCCCTGCTGCTGGATGATGCGGGGCAGGCTCGGCTCCATCCCCTCGGACATCTCCTGCAGGCAGGAGGAGGCAGTCAGCTAAACACACAGCACCAGCATCAGCCACACAAACTCCTCTGCTCAGGAAGGTTCCTCTTGTTCAAGTGCCACTCAGGAAGAATTTGTGCTCACAGCTCCTGGGCAGCCCTGCAAGCCCTTGAGCTACCTGCTGCAGGATTTCACACCAGAGCGCTCAGGAGCCACAGCAGAAGGCACAAGCTCTAACCAGGGGCTCTGTCCCATGAGCCTCTGCCTGATTTGATGGGGCAGGCCTGGGCATTGCTGCTCTTGGGGCATTTGTTCCCTCTTTAGTGTTGCTGGGCAGAGCCAGGGAGCTCTGATGAGGGCAGGGCAAGAGTGCTCAGAGATCCCCCAGCTCTGCCCTTGCCCAGCGCTGCCCAGCAGGACACTGTGCAGATGGCACTGCTGAGGGGGGCAGGGGAGAGCAGAAAAGCAGCCTTGTGCCAGGGCTGAGGAGCAGAGGAAGGCTCTAAGGCCGACTTCTCTCTTTCATTAGCACTTTGCTCTCTGGCCTGATCTCCCAGACCCCTCTGCAGAAGCAGACAGAGATGTCTCCTTGACACACCCCCAGCACCAGGGCATCTCCAGCCAGGGGAGCTGCAGGCAGCAAAGGGACATTTGTGGGTAGCAGGGAAGAATTGCCCTGCCCCCACTGCTGTTTGCAGGGCTGCAGCTGTGCTCCACACTGGATACCCCAGCATGGCGAGGCTTGCAAGGGACCTCTGGGGATCACCCAGTCCAAGCCCCTTGCAAAACCAGGATCATCCACAGCAGTTTGCCCAGGATCACAATGCCCAGGTGGCTTTGGAATCTCTCCAGAGAAGGAGACTCCACAACCTCTCTGTGCAGCCTGCTCCCGGCCTCCTCCTTGACCGCCTCCTTGAGCTACTTACAGTCACAGGCTCCTTGGCCTCTCTGCCTGGCTTCAGCTGCCATGGGGCTCCCACTGTGCCCTGGAGTCCCTCACGCCTTTGGGAGAGCCTCACGGAGCGATGGCTCTGCTCAGAGGCCATGGTTCAGCTCACCTGGAAGGAGCAGCAGCACAACTTTGAGAAGCCACCCACAGCAAACCCACAGGCTCCAGCCATGGCTCCAGGCTGGGGCACCCTTCCTAAGGGCAGGACACCTGGGCTGCCCTGCTGCTGCTTCTGACTCAGGGAGCACACAGCTCCACACCCTGCCTAAGAGCCAGAGTGTCTCACGGCTGCTTGGCTTGGCTTCAGGGGCACAAAGGATCCAGCAGAGATGACTCCTGCCAGGCACCAAATCACCACAGAGCCCATGGAGAATGAGGGCCCTCATCTTCACTAACACCCAAGCTCCAGGCTCCCTGCAGGCATTACAGAGGCTGTCACAGCAGAAAGAAAAGCAGGACACCACTCAAGGAACAAGCTCAGAAAGAAGTGCAGCAGATGTGAAAGCAGAGCTGCTTCAGGCTCTACCCCACCTCCCAACAGCAGGTCTGCTCCAGCTTCCTCAGCCTGCAGGCAGCATGGCTTAACAGCTCCATCTGCCCTAACCAGGTTCAGGCTCACTTCTGCACTCCCCAGCCTGCTCCTCACCTCTCTTCTTCAGTGAACCCTATCGACAGTGACCTCTGCTCTGCTGAGAGGCCCCACAGAGCCACAGTCACCTGCACACCCAAGCTGGAACAAGGGGCACTGCCAGCAGCCCTAAAAACCTCCTCTCACCCTCTCTGAGCCACCTCCAGACTCTGCAGCAGCACTCCAGTGTCCAGCACAGGCTGCTTGACAGTCACACCCTGACCAGCTGCCTTCCCCAGCCAGGACCCTGACAGATCTGCAAACCCCAGTGCAAAGCAAGCTGCTTTAGTCTCCATCCTCCAAACCTTCTTGGGCAAACAACTCTGTGTGTGCCTGCCCCACTGCCACAACGGGCTGCAGTCTCTGCAAGGAGAGAAACACTCAGCTCGGAGACAGCCAACTCTGAGCTGGGAAGGGAACTGACCAGAAGCAGAAGCAGCAGTGCAGCCTACAACCTGACCTGGGCCAGCTCCAGCCCCATGCCCCATCCCCCAGCACACACCCCCTTTGCTGGCTGCCAGGGCAGGGAACACTCCACAGCTGCTGGACTGCTGCTGTGCCCAGGAAGCTTTGGCTGCGCCGAGTTGTTTGCCACCCCTCGGTCAGAGGCAAGGCTGCACAGCCTGTCCTGAGCTCCCTGCAGCCTCCTGGAGCAGCCCAGCCGCTGGGTTTCCCCAGATAGACGCAGCCATTGCTGCTGCTGCTGCTGCTGCTCAGAAAACCTCCTCTGGCTGGAAACACAAGGGAAGGAGAGCTGGGCTGGGGGAGCTTTGCAGCTGCTTCTGCCTGGGCACCTGCTGCAGTCTGCATCCTCAGCCTGGACAGCATTTTCCAGACAGAGAAGTAATCCTCTGCTCCCTCCCTTGCAACACAACTTGGGTTGTTGTGCGGGGCAAGGCAGGGGACAGCTGAAGGCCAAAGCACCCCAAAGCAAGGCGCAAGGTGAGGAGGAGGAGAGCAGCAGCAGTGAGGCAGGCAGGCAGCCTCTGTGCCCTTCCCCTTGAGCCAACAGCCTGCACGCAGACACAGCAGCATCCCGCGGCAAGAAAGGAGACCCAGAGGCAGTTGCTGACGCAGGGAGCAAAGTTTGCTGCCTGCCCAGCCGCGGGGGCAGGGAGTAGGGAAGGGGCTGCAGCTCCCCGGGGGTCCCCACCATGGCGAGTGCTGCAGCTGCGGCTGCCTCTGCCCCAGCACAAGAGCCTCCACTTGCTTCCAGGGGCAGCCTCCTCCCTCCAGCCTCCCCCAGACAGCAGCTCCGTGCAGGGAGTGTGCCCAGCAGTGCTGCGTGGCACAGGGGCTGCCAGCCCCCCAACCTCCCTGCTCAGCCCCGCTGCCAGCCCCCCCTCCTGAGGCACCCACAGCCAGCCCTGTGCTTCGGCCAGGGAGGGGACACAGCCAGCGTCACCTCAGCACCGGGGCCAGCACCGGGATCCACCGACAGCCACAGCAGCCACGGACAGCGATGGACAGCGACAACGGCCACGGACAGCCAGCAGCAGCCACGGACAGCGATGGACAGCGACAACGGCCACGGACAGCGACGGACAGCCACGGACAGCCAGCAGCAGCCACGGACAGCCACGGACAGCCACAACGGCCACGGACAGCGACGGACAGCCACGGACAGCCAGCAGCAGCCACGGACAGCGACGGACAGCGACGGACAGCCACAACAGTCACGGACAGCCAGCAGCAGCCACGGACAGCCACGGACAGCCAGCAGCAGCCACGGACAGCCACAACGGCCACGGACAGCCACGGACAGCCACAACGGCCACGGACAGCCACGGGCAGCCAGCAGCAGCCACGGATAGCCACAACAGCCACGGACAGCCAGCAGCAGCCACGGATAGCCAGCAGCAGCCACGGATAGCCAGCAGCAGCCACGGACAGCCAGCAGCAGCCACGGACAGCCAGCAGCAGCCACGGACAGCCAGCAGCAGCCACGGACAGCCAGCAGCAGCCACGGACAGCCACGGACAGCCAGCAGCAGCCACGGACAGCCAGCAGCAGCCACGGATAGCCACAACAGCCAGCAGCAGCCACGGACAGCCAGCAGCAGCCACGGATAGCCAGCAGCAGCCACGAACAGCCACGAATAGCCACGAACAGCCACGAACAGCCACGGACAGCCACAACAGCCAGCAGCAGCCACGAACAGCCACAGCAGCCAGCAGCAGCCACCAGCTCTTCGCCTCACCGACGCTCTGGCGGCTGCACTGCGCCCCGGCTGCTATAGCAACAGAGCCCCCGGACGCCCACCGGCATTGTGACACCAGCAGGGACAAAGAGGGGAGTGCCCAGGCTGGGACAGGAGAGCAGACCCGGGGCAGAGCCCACCCGGGCCCGCGGCAGAGCTGGGGCTGCCTGCGCACCCCTGCTGCAGCTCGGCCAGCCCAGGCCTGCAGCTGCTCTCCACCAGCACCCCCAGGGCTTGCCTGCAGCTGCTCTCCACCAGCACCCCCAGGGCTTGCCTGCAGCTGCTCTCCACCAGCACCCCCAGGGCTTGCCTGCAGGCTGCTCTCCACCAGCACCCCCAGGGCTTGCCTGCAGGCTGTGGATGCCTCCTCCCTGGGGGTGTTCAAGGCCACCTTGGGCAAGGCCTTGAGCAGCCGAGTCTAGTTGAGAGGCCTCCCTGCCCGTGGCCTCCCTGCTCGACCTCTGAGCTCCCTGTCAGCCATTCTGTGATGTGTAAAACACAACCCACCCTACAAAGCAGACCTGGTGTTTGACCAAAAGCTGCCAGCTCAGCTGCCCAAATCTCTACATGGCCGTTTGCAGTTCCTAATTAAGCTCCTTCCAGCTAAGGAGCTCCCTGTTCCCATCAGTGCTGTCCCTGCAGACGGCAGCAGATGACTCCCACCCTTGCCCCTGGTCAGGCTCTCTCATGCCGAGCCCTGCGCCTGCAGGTTTCAGTGGTTTCAGAAGCAGAGCAGGCTGCAGACAGGCAAATGCACCGCTGCAAGCTGCACCCTGCCCGGGAAAGCACTGGGTAAGGAGATCAGCTTCTCCAGCAGGTGAAGAACAGCTCAGCAGAGTCAGGAGCAGACAGAGCTCAACATCTCGATGGGCAAAGTCCACCCATCCTGTCGGTATCAAAGCCTGAAGTGGTTCCGCAGCAGAAGCAGCCACCAGCTCCCCGGGCTCTGTGCAGGCAGCACCCAGCCGCCAGCCCCTGCAAAGGGAAGAGACAAACTGCTGCACTGCCACCCCCTGCCGCTGCGCAGGGAGGCACGGCCAGGGCAGAGGGCACCGCAACAGCCAGCAGGGACAGAGCTCAGGCCAGTTCTGTGGCCGCCTTACAGCCCAAACCCAAAGCAGGTCCTGAGTGAAGACCTTTGCCTGATTCACTCCAGTTTCAGTATTGAATTAACAGCCCCCAGTAGGCTAACGAGAGAGAAAAGTCCATGTTAAACATCTGTGACTATACTCAACTCTCCTTCTAAATCATGCCTCAACATCACCTAGAAGGCAGGAGCAGCCTGGGTGTGGTATAAAACCCAGGAGGGGGACACCTCTTGGCACACTGCCTTTGGCACCAGTTTCAGGGCCAGTGGAGGGAGGAGTGCAGTGGGGGAGGCAGCAGCAGCAGCAGCAGCAGCACAAGCACCACCAGCAGCTGCAGCAGCAGGAGCCCAAGTGTGCCGGGTTAACCCTCTTGGGGGGAGTCATCTTGAACCTGACCCTAGGTGGCCCTGACCCCTCCCCAGGTGTGGGTCTGAACACTAACAGGTGATGGTGGTTTGGCCCTACCCCCTTCCTGTCCAAAGATCCCTAACAGCAGGGGGACTCCCTGTTCTCTCTGCCTGCCTGCATCACCACTGCTGTTTCCTGCTGCTTGTTGTTCCACCGCGTGGCCATCATCAGCGCCAGGGTACAAAGCCCATTGCCATCACATCTGGCTGTGTATTGACATGGTTTGTATCTTGTTGTACCTTCCCTGCCTCGTAGACTTTTTGTTTATTGTTAAACTTCTTTTCACTTCCAAATCGCAGTGAGGTGATTTATTGGGGCCTGCATCCCTTTTCTCTCTCTCCATCTAATTCCTTTTCTTCTGGGGGGGAAGAGGGAAGGGCATCCTATAAATTGTTATTGGTTCTGTCAACTACATTTGAGTCTCTGGGAAATTGATTATTAGAACTGAGACACCAAGGGAGAAGACAGAATGGCCGAAGGGCTGTGCTCCTTTGCCTCCTCTCAAGACTGGGACACCTTTCTTGGTGAGAACTGCACCTTCAACACACAGATGAACTTCTGTTGCACTTCTATCAGACCTGCTGCAAAGGTTTGAATCTCCAACTGTGTCAGATGTTACCCAGGACTTACTAATGCTGAGCACATCTTGCAGCCAGTGCCTCTAGCGCTGGCAGTCCCCAGCCTGCTGTCCCTTTGAACAACTAAACCATTTAGTTGCTTTAACTTTCTGCAGTGTGTCAGAGCAAGTCCTCACTGGAGCACTGCAAAGAGAGGCAACTCTTCACTTTGCCAGACAGTTCCAGTATGAGCCCTGGGCTCTGAGGCAGGCAGACAGTGGGGTTTAGGAGCACTGCCAGAGTGGTGCAGTGTGTCTGGCACAGCAGAGAGGGGTGCTGCCTGCAGCGGCTGCGCCTGTAGGAAGATAGAGCTGGACAGGCTGGAGAGCTGGGCAGAGGGCAACCTCATCTGGTTTAACAAAGGCAAGTGCAGTGTCCTGCACCCTGGGGGGAATATAAGCCCCTGCACCAGGACAGGTGAGGGTTGGCCTGCTGGAAAAGCAGCTCTGGGGAAAATGACCTGGGAATGTTGGTGGACAAGTTTGCCGTGAGCCAGCAATGTGCCCTCGTGGTCAAGAGCTCCAACGGTATTCTGGGGTGCATTAAAGAGTGTAGCCAGCAGGTGGAGGGAAGTTCTCCTCCCACTCAGTTCTGTCCTGGTGAGGCCACACCCAGAGTGCTGCCTCCAGTTCTGGGCTCCCCAGTTCCAGTGAGACAGGGATCTACTGGAGGAAGTCCAGCCACTAAGGTGGTGAGGGCACTGGAGCACCTACCTTACAAGGAGAGGCTGAGAGCTCAAGGAGACTGAGGGAGAATCTAATTAATGCTCACCAATAACTAAAGGGTGGATGTGGGAGGATGGGGCTGGACTCCTTCCAGTGGTGCCCAGTGACAGGACAAGGGGCAATGGACACAAACTGGAATACAGAAGGTTCCATGTAAACATCAGGAAACAAGGGGCTGAAAGTGACAGAGCACTGGACCAGGCTGCCCATCTCTGGAAGCATTCCAGACCCACCTGGCCATGATCCTGTGTGACTCCTGGGTAATGCTGCTCCAGCAGGGTGGGGTTGGACCTCTTCAGAGGTCTCACCCAACTTCTACCACTGTGTGAAATGTTGTGTGTGTGTGGAGGGGCTGCCTTCCTCTGAAGGGAGTCAGTACCTACAGGGTCACCTACAGAAAGGTGCCAACGCAGGTGACCACAGGGGCATCCTCTGTAGAAATGGCTATAGGGCCACGGGGAGGGGGAATACACACAAAAATTAATGCCTAGGAGGAGCCTTCTGGAGAAGGAGGTGCTGGCTGCAGGGGCCAGAGGAACTGGGTGTGTAGGTGCTGAGAGGGCTCATGGTACAAAAGCTCCTATTCCTATAGGTGCTGAGCTGCATGGGCAGAAGGGCTGGAGAAAGCTTTCTGCACAGCAAGGTGGCATCTGCAGGGACTGTGAGGTGACCTTACAGAGACCAAGGCTGGGGTAGGGTCCTAGAAAAGGCTACAGTGACTACAGGCAGCCCCTACAGAAGCAGGAGCAGGAGCAGGAGGGAAATCCCTATGGAAACATGTTTGTGCAGGACCTCAGGTCAGCTTCCTCCAGGCAGACTGTGTCACTGGGGACTGAGGCACATGTAGAAAGCAGGGGCTGGAGGCAGCCTCCCAGAACTGGAAGTGGTGGCTGCAAGGGATGCCCATGGCAATGCAGGCTGGCAGAAACACCCACAGAACACTCTGCTGTGGAAAGAGGCAGTGTCCAGCAGGACTAGGGAGAACGCTCCAGAATAAAAGGTTACTGTAGCCCAGCAGCTGGGCTGCAGTCATGCACCAGGGGAGGTAGCACACAGAAAGGGTTCATGGAAACCCCCATACACACAAGGGCCTGGTGGAGGGCAGGCAGCAGCCAAGTGAAGGTTTCAGCTTACAGCAAGACCTCTGCACTTGCATTTCATCTCTGGTAAGCTTTTATTTGAAGGACAATCAGCAGCTCTCATACCCAGGAGGTTAAACTACCTCCCTTCCCCGGCTTTTAATCAGTCTGCACCTAGCTGTTTCAGAGCTGGCCAGTGGAGGAGCTCTTCTGGTACATCCTGACTCATGCCAGCTGGAAAATCGACTTCATAACAACCCACCACAGCCACTAGGGTCGCCCTGTTGGACAGGAGACACCAGGCAGCGCACAGCTCCATCAACACCAGCTCAAACCCAGCTCACGTGTGGCAGTTTGACTGCACGTCCAAAGAACAGCAGTGGCCCAAGCAGAGGAGGTGTGGAAGTTCTGCAAGGCCAGAGATGAAGCTGCTCTTTCAGCAATGCCAAAAGGAAGCTTTCCACCAGTGGGCTGGTGCCACATGCCAGCACCACCTCCTTGGAGCAGCCACTCTGGCACAAGGTCCTGATGAGCTCCTGGAGCACTCAGTTGTCAGAAGGAGGATCATCAGTAGGATCAAAGAAGGACACCAGACGCCTGAGCAGTCGAGTCAGAGGAGGATGAGTTTCTTTGTATGTTATTACAGTTGTCACGTGAAATCCTAAGGTGTCTCTAGTGAACACTTCTGTCCGGGGTGCTTGCTTTGCTTGAGGGTCACTTTCATTCTCTAAGGAACAAAAAGGGCAAAGAGAGGGGTGAGGAGAGAGCAATAAAAGCCTTTTATCTACTCATCATGGCAAAACAGCAGCCAGAGGCATTAGGTCTTCTTTCTGTTTTTCCTTAAATTCTGAGAAATAGACAGCAAAGATCTGGTGAAGACAGAAGTGACTGACCACAGCAAGTTCAGTTGCTGCACTTACTGGACTGCTGCTACTAGGACAGCAGCAGCAAGGAGTAGCTCCCAAGGTATCCACTTCACTGCTAGCTCTGGGTTATTATGCTTAAGTAGGAGGCTGCTGAGGAAGAGCAAGATGAACAGAGCGAGCCAAGAGGATGGAATGAGGGGGGAAGAGAGGGAGGAAGAGGGAAGGGAGGAAGGGGAGAGGGAGGGTGGAGAGGGATAGAGACAGGAAAGAAATGGGAGACAGAGAGGGAAGAGACTATTTCAGCTGGAAGGGAGATAGGACAAGCACCTCGTCCCACTGCCTGAGCTAACTTAAAGCATGTTATTGAGGGCACTGAGCAGCTCCAGGCTTGGCACAGCGATCGCCTCTCTAACAAGCCTGCTGCAGTGTCTGACAACCCTCTTGGTAGAGAAACATTTCCTTGTGTCAAGTCTAAACCTCTCCAAGTGTAGCTCTGAGCTTTGAATGCTTCCCACGGTGCTAACAAAAGCACCAAGCTGGAAAGGGTCTCAGTCCTGTGCCTGTCACCAGAGACAAAGCACAGCTCTTCCCAGTCACACAGGATTTATCTTTCTTGATGGCAACATGTGAGGCTGCTGGGACCACACCAAGAGAGCAGAGCCCACACAGGGTGCTGTGCCAACTCATCTCTCCCACCTGCAGCCCTCACTCACATCATGCCACAGCTCTAAGAACAGGTGGCAGGCAGGCTGCCAGGCCAGGCCAGGCCAGTGCAGTCAGCATGGCTTATCAGTGATCTGGACAAGAGAACTGAGAGCACCCTCAGTAGGTTTGCAGATGACACTGAGCTGGGAGCCAGTGTTCATTTGCTTGAGGATAGGACAGGTTGGATCAATAGGCCACAGCAAACTCTATGAGACTGAACAAGGCCAAGTCCCAGGTCCTGCATTTGGGTCACAACGATGCCACGCAATGCTCCAGGCTTGGGGCAGAGTGGCTGGACAGCTGCCAAGCAGAGAAAGGCCTGTGGGGTTAAGCAGGGGCTGGCTGAAGATGAATCAGTGTGTCCAGGAGGCCAAGAAGGCCACCAGCATCCTGGCCTCTATCAGGAACAGCGTGGCCAGCAGGACCAGGAAAGGGATTGTTCCCCTGCACTCAGCACTGATGAGGCCACACCTTGAGCACTGGCTTCAGTGTTGGGGCCCTCTCTACAACAAAGGTGCTGGAGCAGGTCCAGAGGAGGACAAGGAAGCTGGTGAAGAGTCTGGAGAAGGTCTGGTGAGGAGCCACGGAGGGAACTGGCGTTGTTGAGTCCAAAGAAAAGGAGGCTGTCTGCACCTCCCTGAAAAGAGGCTGGAGTCAGCTGGGTGCTGGGCTTTTCCCCAGATAGGATGAAAGGAAAGGGCCTCAAATTGTGTCAGGAGAGGTTCAGCTCGGACTTTGGAAGGGAATTCTTGACTGAAAGGGTTTCCGAAGTGTGGAGATGTTTAACAGACACACAGATGTGGTGCCGAGGTGCACGGTTAGCAACCAGCCGTGGCACTTAGAGAACAGGTCCCACATTCGTGGATTGCACTGGGTTGGAAGCGACCCTCACAAGGCAACTTGTCCAGCCCCCTGCAGTGAGCAGGGACACCTCCAACTAGATCAGGATGCTCAGGGCCACATCGAGTCTCATCCTGAATGTCTCCAGGGACAGGGCCTCCCCGGGCAGCCTGAGCCTGTATTTCACCACCCTCACTGTAAAGAACTTCTTCCTCACGTCCAACCTAAATCCCCCCACTCTAGCTGCCCCTCGTCCCACCACTACAAGCGCTTCTAAGCAGCCCTTCCCCCGCCTTCCTGCAGGCCCCCTTCAGATACTGAAACGCAACTGCAAGGTCTCTTCAAAGCCTTTTCTTCTGCAGGCCGAGCAGCTCCAGTTCTCTCAGCCTGCCTCCACAGCAGAGGTGCTGCAGCCCTCGGCTCAGCTTTGCGGCCCTCCTACGGACCCCTTCCAGCAGGTTCACCTCTCTCATGTGCTGAGGCCCCCCCGGCTGGCCACAGCACTCCAAGCCTCGGGCCCCGGGCGCCGCTCTCGCCGCCCGCCCTCGGGCCCGCCTCTACCGCGTCACCCATGGCCGCCACAGCTGCGCCCTGCCGACCTGACCGCGGGCGGGGTGCCCGGCCCCGCGGCCCGCTCAGCCCTACCGGAGCCGCCGCCAGCGTCGCCGTCCTTGGAGCTGTAGTACATCAGGGCGCCCAGCGTCGTCCAGCCGCCCAGCGAGTACAGCAGCGCCGCCCGCGCCTTCCACCGCAGCGCCCGCATGGCCTCCCGGCGCCGCCCGCGCTCCCTGCTCGGCTCCGGCCGCGGCTCGGGCGGCGGCGGCGGCGCTCACTGCGCGCCTGCGTGCGGCAGCGCCTTCACGGGCAGCACTGCAGGGTGCCGCCTGGGCAGGACAGGAAGGGCAGCGGCAGTGGCTTCACGGGCAGCACTGCAGGGTGCCGCCTGGGCAGGACAGGAAGGGCAGCGGCAGCGGCTTCACGGGCAGCACTGCAGGGTGCCGCCTGGGCAGGAGAGGAGCGGCAGCGGCAGCCCGGGCCGCATGAGGAAGAACGCGGCCGGCAGCTGGCAGGAGCTTCTCCTCCGCCGTTGCTCTGCCCTGGGGAGGCCAGAGCTGGAGTATTGTATCTCACAGTATCACAGTATCATCAGGGTTGGAAGAGACCTCACAGATCATCAAGTCCAACCCTTGACCACAGAGCTCAAGGCCAGACCATGGCACCAAGTGCCACGTCCAGTCCTGCCTTGAACAGCTCCAGGGACGGCGACTCCACCACCTCCCCGGGCAGCCCATTCCAGTGTCCAATGACTCTCTCAGTGAGGAACTTTCTCCTCACCTCCAGCCTAAATCTCCCCTGGCACAGCCTGAGGCTGTGTCCTCTTGTTCTGGTGCTGGCCACCTGAGAGAAGAGAGCAACCTCCTCCTGGCCACAACCTCCCCTCAGGTAGTTGTAGACAGCAATAAGGTCTGCCCTGAGCCTCCTCTTCTCCAGGCTAACCAACCCCAGCTCCCTCAGCCTCTCCTCATAGGGCTGTGCTCAAGGCCTCTCACCAGCCTCGTCGCCCTTCTTCTCGCTGTAGACTCCTCAGCGGCAGAGACAGAGCTACTGCAGACACCCCCAGAGAGTTATTGAGATGCCAAGGGGGCCGAAATGCCTAGCTTAGAGGAGAGACTGGGAGAGCTGGGGCTGAGGAGCCCGGGGGAGACTGAGGGGGAGTCTCACTGGTGCTGATCCAGAGCTGCAGCGCAGATGGTGAGGGCAGGGCTGCTCTCCTCAGTGGTTTTGTAGCAGCAGGACAAAAAGCAGCGGGCACAAAACTGGAACCCAGGAGGTTCCATGTAAATGAACTCCGCTGAGGGTGGCAGAGCCCTAGCCCGGGCTGCCCACAGAACGTGTGGAGCCTTCTCCGGAGGCACTGCAAAGCCACCCGGACACGTCCCTGTGTGGCTGACTCCGGGCGACCCTGGGCTAGCAGGTGGGGCTGGACCAGATCTTCAGAGGTCTCTTTCAGCCCCCGCGGTTCTGGGAGAGAGCGGAGCTGCCTCTGCTCAGTCCCCGCCGCACGGCGACACACAGGCAGCACTGCGCTAAGGTGCGGGCAGCACTGCGCTAAGGTGCGGGCATCCCGAAGCACAGACTCTGTGTCCTGCCCCCCTGTGCTAGTTTGAAGCAAGCTGGAATGTTTTGGTACAAGAACTAGATAACGGGCAGTGAAATGAAAAACAATTGATGCCAACTTCTCTCACAGTCACGCTGAGAGCTCTGGGAAGAAGAAGTAAACATTCTCCATTTTGTTTTTCACTCTTGCTTTTGCCTTAGACCTGGTCACATCTCATTAACCCTGCTCCTGCTAACCTTGCTCCCTAACCTCTTGGCTGCACCTCTCTTCTTCCTGAGAACTGGGGTAAGGTTAAGAGGGCCGGGGGGAGGTGTTGGGGTGGTTTGAGAGTCCCTCCTGGGGACTCAGGTTTCTGGGAGGGGAGTTGTGCTTCTGTATTGTTTATCCTTTGTATATTTCTGTATATAATTGTATATAACTGTATATATTGTAAATAGCTGCTTGTAAATTCTGCTAGCTGTAAATAAATTGCTTCATCTATATTCCCAGGGTCCGTCTGAGTTAGCTGGGGCAAATTCAAAAGTGTGGGGGGGCGGGGTAACCCCCAAACCATCACACCCCCCCTCCCTCTGGCAGCAGATTCTCCAGGGTTTAATGTCCATTCTGCACTTCAGCGGCTCCTCAGAGTTACTTCAGTAACATCCTACCTGTGCTCTGCTGCCACGCTTCAGAAATGAAGGCAGTGTCACAGAGCCGCTTCTCTTGGGAAGGATCTGTAAGGTCATCGTGCCCAAACAATGTCTAAGTACCAAGGCTGGTGCTAAACCCTGTCCCTTAGCACATCTCTGTGTCTTTTACAGAGCTCCAGCCACGGAAACTTCACCACCTCCCTGCTGGTGCCTGATGGCTCTTGCAGCAAAGCAGTTTTTCCTAACCTATTAACCTCTAACCCAGTCTTACCCTGGTGCATCCTGATGCCATTTCCTCTCATCCTATCCCTGGTTACTACAGAGAAAAAAGCAGCACCCACTTGGCTGAAACCTCCCTTCAGGGAGTCGTAGAGAGTGAGGTCTCCCCTCAGCCTCTTCTCCAGGCTAAACAGCCCCAGTTCCCTCAGCCACGCCTCACCAGACCTGTTCTCCAGACCCTTCCCCAGCTTTGTTACCCTTCTTGGGCACGCTGCAGCACCTCAGTGCCCTTCTTGTCCTGAGGTGCACCCTGACCCATGCTGAGTACAGGGGGACAAGCCCTTTCCTGGTCCTGCTGGCCACCCTATTCCTCATACAGGCCAGGATGTTGGTGGCCTTCTTGGCCAACAGCAGGATAGGCCAAGTCCCTGGCACAGCCACCTGAAGAGAGGATATCACTAAACAGCAGTGCTCCTACCCAGGTTTATTTCTCACTAATCCAGGCCCTGGTTTCCAACAGACACCATTTTTAAAACATTCAACATTAAAAATGAGGCTTAAAGATTGTTAAAATCTAGGTGGGGCAAAACACCTCTTAGCCCTCCTCAGAAGGTATGCAAAAAGCAAACAGAATACGCACAGAAAAAGGAGTACAAATAAATTAACATCCGGAAGGGCCAAGTAAAAAACTCCCCCTGGATATGTATTTCATTGAATACTTAAGAGCCTCAGCCTGGAAAGAGAGAGAGAAGGAAATGTGTAGAAGTTGCCCCCCCTGTGTTATCAGCATGATCCACGTCATGCCTGTGGTGCTCTTGATCTCCCCCACGTCAGGATGCGCTCGACACCGCCAGCTTTTTCAGGTGGTCCATGAATACCTGGAGACTGACATCATCTGTCAGGATGGGAGCTCCAGGTTCCTGCACCAGAACAAACAAACAGTCAGCCCAGCACATTGGTAAGCCTGGGAACTGTGAGTGCTGTGTGCTAACTGCCTACTGAGTCAACCACCTCTTTTTGTTCAAGCGAGGCTGATCCAAGGGCTGCAGCACCTCTGCTTTGAGCATAGGCTGAGGAGGGGATGGAGGTGTTCAGCCTGGGGAAGAGAAGCCTCCCAGTGGAACTTAGAGCTGCCTCCCAGTATCAGAAGGGATCCTGCAGAAGGCCACAGAGGGACTTTCATAAGGGCATCTACAGGACAAGGGGGAATGGTCTTAAGCTGAGGGACAGTAGGTTTAGACTGGATCTTAGGAAGAAGTTCTTTGGTATGAGGGTGGAGAGACTCTGGAATCATTTGCCCAGAGTGCTTGGGAATGCCTCCTCCCTGGAGGTGTTCAAGGCCAGGTTGGGTCGGAGCCTGAGCAACCAAATCTAGTGGAGAAGCAGGCCCTGCCCGTGGCCAGGAGGTTGGAGTAGATGACCTCTAGAGCCCCTTCCAACCCAGGCCCTTCTGATTCTATGGTTCTCCTGCAGAGTGCAGCTATCTAATGGAAAGGTGCCACTTTCTGGCAGCAGCACTGATGCTGTCCTCTAGTGCAAGCTGAACTGCTGCAGGGGGGGCTGATGCCCTGGGCAGTGCTGCTGCCATCCAGCGAGACCTGGGCAGGCTGCAGAGCTGGGCCAAGTTCAGCAAGGACAAGCGCAGAGTCCTGCACCGGGGCAGGAAGCACAGCAGGCACCAGTCCCAACCAGGGCATGTCCTGCTGGACAGCAGCTCCATGGAGAAAGACCTTACAGCCCCAGTGGACAGTCAGCTACCCCCGAGACAGCAATGTGCCCTTGTGGCCAAGAGGGCAAATGGCATCACAGAGGCACAGAACATTAGTGGTTGGAATGAGCCTCAAAAGCTCTCCCAGTCCAATCCCTCTGCCACGGCAGGGTCAGCCCAGGTCTCAGCTGATAATTCCATCTCAGACCCTCTGGCACACAGCAGCACCTCGCTGCCCTGCACCACACAGCACTGCAAGGCTTGCACAGACTCACAGAGCACATCCCACTGGAAGAGACCTCGAAGATCTCCCAGCCCAGCTCTGACCCAGCACTGAGGGGTCAGCACTCAGCCATGTCTCCAAGCACCAGCTCCACACACTGCTTAAACACCTCCAGGGATGGTGACTGCACCACTGCCCTCCAGGGCTTGAGGACCATTTCAGTGAAGGAATATTTCCTAACACAGCCTGAGCCTCCCCTGCTGAGCTTGGAACTATTTCCTCTGCTCCTGTCGCTTGACACCAAGGCCAAGAGGCTGCCCCCTCCTCGCTCCAACCTCCCTTCAGAGAGTGGTAGAGAGCAAGGTCTCCCCTCAGCCTCCTCTGCCCCAGACTGAACAAGCTCAGCTCCCTCAACTGCTCCTCATAGGCCCTGTGATCTAGGCCCTTCACCAGCCTCTTTGCCCTTCTTGTCTGCTCATGCTCCAGGACCTCAATGTCCCTCCTGTAGCGAGGGGCCCAGGACTGAGCACACCACTTGTGGCCGTGAGCTGAACACACAGCCACTGCTGCACAGACAAACAGGGGAATGGACACTGCACACCTGAGGAGCTGCTCCACTGCTTACCTGTCCCCACGTGTAGAGGCTGTTGTGGGTCTGAGAAGGGTTCACTTTAGACAAGAGGAACCGAGCCTGCGAAGACAAAACATTAGTGAAATGGTTCTGCAGAATGGGAGAGCTGCCAGCTCCCTCCAGACCTGCCTAGGTGCACAAGTGGGATGCTCCTCTGCTTTTGCAAGCAAGCTGCTCATTGAACTTGCACAGGTGTCAAGCCTGGGAACAGCCATGCTGCACAGACAGCTGGCAGCTGCAGGCTGAGCAAGAGGAGGAGCTGCTTTGTGTCCTCACTTGGGCATTAGAGAGTAAAGCAACAGAGGGTCAATATTTAGCACAGCCTGACTGTGCTCCCTGCCTTAGGCCAAGTCACCTCTTTTCCCACTCCTTGGGGAACAAAAAGACATATAAGGAGGGGTTTTTGGTTGCTTTGCTCTTGTTGGGGTTTTCCCTTTCTCAGATTTCAAAAGCAAGTGATGGGCTTATGAAAAAAGCTCTTGAGAGCTCTGTAAATCATCACTGCCAGAAGCATCCTTCCAGGGGCAGCTATTCCTTCAAGGGCAGAAAGAGGCCCTTGGCAGCCCTCCTCACCTGACTGCCCCCGTGCTCCGTGTGGATGTAACGGGGCATTGGGAATCTGGTCTGCAAGAGCTCCTGGGCATCATCCAGTGGGGCCTGCAGCAGGTGCTGGAAGTGTTCATATTCAGGCATGTCTTGGTAGCCAGCTTTCTGCCACTGTGCAATGGTCTGTTGGCAGGGCAAGACAGGAGATGAAGGCAGAGATGTCAGCAAAACCCTTTCTAACCTGCAGGCAGCAGAATGCTCCATCGGCTGCTGCTGCCGGGGCAGGGCAAATGCAGGTTTGTGTCACTCTGGCACTTCACAGAAGCATAAAGGCTGGAAAAGACCTCCCAGATCAAGTCCAACTGCCAACACAATGCCACCATGTCCACCAAACCATGCCCCACAGTGCTCTGTCTGTGTGGGTTTTTGAACCCCTCCAGGGACAGGGATTCAACCATCTCCCCGGAGAGCCTAATCCAGTGTCTGAGAACCCTTCTAATACCCAACATAAAACTCCCTTGCTGCAACTTGAGGCCATGTCCTACTGCTTGTTACTAGGAAGGAGAGCAAGCCCTACCTCACTCCAACCTTTCAGGGAGTTGTAGAGAGGGAGAAAGTCTCTGCTCAGCCTCCTTTTCCCCAAACAAACCCAGCTCTCTCAGCTGCTCCTCACCAGACCTGTTCTCTGGACCCTTCACCAGCTTCACTGCCCTTCTTTGGCCCTCGGTGTCTTTCTTCTAGCGAGAGGCCCAGAACTGGTTTCTGTCCCTGAACTGAAGATCAGGCACTTGACACAGAAACTGGCAGCAGTCTGTGCAAGAACTACTCAGTGAGAGTCATCTTCAGCCTGTGCCAACACAGACACAGGTCCCAGCACAGAGAGTTCTGCCTCCACACGAGGAGACACTTCCTCACTGCCAGCGTGACAGAGCCCTGCAACAGGCTGCCCAGAGAGAGCTCTGCTGCCTCCTGCTCTGCGGCGTCTCCTGCGCTGCCTTCCTGTGCACCCTGCCCTAGGACATCCTGCTCTGGCACTCCATGATCTCTAGAGATCCCTACTCTACAGTTCCATGCAACTCATGCCCAGCCTCAGGCCTTCTAACAGCAGTTGTTAAGTATCAGTGACATGAGTTAATTCAAACCCAAGGGAAGACCTAAAAGGCCTCCCCATAAAGGTTTCACCAATGGAATGTTTGATCATAAACCAAGTGTGACTGGCAGGTCGAGGGAGGTTCTTGTCCTCCTCTCTTCTGCACTGCTGGGGCCACGCCCAGAGTATTGCATCCAGATCTGGGCTCCCCAGGTCGAGAGAGACAGGGAACTGCCAGAAAGAGTCCAGCAGAGAGCCACTGAGATGATTAGGAGAGCATCTCTCTTGCAAGGAGAAGCTGAGAGACCTGGGGCTGTTTAGCCTGGAGAAGAGAAGAGTGAGAGGGTATCTTATCAGTATCTGAAGAGTAAGGGTCACTGGGATGGGGACAGACTCTTTGCAGTGCCACCCAGTGACAGGACACGAGGCAATGGACACAAAGTAGGGCGCAGGAGCTTTCACTTCAACCCAAGAAAGTACTTCTTTACTGTGAGGGTGCTGGAGCACCAGACCAGGCCTGCTCACAGAGATGGTGGAGTCTCCTTCTCTGGAGAGATTCCAAACCCACCTGGATGCAATCCTGGGCAAGCTGCTCTAGGTGAACCTGCTTTAGCAGGGGAGCTGGACTAGGTCGTCTTCAGAGGTCCCTTCCAACCCCCACCATTCTGTGAAGATGAGTTTGTTTCAACTCCTCCCACCTGATGGCATGTTTAACAGAAACTGGTTGAAGGGCCCTCCCCAGCAGGACTAGAAAGGATAGGAGGGGAAAAAAGAAACAGGCAAAGAACAGGGAGATTGCGGAGAAAGGAGTGAAATGCAGCTGCCTCTTCACCCTCACCCCATAACTGCTCTGTGTCTCACAGCATTTCTGTTCTCCAGCTCTATCACAAAGCCTGACAAGACTGAAATACAGCTCTCCAGGCCTGCAAAGTGAAGAGGCACTGGAAAGGCAAGTCTGGATAGTGACATAAACCTGGGCACTTAGCTCAGCCACGACAAACACGACACAGGAGTGGCTGCTAACGACACCCAGTGTCTGAAATCAAACTGCTCTGCTTAGTCTCAAGCTTCCCTGGCCTTTTTCCAGGCATGGTATGGGACCACATTCACTGCCAAGCTACCATGAGAAATGTTACTCAGTGGAGAACACATCCTGAGGACAGTAGGACACTGTCTTAAACCTGGCAGCATGCAGATGATGCCACTGTGCTAAGGTGGGCTCTGCAAACACTTTACTTGATACTGGCAGTGATGCTGCATGGCAGGAGGGAGGGAATGCAAAGAGAGAAAGAGAACCTGTTTCACTGTACCTCACCAAGGTAGATAACTATCTGGAAGAAAGTATCCATCAGTAGGATTCTGTCAGGGAGAATGCTGCTGCTGTCCAGAAGCACTGGCTGGGAAAGATAAAAGCCAAAGAAGTTAGTGTTAATCTTCATGGTTGGCCAAAAGCCATCTCATGGCTTGGTATGGTGGGCTGGGGAGGCTGTTTTGGGGTGGGTTTTGCTGGTGTTTGGTTTTGTGTTGGGTTTGTTTCTAATCAAAGCTGCAAGCTCCTGCAGACATAACAGCTTGTCTCATCTCCTCCTTTAATAATCACCTCGCTTACAGATACAGAGCTGAGGTCTCTGTGCTGGAACAGTGCTGCTCTGATGAACATTCATTTGGATCCATCCTGCTCTTGCTCTTACACAGGGACTCACCTCAGGAGGTCCATGGAAGGAATATGCATAGAGGATGGGCTGGATCATGGTGAGAGAGTGGCTGAGCTCTTGCCTAGCAAAGTGGTGACGGTAATAAGAGGATTCATCTGGGCTGTTATTGAAGACCTGCAGGAATGGGGAGCGCCGCAGGTGGAACATGAACTGCACCAGAAAGGTGAGAGAAGACAAAAGTCAGTGTGCTGCCAAAACTTCTCCACCCCAGTCTCATCTTTCTGAATACTGACTGCTTTGGAAGGAAAAAGAAGAGTCCCCCCCTCGAGTGGCGAGACACTGGGAGGGGTTGCCCAGGGAGGCTGTGGATGCCCCATCCCTGGAGATGTTCAAGGCCAGGTTGGGTCTTCAACAAGCTGGTCTGGTGGGAGGTGTCCCTGCCCGAGACAGGGGGTTGGGACTAGCTAATCTTTAAGGTCCCTCCCAACAAATCCATTCTATGATTGTTAACTCCACCGAGTTCTTCCCTCATCAGCCATTTGTGGCACTGAACCCACCAAATGAAAAAGAATCTGCTCACTTCCTCTTGAACCTGATGAACAATCTGAGATATTTCACCATCATTCTCCCTCACCCTTCTACACTTCTATCATGGCTGTAGGAAGTGCAATTCTTACCTGGGGATACAGAGAAAATGATTCTGACAACCTGAAGGAGTTGGGATCATCTTTGTTGTACTGGCCAAATTTCTGGCACTGTTGGAAGTGAAACAGATACTTTGGTTATGTCTCTGCCTTTTCTGCTTTAAAGAATTAAGGTTTTGGCTCTGGTTGGTTGGTTTTTGCTTTGGGGGTTTTGTTAAGGAATGATCTTTTGGTTGTTTTCAAGCAAAACTCCCAAGACATGAACGTGACAACAACAAGTAGCACACAATCTACAGGCTCTGTGAGTCATTGCTGTGTCTTAGTGGAATGAGAAGGATGTTCTGATCTCTTCACTCAGTTTCACATAGAGGTGTGAAATGATCTAAGAATGAAGGAAACTATTTTTAGTACCACCCAAAGGTTTTACCATTAATTCAGGGTACTACACTACACTTAAGCTGCTCTGTGTGGTATGACAGGCTGAGGGAGCTGGGGTTAGTCAGCCAGGAGAAGAGAAGGCTCCGGGGAGAGCCAGCAGCAGCCTTCCAGTACCTGAAGGGGGTCTACAAGAAGGATGTAGAAAGATTGTTTGCAAAGGCCTGCAGTGACAGGACAAGGGACAAAGGCTGCAAAGCAGAGCAGAGCAGACTGAGATTGGATTGTAGGGAAAAGTTCTGCGCCGTGAGGGTGGTGGAGCAGGTTGCCCAGGGAAGCAGTTGAGGCTCCATATCCCTGCAGATATTCAAGGTGAAGCTTGACAGGGCTTTGGGCCACCTGATCTAGTTGAGGCTGACCCTGCTTACTGGAGGGAGGGTTGGACTGGATGACCATTGGAGATCCTTTCCAACCCAAACCATTCTGCCATTCCCTGAGCCACTTCTGCAGCAACCTGCTCCCCTCCAGAACAGCAGCAGCCTGGCACCTCACCAGCTGCCCACTGCAAATCAGGAGCATCAGTGGGTTTGGCTCTTTAACTGACTGCACAGCAAGGGTGGTGAAATTATTGTGCTCTGCTGCTCAGATCTTTGTTTGATACTGGCCCTGTGTCAGTCTCATCTTGGTGCCAAGGAAGGTCATGGAGAAGATCATCTTGAGTGCCAATACTCAGCACGTGCAGGGCAACCAGGTGATCCAGCCCAGTCAAGAAAGACAGACAGACAGACTGACTTCAAAGCTGGCCAGAGGCCCCTACCCACCCATTAGCCTGTGTTTCACTCTCACTTCTTCCAGCGTGAAGGATGTCTACCTATCCCCTCCCAGATTTGCTGCTCACAGCAGCTCTGGAGGTGCTGTGTGCAACAGCTCTGATCAGAGCACAAATGAAGCAGGTCAGTGTGGGAAAAGAACACTGCTTCCCTTTTTCAAAGGCCAGGTTTACTAAAGCTCAAGTCTGCAGCCTGTTGGTCTTACCAGTCTGATCAGCTGTCTGTCCAACCACCGCAGAACATCAGGTCCCTCCTCAGACTCAGCTCTGTGCACTCCCAGTCGTGCCATCAGCACAGCAGCTGCTTCCTGGTCAAACGCAGCTTCTATGTGCTGGAGCTGACTCTGTGCATCTGCCCAGCTAGAGGGTTAGTAAAGAGTTAGTGCTATGTGCATTCCTCAGCAAAACTCCTCCTCTGCTCTGGCCTGGTAAGGCCTCTGACATACTTCATCCAAATCTAGGCTCCCAAGTTCAAGAAGGACAAGGAACTGCTGGACACAGTCATCTGAGAGCCACTAAGATGCTGAGGGGAGTGAAGCATCTACCTTACAAGGAGAGGATGAGAGAACTGGGGCTGTGTAGGCTGAAGAAGAGACTGAGGAAGCATCTCGTTCATGCTGATCAATATCTAAAGGGCCAGATACCCAGAGTGTCTTCTCAGTGGTGTTCAGGGACAGGAAAAAGGGCAGTGAACACAAACTGGAACACAGAAGGCTCCACGGGAACAGAAGGAAAAAACTCTTCCCTTTGAAGGTGGCAGAGCACTGGAGCAGGCTGCCCAGAGAGGCTGTGGAGTCTCCATTTCCAGAGGCATTTCGAAACCACCTGCCCTGTTCATGTGTGATTTATTCTAGGTGATCCTGCCCTAGCAGGAGGCTTGTACTACATGACCTTCAGAGACCACTTCCAACCCCCTACCATTCTGTGAAAACCCAAACCAGATTCATCCTCCCTCTGCCAAAACACTCTACAATGAATGCATGGCAGTAAAAGCCAGAAAAGCCCCAGCAGAGACCAGAATCCTGCCCCAGCCCCAGCCTGAGATACTCACTTTCTGGCTATGGTGGTGACACGAATGCGTTTCTGCATACTGGAGTGTTGATACTGAGTCACAAACTGCACTGCCCCTCTGCCTCCCTGAGGCACTGGTGCGTTGTGCTGCAAGCAAAACAAGGCAAGCCTTCAGAACAGGCTGGCTTTGCCCTGACTCTGCACTGCAGAGCAGGCCAGGGCAGCCACTCAGCAAGCACAGCACAAGCACAAGCTAGAGTCGGACCAGAGAAGACAGCCATGGCTGGAAGTGGTTTTCCAGCAGCCCACAGCATCAGGGGTACTGGGCAGATTTAGTATTGGATGTGTTCCTCAAAGGATGGCAACAACTTGTCACCTCTTGCAGTCAACATAGGAATGCCAATAGGAGGTTTGTCCCCAAGATGACCGTCCTATTCCCAAAAGGAACAAGGGCACACAAGGGAGAAGAGACTTACACACACTGAAGTTCCTCTGGGGCACCCTTCCTAGTTTTTTGCTGCCACATGCTCAGAAACTCCTGTGCTTGCAGCCCAGAAGGCCACCTGTGTCCTGGGCTGCATCAAAAGAAGTGTGCCCAGCAGGACGAGGGAGGTGACTCTGCTCCTCTACTCTGCTCTCACAAGATCTCATCTGGAGTACTGTATCCAGTTCTGGGGCCCCCAACACAAGAAAGACATCATCAAACTGTTGAGGACTGGGAAGGGACTTTTTTCAAGGGCTTGCAGTGGTAAGAAAAGAGGAAATGGATGTAAGCTGAAAGAGGGGAGACTCAGACTGGATATTAGGAATAAATTCTTTCCACTGAGGGTGGTGAGGCACTGGCACAGGTTTCCCAGGGAAGTTGTGGATGCCCCCTCCCTGGAAGTGTTCAAGGCCATGTTGGACAGGGCCTTGAGCAATCTGGTCCAGTGGGAGGTGTCCCTGCCCTTGGCAAGGGAGTTAGAAGTAAATGATCTTTAAGACCCCTTCCACCCAAATCATTCTATGATTCCTCCAGGCAAAGGGTACTTCTAAGCCACCAAGTCATTGCAACTTGGAGTACAAATTCTCCAGGAATTGGAAGGAATTCATCCAGCACCTACTGGGAAGAAGACAATTTGCTCTTTGTTAAAGGAGAAATTTAAAGAAGACAGGGAAAGAACACAGGTTTTGTACAGAACCAAACGAGCAGGCAGTTTAGGAAAACAACCTCTGAGATTCCTTGTTTGACACAACACAACCAGTTGCCAGTGCATTTGTTTTGTCCCTGTAGAAAACAAGATGTTTATAGAGTGTAAAACAGATGACCAAAGCCAACAAAGGGGGCAGGACTGACCTGATTTACTACTTCAAAGTAAATGGCCAAAGTTGTGCTGGGATCCAGACTACACATTTTCCACTGAGATGTTCCTCCAATTCCAAGCTCCTGCAGAGAACAGAAGAGAAAGCAGCACTTTTGTACCCAGCAGCTGCACCGTAAGCAGTCTTGTTCAGTACTTCCACCAGTAACCTGGGTGGAGGCACAGAGTGGTCCCTCAGCAGGCTTGGTGACAACACCCCATCAGGCACTGCTGCCACTCAGCCAGGCCTGCAGAGCTGGGCAGGGGGGAACCTCGAGAAGCTCAGTAAAATGTAGAGTCCTGCACCTGGGCAGGAATAACCTGCACCAGAAAAGGCGAGGGGATGCCCTGCTGCAAAGCTGCTCTGTGGAGAAAGATGTGGGAGTGCTGGTGGACAGGTTTGTCGTGAGCCAGCAATGCACACTCACGGCCCAGAAGGCCAAAGGTCTTTGGGGTCCAGTTCTGGGCTCCCCAGTTCAAGGGAGGCAGAGAATTACTGGAGAGAGTCCAGCAGAAGGCCATAAAGATGATCAGGTGACACTGAGGTGTCTCTCTTATGTCTCAGTCTCTCTTATGAGGAGAGCCTGAGAGAGCTGGCACTCCTCAGCCTGGAGAAGACTCAGGTAGGACTTGCTCATGTTTCATTTAAACCTGAGGATAAACTTCTTTGCTTTTGAGGGTAGTGGAGCACTGGAAGAGCTGCCCAGAGAGGTTGCAGAGTCTCCTTCTCTGGAGGCTTTGTAATGCTAGGCAACCTGATCTAGGTGAACCTGCTTGGGCAGGGGGCTTGAGCTAGATGATCTCCAGAGGTCCCTTCCAAGCCACACCATTCTCTGGTTCTGTAAGGCAAGCTTGTATTAAATTCTGCTCAGAGGTACAGGTTACTTCAGGCTCTCTTCCTTGGACAGACACTGCTTACAAAGGCCTGCAGTGACAGGATGAGTAACAATGGTTTGAAAGTAGAGCAGGGGGAGATTTAGGATGGACATAAGGAAGAACTTCTTCACAGTTAAGGGTGGTGAGATACTGAAACAGGTTTCCAGAGGTGTGCTGGAGGCCCCATCCCTGGAGGTATTCATGGCGAGGCTCGACAGGGCTCTGGGCAACCTGATCTAGTTGAGAATGCCCCTGCTTACTGCAGAGGGGGTGGGACCAGATGACCTTTGGAGGTCCCTTCCAAATGTGATTCTACATCTCTTACTTCTCTGCTGTGAATGAAGTTACCAAAGGCCATACCATTAAAGGGCAGCAGGATGGGGAAAGAGCTCCTTCCAGAAGAGACTGTGCTTCCCTTGGAATGTTTCCAAACTGTTCCTCTCCTTGACAACCCTGACATCTATCTGAGCTGGAGGTCTAGACAGAAGCTCTGTGCCACTGTTTGGTTCCTCATTCGAGTCTTATCCAGGGCAGCAACTCACATTCTCTGAGACGCAGGGCCCTCTGGCGTTCAGCGACACGCAGGGTCCCACAGCTCCTGCCACCTTCAGCTCCCTCGATGTCTAGAAAAAGGTTACCAGAAAAGAAATGCAGAGCAGACATTAAAAAGCAAACTTCTTCGTTTTCTAAATCAAGTCAGTCAAACAGAGCACAGGCAGGCTGCACAGCTGCTCAGCTTTCAGCAGCACTGCGTGCGCACAGCTGGCAAGGAAAGCCTCTTGAGCACCTTCCCCCATCACAGAACGTGCTGGGTAGAAGGGACACTCAAAGGTCACCTTGTCCAAGCCCCCTGCAGTAAGCAGCGACATCTCCCAGTAGATCAGACTGCTGGGAGCCCCATCGAGGCTGACCTTGCATCCCTCCAGGGATGGGGCCTCCAGCACACCTCTGGAAACCTGTGCCAGTATTTCACCACCCTTGCTGTGAAGAACTTCTTCCTTACGTCCAACCTAAGTCTCCTCCCACTCTGGTTTCAAACCCTTGCTCCTCATCCTATCACTACAGGCCCTTCTAAACCCTTTCCCAACTTTCCTGTAGGTACCCTTCAGGTATCAAAATGCTGCTACAAGGTCTTCCCAGACCCTTCTCTTCTCCAGGCTGAACAACCTCAACTCTCTCAGCCTGTCTGCATAGGAGAAGGGCTCCAGCTCTGATCATCTCTGTGGCCCTTCTCTGGACCTGCTCCGGCAGGTCCACATCCTTCCTGTGTCGGGGTCCTCGAGCTGCACACAGTATTCCAGGTGAGGTCTCACCAGAGTGCAGTGGCAGTATCACCTCTCTCAGTCTGCTGGTCATACCTCTTTTGATGCAGCCCAAGATCCAACTGTCCTTCTGGGCTGCAAGTGCCCATTGATGGCTCATGGCCAGCTTGCCATGCACCAGTACCTGCAAGTCCTTTTCTGCAGGGCTGCTCTCAATCTGATTGTCTGCCAGCCTGGACTGATATCTAGGATTACCCTGACCTAGGTGCAGGACCCTGCACTTAGCCTTATTGAACCTGGTATTGTTCTTCTAGGCCCACCTCTCTAGCATGTCCAGGTTCCTCTGGATGACATCTCATCCTTCAGTCCTATCAACCACACCACACAGCTTAGTCTCATCAGAAAACTTGCTGAGGGTCTCCTCAATCTCGCTGTCCCTTTCTTCCTGGCTGCTCTCAGCCACTCTGTCCCCAGCCTGTAGTGCTGCTTGGGGTTGTTGTGGCCAAAGTGCAGAACCCTGCACTTGGCCTTGTTCAATCTCATCCCATTGGCCTCTGCCCACCCATCCAGCCTGCCTAGGTCCCTCTGCAGGGCTCTGCTACCCTCCAACAGCTCCACAGCTGCTCCTAGCTTGGTGTCATCTGCAAACTTACTGGTGCTGGACTCAATCCCCTCGTCCAGGTCATCAGTAAAGATGTTGAACAGGACTGGGCCCAGCACTGATCCTTGGGGAACACCACTAGTGACAGCTGCCAGCTGGGTGTGGCACCATTCACCACCACTCTCTGGGCCTGGCCTTCCAGCCGGTTCTTAACCCAGCACAGAGTGAATCTGTGCAAGCCACAAGCTGCCAGCTTGGCCAGGAGCTTTTTGTGGCAGACTGTGTCAAAGGCTTTTCTGCAGTCCAGGCAGACTCCATCCACAGCCTGCCCCACACTCACCAGGCAGGAACCTGATCATAAAAGGAGATCAGGTTGGTTAGGCAGGACCTGCCCTTCCTAAACCCCTGCTGGCTGGGCCTGATCCCTTGGCCATCCTGTAGGTGCTGTGTGATGGCACTCAAGATGACCTGTTCCATGACCTTGCCTGGCACTGAGGTCAGGCTCTGGAGACTTTCAAAGCCCACAGGAATGTGTTCCTATGTGATCTGCTTCAGGTGATCCTGCTCTGGCAGGGTGGCTGGACTCAATCTGCAGAGGTCTCTTCCAGCACCTAGTGTTCTGTGATGCTGTGAGCAGCGCTTGCATTGCCTCATCACTGCTGTGCAGTGAAACCAGCCTCTCACCTTCACCTCCAAACTCGCACCAAAGGCCATCCGAAATTCCCCGTTGAACCCTTTGCTGAACACCCGCTGGAAGGTCTGCTTGAAGAGAGAAGTGTTGAAGGAGTCTCCCATCACCATGTGTCCTCTGGGAAGAGAAAAACCCAGAAAGGATTAAAGGATACCCGAGGGACCACGAACAAGTGGGAAGCAGAAGTAAAGCAGCAAGGGTCTGTCCCTGCAGCTCTCAGACATGCAAGCACACGCAGCGGCGGTATGACAGCATGCCTTGGCGTGGGGCACAAGTCACGTCAGGGAGCACGGGCTCATGCACAGCTCCTCCAAAGCCAGGCAAGGTAATGCATCCACTTCTGGGCAAGCTGGTGCCAGAAGGACAGGGACTTGCTGGAGAGGGTAGAGAAAAGGGCTACGAGAATGCTGAGGGGACTGGAACATCCCTCTGATGAGGAAAACCAAGAGAGTTAGGTCTTTTTAGTCTGGAAAGAGAAGCCTGAGAGAAATACTTAGAGAAGTGGGTCAGGAGGATGGGAGCAGTCTTTTGCCAGTAGCCCCCAGTGATAGGACAAGGGGTAACTGGCACAAACTTGAACAACTACCTGAGGGGAGGTTGTAGCCAGGAGGAGGTTGCTCTCTTCTCTCAGGTGGCCAGCACCAGAACAAGAGGACACAGCCTCAAGCTACGCCTGGGGAGATTTAGGCTGGAGGTGAGGAGAAAGTTCTTCCCTGAGAGAGTCATTGGACACTGGAATGGGCTGCCCGGGGAGGTGGTGGAGTCGCCGTCCCTGGAGCTGTTCAAGGCAGGGTTGGACGTGGCACTTGGTGCCATGGTCTGGCCTTGAGCTCTGTGGTAAAGGGTTGGACTTGATGATCTATGAGGTCTCTTCCAACCTTGGTGATACTGTGATAAGAAGTTTCATCTAAACATGAGGAGAAACTTCTTTACTCTGAGGGTGGCAGAGCCCTGGAACAGGCTGTCCAGAGAGAGAGAATCTCTGGAGACATTAAAAACCCACCTGGATATGTTCCTGTGTGACCTGTCCCAGGTGAACCTGCCCCAGCAGAGGGGTTGAACTCCATCTCCAGAGGTCCCTCTCAATTCCTACCAGTCTGTAATGCTCCATCTTTGCCAGCTTTGCCTTCTCAATCAACCCTCTTTCTTGCAACCTGTTTAGTTGTTGAAAATGCTCCTGTTCCAGCAGTTAGATAGATCCCAGCTCAGGACACAGCTCTGCTCAGCCTGCACGGGTGCATGGCTCTGTGCTGTGCCTTGGTAAACCCAGAGCTGATCAGATAGAGCTTTGAAATGCAACCAAAGGGGCAAACAATCTCTCTTCTGCTCACTGAGCATTGTGTGACAACTTACTAACACCTTGAATTTGCTCAAACCTCAGAACCACAGAACCATTTTTGGTCAGAAAACTTTGTATCAGACCATTCTCTAACTCTACTAAGGCTGGCGCTAAACCGCGTCCCTCAGCACCACATCTCTGCCTGCTTTAAACACCTCCATGCATGGCAATTCAACCACCTCCTTGGAGAGCCTACTCCAGTGCTTCAGAACCCTTTCAGTCAAGAAGTTTCTTCTTATCTCCCACCTAGAACTCTCCTGGTGCAACTTGAGTCCATTTCCTCTCCTCTGTCACTTCTGCCTTGGGAGACCAACGTCCCCCTGGCTCCAACCTCCTTTCACTTCAGAGAGTTGTAGTGAGCCAGGTCTCCCCTCAGCCTCTTGTTCTCCAGACTGAACAGTCCCAGTTCCCTCAGCCACTCCTCGCCAGACCTGTTCTCCAGGCTTTTCACCAGCTCTTTGCCCTTCTCTGGACTTGCTCCAGTATCTCAGTCTCTTTCTTGGAGTGAGAATCCCAAAGTGAACCCAGTACTCAAGGTTTCGCCTCAGCTGTGTCAAGTACAGGACAGTTCATTCCCTGGTCCTGCTGGCCACATGATTCCTGATCCAGGCCAGGATGTTGTTGGCCTTCTTGGCCACCTGGGCACCTACTGACTCATCTTCACCCAGCAGTCGATCAACATCCACAGGTCTCTCCCTGCTGGACACCTTTCCAGCTCCAAGCTTCATGGGCTTGTTGTGATCCAAGTACAGGATCTGGCACTTGTTCTTGCTGAATCTCAGCCCATTTGCCTCAGCCCTTCAATCCAGCCTGTCCAGGGCCTTCTGCTGAGCTTTCCTATCCTCAAGCAGATCAACACTGTCCCAACTTGGTGTCATCTGCAAACTTACAGGGAGTGCACTCAACTCCCTCATCCATCATATTACAGAGAACTGGCCCCAGTACTGAGCCCTGGGGAACACCACTTGTGACCAACTCGATTTAGTTCCATTCTCCACTACTGTTTTGGCCTGGCCACCCAGCCAGTTTCTCACCCAGCATACCAAGGAAACCAGGCAGGGCTGATTTTAATGGCCGTGCAGACGTGTGGGGTCTCCAAAGGGCCCAGTTTAGCACACAGCCTTCCTCACAGAGACTCTAACATTTTCAGTCACATGGAACAGACATTTACCCCTTAAGACATGCCACTTAAAACTAGCTCCAGGGAAGCCAAGAATCCCTGGAGAAAGCACAAGTGAGCTGTTAAGCAGAGAAAATCTGTCCCCTACACTCACAGAATGTATTAGAGTAGAAGGGACCCTCAAAGCTCATCTTGTCCAATTCCCCTGCAGGGACATCTCCAACTAGATCAGGTTGTTCAAGGCCCCATCAGCGCTGACCTGGACACTGGAATGGGCTGCCCGGGGAGGTGGTGGAGTCGCCGTCCCTGGGGCACTTCAAGGCAAGGTTGGACGTGGCACTTGGTGCCATGGTCTAGCCTTGAGCTCTGTGGTAAAGGGTTGGACTTGATGATCTGTGAGGTCTCTTCCAACCCTGATGATACTGTGATACTGTAATAGACCTTGAATGTCTCCAGGGATGGAGCCTCCACCACCTCTCTGGGCAACCTGTTCCAGTACTTCACCACCCTCATTGTAAAGATCTTTCTCATTATTTCCATTCTAAATCTACCCTGCTCTAGTCTCAAACCATTGCCCCTTGCCCTACCACTACAAACCCTTTTAAACAGTCTTTTCCCAGCAAAGGGAAGGCTTCTAACCATTACACTCTTCTGATGACAATTTGATCATGCACAGGCCACCAAGCTCAGCATTTCTATCCCAGAGACTCTGGAAAGGATACTTGCCCCCAGGGAGGCAAGAAGCCACTTGCAAAACACATGTTGCACCATGCCATGCCTTAGAATAGCTCTCTGAAAGCAGGTGTCCTACCAGCAGTGCTAACTCACGTGCTGCTTTGAGACTTCAGAAATGGAGGCTGGGATCAGGAGAGGTTTGCCATGGAGCACTTCCTGGCAAATTCAAACCACAGTTTAGAAGCACAAGAACCAAAAGCTCACCCTTTGGCCCTGGCAGTAAAACTCACTGCTTTCTCCACTGGTTTCTCCTGAAAAAACCAAAAACCACAGGTGCCAGCTTTGTGCTGTCCTGCTAGGAAACATACCCAGTGAGGTTGGCACAGCACTTCATCTCCAGCAGCCCAGTCTGGTCCAGGGCGCAGGCGTAGATGTCGATGCAGTGCCCGCTGGCTGCGGCGCGGTGAGCCAGGCTCTCATAGTGCTGGGGAGACAGACAGGGCGCTCAGGGCGCTCCGGCAGGGCACTCCTCTGCTGCTCTTCAGCCGAGGCCAGCACGGCAAACACGAGGTGCCAACCAAGCAAGCACTGCTGCCATGGGAACTGAACAGCCACGGAGGGGGTACAGCAGCCCTGGATGAGTGACCGATCTCATCTGCCTGGACTTGTGGAAAGAGTGTGAAGCTCTCACACATGACATCCTGGTTCCCAAGCTGGAGAAACATGGATCTGAGGGATAGACCCCTCACTGGATAAGGGATTGCCTGAAGGGCTGCACTCAGAGTTGTGGTCGACGGCTCAGTGTCCAAATGGAGGCCAGCAGTGAGTGGCAAACCTCAGGGGGTGGTACTGGGACCGGTGCTGTTTAATAACTTTGTCAGCAACATGGACAGAGGGACTGAGCCACCCTCAGCAAGTCTGTGGATGACACCAAGCTGTGTGACCTGGCTGACACGCTGGAGGGCAGGGATGCCATACACAGGGACCTGGACAGGCTTAAAAGGTGGGCCCATGCCAACCTCATGAAGTTCAACAAGGCCAAATGCAAGGTTCTGCACCTGGGTCAGGGCAATCCCAAGCACAACTATAAGCTGGGTGAGGAGTGGCTTGAGAGCAGTCTCGAGGAGGAGGACTTGGGGGTGTCAGCTGATGAAAAACTCAACATAAGCCAGCAATGTGCACTTGCAGCTCAAAAGGGCAACTGTGTCCTCAGCTGCATCAAAAGAAATGTGACCATCAGGACTGGGGAGGTGATTCTGCCCTTCTACTCTGCACTCATCTCTCTCCACTAGTTCCTTGTCCTTCTTGAACTGGGGAGCCCAGAATTGGATGCAGCATTCCAGATGAGGTTTCCCTCAACCATTCTCACAATTTAATATACACAAGAGGTTCAGGCACTTGAGAACAGCCATGCAAATATCTGGACAAGCTGTTCCCACAGCAAGAGAATGGAGTATGTTTGTTCCCTGGAGAAGGACATTGGGCAGCTGTCAACAAAGCAGTATGTGAAAGTTTGTGTTATGTCCTTTCTCCTCCTCATTTAGGGCTCTGACACAGTATTTATCACCATCATAGAATAGTTTGGGTTGGAAGGGATTTTAAAAGCCTCCTAGTTCCAGCCCTCATGCCATGAGCAAGGACACCTTCCACTAGATCAGACTGCTCAAGAGCCTGTCCAATGCCTCCACAGCGAGGAGGCACCCACAGCCTCCCTGAGGAACCTGTTCCAGGCTCTCACAACCCTCACTGGAAGAACTGCTTCCTAACCTCCAGTCTAAATCTCCCCTCTTCCAGCTTAAAACCATTCCCCCTCATCCTGTCACTACAAGCCCTTGTAAAAAGTCCCTCCCCAGATTTCCTGTAGGCCCCTTCAGGTACTGGAAAGCCTCTATAGGGTCTCCCTGGAGCCTTCATTCTCCAGGCTGAACAGTCCCAACTCTCACAGCCTGTCCCCACAGAGGAAGCAATCCAGCCCTCTGATCATCTTTGTGGCCTTCCTCTGGATCTGCTCAGGTTCTGTCTGTAAACACAGCCAGCAAGCACTAGCACCTACTTTGGTGGCCTTCTTCGTGAACCTGGCGTTGTCCTTCTCTATGTCGTGCCAAGAACGGATGGGTGTTTTCAGTTCATCTCCTACTACCATGCCTGGTCCTTGTGTGGGTGGCCCCCCTGTAAACAGCATTATTCTGGCCCCCGTGTTTGGAAATGTACCCTACAATAAACACGAAGATTTGTATCAGAGAGAGAGGTAAACACAAGGGAAAAGAATAAAAAGGAGACTCAAAGGCTTCGATGCTAGAAGCCACCTTGATAAACAGCAATGCATTTCCTGGCAGCCACAGCACTCAACTTCAGACTGAAGCCACACCAAGTTTCAGGGCTTCAGAACAGGAAACAAGCAGTTTCTGTCCTTTTTACTTCTTAGATGACCCTGAGATAAACTCAGTGCACCCAGCAGCACATGGCGATACACACAAGAACCAGAGCCCTTTAAACACCTGCAGGTTTGGCCACTGAGGTGTAAACTACACCATCTCGAATGCCAGCAGAGAGAAATTACCACCTCTGCAGCCCAACCTAACTGGGCCACAGACACAGGCTGGACTGGCACCTGCAAAGTCTGCCAGGTGCTTACTTGGCCCAGCTCATCCCAGAAAAGAGCACCAAGAATACCTCCAGTAAGCCAACAGCAATTGAAAGAGCTATTCCAGTGGAGCGTAAAGGCCTCTTTCCCTGGGTCACTGGCCATGGGTCTCTCTGCAGCTCTCCAAGCAGGTCTGTTAAATTCATGTCAATCTTATGTACTGGCTGCAGAAACCTGCAAAAAATCCAAATGAAATGGTTCCCTGTGAGTTTAGAGAAGACTGAAAGTGCCTTGCTGCTCACAGCACACAGAAACTGCACTCAGGGTCAGAAGGAAAACCTCACATCACACGTTCCCTTTTTACATCCAGGGATGTAAGAAGGCTCTGAGGAGACCTTACAGCAGCATTCTGAGGGGGGCCTACAGGAAGGCTGGGGAGGGACTGTTTACAGCAGCCTGTGGGTATAGGAAGGTAGGCAATGCTTTGAAACTACAGCAGGGTAGATTTAGGTCGGACATTAGGAGGAATTTCTTCACAATGAGGGGGGCAAAATACTGGAACAGGTTGCCTGGAGATGTGGTGGCAACCCCATCCTTGGAGATATTCAAGGTGAAACTTGATGGGGCCCTGAGCAACCTGATCTAGTTGGAGATGTCCCTGCTCATTGCAGGGGGGCTGAACAAGATGATTTTTGAGGGTCCCTTCCAACCTGATGCGTCCTGTGATCCAAACTTCCCATGACAATAGGGCTGTGAAACATTAAAAAACCCCCAAACTGACCAACACATCAAAGAACTGACAAGAAGGCAAAGTCAAATAAAGCAGAGGAAAGAGCTTCACTGATGATTTAGTCTCCCAAAAGGTACAAGAGATTGAAAAGAGGAGCTGTGAAAGAGAAAGCTGCATTCACAGAAGCAAATACAGCTCTCCTGCAGTGCTGCTGCAACTGACCTGCTTGAAATAACTGAATAACCAGGCTGGTCTGGACTTTGAAGAGGTCTTCCCTGTTGAATGGGAACAGCTGGGCTTGAAAGCCCAAGCATATCCTAAAGGAAAAAGCAAAGAAGAGGCAGAGGAGCTGTGCTGTTCAAATACTAAACATACCTCTTGCTGTTACTGTACCCAGAGGCCTGCAATACTGCAGCATTAAACACATGACAGCCTGTGAGATTATTAATCTTTGCCCTCTCATAAGGAATGGATCAATGCATCCAACCTGTGACATGCACAAACTCTTCTCTTAGACAGGTTCCCAAGGAATTTACAAAGGACAGGACAGATACGGGGAAAGAAACAGGCTAAGGGTTAAGAGCACTGAGCCCTTCTTCCTTCCTGAGTGCCCAGCACCAGCAATGGTGTCAGTGGAGCCAAGAGGAACAAGCCCCTGGCCTAGGAGATGGCAGAAGATACCTGGATTTGCTTAGCTGTCAGTTCCTTTGTGCCCCTAAACACGTAGCTTTTGGAGATCCCCTCACAGCTCAGCTCGTGCACCTGGACCATTCTCCCGAAAGTGATGAGCCCCAGCAGAGCATCAGCAGGAAGCAGGCTCAGGGACATCTGGAGGGACTCCTTCAGCGCCTGCAAGTCCTCCTCTTCCAAGCATGTGTCAACCACGTACAGGAAGATCAGCGGCGTCTGCGGACCTCGCTGTTGTGAGGAGAGATGGACTGACTCGGCCAGCTCCCACTGCACAGGGCATCCAGCCCAGGGACAGAGGAAGCCCACCTGGAGCACCCTGCAGAAATGCTGCTTCTTTGCATTACCTTGTGCAAATCTGACATACAATCAGCAAAAACGAGGCCGTTCTAGGGGGCTCCAGACTTGCCTGGGACTCATTTACCTGCACTACATATTCGATTGTTGAGAACTGAGGCATGAGCTCTGCCGGCTGACTGACTTCAGAGATGCCTGCATATGCTGGAGGGAACTGAACAAGAGAACGGAAAGTTAGGACAAGGAAGTTGCAGGACAGAAATGCAGAGCTCTCAGAGTCTCAAGTTGTGCCAGGGGAGGTCTAGGCTGGATATTAGGAAGAAGTTCTTCACAGAGAGAGTGATTGGCATTGGAATGGGCTGCCCAGGGAGGTGGTGGAGGCACTGTCCCTGGGGGTCTTCAAGAAAAGCCTGGCTGAGGCACTTAGTGCCATGGTCTGGTTGATTGGTTAGGGCTGGGTGATAGGTTGGACTGGATGATCTTGGAGGTCTCTTCCAACCTGGTTGATTCTATGATTCTATGAATGGTAGGGGTTGGAAGAGACCTCTGAAGATCATCTAGTCCAACCCCCCTGCTACAGCAGGATCACCTAGAGTTAAACCACACAGGAATACAGCCAGACAGGCTTGGAATGCCTCCAGAGATGGTGACTCCAAAACCTCTCTGGGCAGCTTGGGCCAGCACTCTGTACCCTCAGAGGGAAGAACTTTTCTCCTCTGGGTTGCAGTTTGTGCCCACTGTCCCTTGCCCTGTCACTGGACACCACTGGCAAGAATCCGTCTCCATCGTCTTTTCCTCCACCCTTTAGCCATTGATAAGATCCCTCCCCAGTCTGTTCTCCAGGCTAAACAGCCCCAGGTGTCTCAGCCTCTCCTTGTAAGGCAGATGTTCCAGTCCTCTGGCCTAGGTTCAGCAAGAGAAAAGAGCCAAGGGAAAGTGGAATTCATGCTTAACTTTCTTAGCCAGGGGAGGTCAACAATAAAATGTTCACTGAGAAGATGGAAGGGCTGAAGCTGTTTCCAACGTACCTGGTTTCTCTGGAAGCAGAAATTACAAGCCCAGAGCTTGGCTCGGTAGTCAACCTGGCTGCAACAGGAAGGTGAGCAGTTAGTATAATTGCAGGAGCAATTTTACACTGCAGCTTCACCACCATGGCCAGAAATTGTGCCAGGAGAAGTTTAGGTTGAAGATTAGGAAAGATTTCTCTCCTGCAAGAGTGGTCAGGCATTGGAACAGGCTGCCCAAGGAGGTGGTGGAGTCACTATCCCCAGAGGTGTTCATGGTGGACGTGGCACTCTGGAACGTGGATCAATGGGCATAGTGGTGCTGAGCTGGTGGCTGGACTTGACCTTAAGAGGCCTTCTCCAACCAAAACAATTCTGTCATCATCTACACTGGTTCACAGCACTGAGGAAGTAACAGACTATCAGGCACTCCAAAGTGAATGGCAACTCAAACTCTTTCATTGCCAAAAAGTTAATACCTCATCCAGCCCTGATACTTTGAGGCCTCTGACAGCCCTCTGAGATCTCTCTGGCAGACAAAGAGTTGAGTCTAGTCATTCTTTCACTGCACTTGGACTTATCTTGGTCTGCTTATTGTTTGTGCAGCTGTGGCACACAAGTACTGCAGTCACAGAGCAACAGGAGCCGTTCATCCAGATCCTGTGTGAACACTGAACAAACAAGCTGCTCCCTGCCCCGCAGAGTTTACTCTTCTCAGCCCATTCCAACATCCTGTAACTAACTGCCTGGCCATGCTCGCCCTTCACAGGCTTCACCTCCTGCTGGCTTTGCCTGCTTTTCTCAGCCTTGAGATCATCACATGACTGTGGGACTGAGATTATGCTTCTTACATTCTGAGCGCAACCCAAAAGCAAACCTTGCTTCTCCTGCTGGAACTGACCACCAAGCAGCAGGGCCTGGAGGAAGCAGGAAATGAGTGACCATTACAGCTCAGAGAGCAACAGGAGTATAATCAGCAGCTTTGTTTGGTTTAGGCTTGGCCGTTACCACAACACTCCCTGGCCATTTCCACATCACCTCTGCCCCGACAGCCTGCCCAAAGGCTTCTCCCTCTCTTCTCTGTTTCTGGCAGCTCTAGTGACAGGCTGGCATTCATGTTAACAAACCCACCGTGTCTGAACGGAAGAGGTTGCCAGGCAGCAGGCAGAGAAAAAGGAGAAGTACTGAAGCTCAGACAAAAACTGTCCAGCTCCTCTTAACACCCCCAGCCCAGAAATCCATACCAGAGCGGGTTGAGCACCGCTTTGCAGGTCAGCCTGCTACAAAGCACCGGCTCATACTGCACAGGAGGCAGGTCGAGGCGCTCCTTCAGCGGGGTCAGAAGACAGGCCAGGGGCACAACCATCCTTGTGGCCTCCAGCCTGCTGGAGGGCCACACGTTCCAGCTGAAGCGCACTCCGTCACGCTCCTCGTTTTGCCGGATGAACTCCAGGAACGTCGCCATGGGACTGCAGGAGCCCTGAAGGGACATAAGCAATACACGGTCCAGCAGCCACCTCCCAGGTGGACAACAGTACTGCAAAGGCAGGCAGTAGACCAACTACCTGCAGACACAAGGAATTGCAGGGGAAAGGCAATACCTTAAGAATTAATTCATCCCATTATCAGCTGAGTCTGGGCTGGCAGCCCAGAAGGCCAACCCTGTCCTAGGCTGCATCAAAAGTGTGACCAGCAGGACGAGGGAGATGATTCTTATCCTCTGGTCTGCTCCTCTGAGACCCCAGCTGGAGCTCTGATGCCCCCAACACAAGAAGGGCATCAAACTGTTGGACCCCCTGATCCAGAGGAGGGCCACAAAGATCGTCAGAGGGCTGGAGCACCTCTCCTGTGGGGACAGGCTGCTTGTCAAAAGTTGGGGCTGTTCAGCCTGGAGAAGAGAAGGCTCCAGGAAGACTTTACAGCAGCCTTCCAATATCTGAAAGGAGCCCACAATAAGCTGGGGCAGTCTTCTTACAAGGGTTTGTAGTGATAGGACAAGGGGCAATGGCTTTAAGCTGAAAGAGGACAGAGGTAGACTCAATGTTAGGAAGAAATTCAGTCTGCCAGCCTGACCTGCTTGCAAATGGCAAGAGGAGGGCGTCAGTGGTGGGGACCATTTCAGCATCAGGTGCCTTAACCCCTCCAGCCCTGGTCCCAGTGATCACCAGGGCCCATGCCTGAAGGAGGGAGGTCCAGGAAAGGATGGACACCTGCAAAGCCTCAGCAGAGAGGTAATGGTAGTACTCCAGAATCCACAGAGGATCTGCTATAGGCTACACTGCTGACTCTCACTCCTTCCATTAGTGCTACAGGTGATGCTTCTGCTTCTTAGCAGGGCTATAGGGGACACCTCAGAGCCTCAGCTCTGCAGAAGAAAGCATGCAGAGGACACCACATATTCTTAACGCAGCCATAGGGACCACCTCTGGTCCCCACCGCTGACGCCCCCATCGTGCCCTTCTCATAGGAGGGTATCACAGACGCCCCCCTCGTGACCTTCTCATATGGGGACATCACAGGCCCCCTCGGGCCCTCCACACATGGGGACACCGCAGAGCCGCCCCCGCTTCCACTGCAGGGACACCACTGACTTCCCAGCTGCCCCCTGACAGGGGACGCCACCATTCTCTCTAGCCCCCTCACGAACCCAACGCCGCCCTCAGCCTCCTTTCACAAAGGACACTGCCAGCCCCACGGCGACCCCAGCGGACGGGAACTGATGAGGACCCCACTGGCAGCGACCCCCTTGGCGTACGCACAGCACCGCACCTCGCCGCACAGCACCGCACAGCACCGCACAGCACCGCACCTCACCGCACAGCACCGTACCACACCGCACCTCGCCGCACAGCACCGCACAGCACCGCACAGCACAGCACCTCACCGCACAGCACAGCACCGCATCGCACAGCACCGCACCGCACCTCGCCGCACAGCACCGCACCTCGCCGCACAGCACCGCACCTCACCGCACAGCACCGCACCTCACCGCACAGCACCGCACCTCGCCGCACAGCACCACACCTCACCGCACAGCACCGCACCTCGCCGCACAGCACCACACCTCACCGCACAGCACCGCACCTCGCCGCACAGCACCGCACAGCACAGCACCTCACCGCACCGCGCCGCACCTCACCGCACAGCACTGCACAGCACCGCACAGCCCCGCACAGCACCGCACAGCACCTCGCCGCACAGCATCGCACCTCACCGCACAGCACCGCACAGCACCTCGCCGCACAGCATCGCACCTCGCCGCACAGCATCGCACCTCGCCGCACAGCACCGCACCTCACCGCACAGCACAGCACAGCACCTCGCCGCACAGCACCGCACCGCACCGCACCGCTGACAGCCGCAGGCGCCGCCGCCGCTCTGTCCCAGCAGCCCCCGCGCCAGAGGCAGAGCCAGCTCAGCGCCGGCGGTGGCCGCTAGCCGGATGGCGGCAGCAGCTCGCCCCGCCCTGCTCCTGGCGAGGCTGCGCCCGACATTTTGACTAAGGGCACCCCCCCGCGGCGCTCGGAAGGGAGCGGTTTGCCCTTACCAGACGTGGCGGGCGGCGGTGCCGGGGAGGCCATCGTGGCCAAGGGTGCCAGGCGCAGCGCTGCGCTGGACACAGGCGCGGCGCCCTGCTGAACACGGAGCGGGGGCAAGGCGCTGTCTGTCTGCGCTGGCACAAGCTGGGGAGCTGCGGGACGGGGCCAGCGTTTCCTCGAGGGCGCACGGCGGCTGTAAGGCGCTGTGATGGTCAGCAGAGAGCGATCCTGGGCAAAGACGGATGCTGGTGGTAGCACACTGAGAGGAGTGGCTGGCACTCGACCAGCACCATGCAGTGCGACACAGGCGGGATAGAGAGCTGGGCAGGGGGGGACCTCATGAAGTTCAGCGAGGGCAAGTGTAGAGTCCTGCCCTGGGGAAGAACAGCCTCATGGAGCAGTGCAGGTGAGGTTTACCCTGCAGGAAAAGCAGCGCAGCAGAGAGGGCCCCTGGAGAGCCAGCAGTGTGCTCTCCTGTCCAGGAAGGCCAATGGCAGCCTGGGCTGCATCAAGAAGAGTGTGGCCAGCAAGTGAAGGGAGGTTCTTCTCCCTCTGTACTCCGTCCTGGTGAGACCACAGCTGAAGTCCCGTGTCCAGTTCCAGGATGACAGGAGAGAGCCCAGCAGAGAGCCAGAGGTGCTGAGGGAACTCTAACACCTACCCTATGAGGAAAGGCTGCGAGCTGCGGCTGTGTAGCCTGAAGGAGAGCAGACTGAGAGGGGATCTTCTCACAGGATCACAGTACCATCAGGGTTGGAAGAGACCTCACAGATCATCTAAGTCCAACCCTTTAGCACAGAGCTCAAGGCCAGACCATGGCACCAAGTGCCACGTCCAGTCCTGCCTTGAACAGCTCCAGGGACGGCGACTCCACCACCTCCCCGGGCAGCCCATTCCAGTGTCCAATGACTCTCTCAGGGAAGAACTTTCTCCTCACCTCCAGCCTAAATTTCCCCTGGCACAGCCTGAGGCTGTGTCCTCTTGTTCTGGTGCTGGCCACCTGAGAGAAGAGAGCAACCTCCTCCTGGCCACAACCTCCTCCTGGCCACAACCTCCCCTCAGGTAGTTGTAGACAGCAATAAGGTCTCCCCTGAGCCTCCTCTGCTCCAGGCTAACCAATCCCAGCTCCCTCAGCCTCTCCTCGTAGGGCTGTGCTCAAGGCCTCTCCCCAGCCTCGTCGCCCTTCTCTGGACACGCTCAAGCATCTCAATGTCCCTCCTAAACTGAGGGGCCCAGAACTGAACACAGCACTCAAGGTGTGGTCTAAGCAGTGCAGAGTACAGGGGCAGAATGACCTCCCTGCTCCTGCTGGCCACACCATTCCTGATGCAGTGTATCAGATGATAGTGTATCACTATCTAAAGCGTGGGGGGGGTCAAGAGAACAGAACCAGACTCTTCTCACTGGTTCCAGGGACAGGGTAAGGGGCAGTGAACACAACCTGTAACACCGGAGGATTCATGTGGACAAAGGAAACATTTCTTCTTCTTGATGGTGGCAGAGCACCGGACCAGGCTGCCCAGAGAGGCTATGGACTTCCCTTCTCTGGCAGCGTTCCACATCTACATGGATGTGTTCTTGTGCAGCTTAGTCTCGGTGGCCCTGCTCTAGCAGGGGGGGTTGGACTAGATGATCTTTTGATGTCCCTTCCAACCCTTATCCTTTTGGTTCTTTTGATTATATGAAAAGCTTTTCTGTGCTTCTGTTTCCCTGGAAGAACCACAAGCTTGCTCCAAAAGTGAGAGAAGGGAAAAAAGCCCCAACACAGGCTACCAACAAATGTCCCAACCCGTTTTGTGCATAAGAAGTGAAAGAGGGAAATGCTTTAAGCTCAGCTTGCCCTCTTCCCAAGCGTGTGGAAAGACAATCATGAACAGAGAGGAAGTGAACAGTTTCTCAACACCAACTTGGACACCACCCATGGAGCTTCTCCCAGGACCTTGTTGCCCCTTACAAGCTGTGCTCAGCAGGACCGAGTGCCTGTGTGCCCATTGCTCAGATAGGCAACGACAGAAAGTCCCAACCACGGGAAGCAGGAGAAGGTGGTCTGTGTGTGGTGGAGGACCATCAGAGGTAAGGTGCCTGTGCCCTGTTTGAAAGCATGAAGCATTTGGCAGGAACAGGAGATACAGCTGCCCCAGGTCAGCAGTGTTTCTTCCCCCAAACTGCTCTGCGTGTGGGGGAAAGGGAACCCCAGAGCAGGGTTTAAGAGCTTCGGTTTTGTTCCTGAGCTGTAGGGAGCCACGTTCCAGGGAGAGGACATCTTCCATAAGAGGAAAGGCTGAGGGAGGCAGGGCTCTTTAGCTTGGAGAAAAGAAGACGGAGAGGTCAAGATGTCAAGAGCCGTGTCAGGAGGACAGCGCCAGGCTCTTCCAGTGATGTCCAGTGACAGGACAAAGGGTGGTGTGTGCAAGCTGGAGCAGGGGAGGTTCCACATCAACATAAGGACAAACATGTTCACTGTGAGGGTGGTAAAACACTAAAACAGCCTGCCCAAAGAGGCTGCGGAGTCTCCCTCTCTGGAGGCATTCAAAATCCACCCGGACGCATTCCTGTGTGACCTTCTCTGGCGGGGGGGACTGGCTGAGCTCTGAGGTCTGCCGTTCTGTGCTATCAGGAGGAGGCAGAAAGTGGCGCTCGACCAGCACCAGACGAGCACAGGGCGAGCCCGAGGTCCCCTCGGGAGCAAGGAGCCAGGAGGACATGAGACCGTCAAAGGCGGGGATGAAGGAAGCTGCCACGGCTTACATGTTCTCACCAGCAGAGCCTCAGGTTGGCCACTGACGTTAACGGTTTAAACTCTGGGATGCACAAGGTGCGGGTTTCAGCCAGGACCTACCTCCGTGCTCTCTTCTCAGCAGCCGATGCAGCCTGGTGCTGCAGTTAATGTTCCTCTCGGACACAAACAGCAACCTTCCGCTTGATTCCACGTGAATTCCAGAGAGTGGTGGTGAATGGTGCCACACCCAGCTGGCGGCTGTCACTAGTGGTGTCCCTCAGGGATCAGTGCTGGGCCCCATCCTCTTTAACATCTTCATAGATGATCTGGATGAGGGCATGGAGTCAGTCATCAGCAAGTTTACAGATGACACCAAGCTGGGGGCAGATGTGATTGAGTTGGAGGGCAGAAGGGCTCTGCAGCAGGACCTTGACTGCCTGGACAGATGGGCAGAGTCCAAGGGGATGGCTTCAATAGCTCCAAGTGCAGGGTGCTGCACTTTGGCCACAGCAACCCCATGCAGAGATACAGGCTGGGGTCAGAGTGGCTGGAGAGCAGCCAGACAGAGAGGGATCTGTGGGTGCTGATTGATACCCACCTGAACATGAGCCAGCAGTGTGCCCAGGTGGCCAAGAGAGCCAGTGGCATCCTGGCCTGCATCAGGAATGGTGTGGCCAGCAGGAGCAGGGAGGTCATTCTGCCCCTGTACTCTGCACTGCTTAGACCACACCTTGAGTCCTGTGTTCAGTTCTGGGCCCCCCAGTTTAGGAGGGACACTGAGATGCTTCAGCGTGTCCAGAGAAGGGCAACGAGGCTGGGGAGAGGCCTTGAGCACAGCCCTACGAGGAGAGGCTGAGGGAGCTGGGATTGGTTAGCCTGGAGAAGAGGAGGCTCAGGGGAGACCTTATTGCTGTCTACAACTACCTGAGGGGAGGTTGTGGCCAGGAGGAGGTTGCTCTCTTCTCTCAGGTGGCCAGCACCAGAACAAGAGGACACAGCCTCAGGCTGCACCAGGGGAGATTTAGGCTGGAGGTGAGGAGAAAGTTCTTCCCTGAGAGAGTCATTGGACACTGGAATGGGCTGCCCGGGGAGGTGGTGGAGTCGCCGTCCCTGGAGCTGTTCAAGGCAGGACTGGACGTGGCACTTGGTGCCATGGTCTGGCCTTGAGCTCTGTGCTAAAGGGTTGGACTTGATGATCTATGAGGTCTCTTCCAACCTTGGTGATACTGTGTGATACTGTGTGTTTGGGTGTAACCACCCTCCAGCGGTTCTGCAGATGGGTGTCCCTCGGGTGACCACCACTCAGAAAGGCCTGGGAGGTTCCCAGGAGAGGCTGCACACTCTGACGGTCTCCCACCCAGCAGATGCTTCAAGGATCTGCTGAGCTGCTTGCTGTAAGAAACGAGCAGTGGTCATGCTGGCTTGGAAGTGTTTCCAGATTCGGAATGGGAGCTGTCTCCTAGCTGTCTCAAATTACTTTGGGAAAGGGACACCTCTGCCAGGCAGAAGACTGAAGAAACTTGGGGAAGAAAGCGAGACTGAATGTTACCTTGGGACGGTGACTCCCTTTTCTGACAGAGATTAGGCAGGTTCAGGAAGAGGCAGAGTGAGAAAAGGCTCATTCCTCTAATGTGCAGAGATCAGCTTCCTGGTTTACAAGCAGAAAGTGAGATTGTTCTGCTTCTCTCCTAGGCGTGGCTTCGGCTTTCTTCCAGATCTGAGAAGTCTTCATCTAGCTGCAACACTAAGAAGCTTCAGAGACCACAAAGGAGATCTAAACCAGACAAAGCCAGTAGGAATGTGCCAGAATTTTAAGAGCTTAATAAAACAGCTCTCTACTTCCTAAAATTGTTCACCGGCCACAAGTTGTCTCTCCTTTTCCTAGCTACCAGTGAATAGGGTTATACTGCCGAAAGCGAGGACATACCTGCATGATAAAGACCTGTTGTAGCCCTGAAAGCAAACTTCCAGCTGCAATAGAGCACAAAGTGTTATCTCTGCAGCGGGATCCAGGACCCCATTGTGCTAGGTTCTCTTTGAACACAGGAAGACAAAGGCATCCCCACAACTCAGGGCAGTTACCTTGAGGCCACTTAACTGATGCCTGCAGCTGACCTCAGTGCTCAAAGAGGTGAGCCGAGATTTTCCTCAAGCTACATCTGCTCGAGTGGTTCGAGGGGGCAGAGAAAGAACAAACAGCTGATCACTTCCCTCACAATCTCTTCTGTCTCTGTAGAGATAGATATTAGTTCCCTGTCATCTGGAGGCAACAAAGGAAACGCAGCTGTGGGTGCTCACACTGGCTAATGCAATCCAACTCCTTCCATGGACGTGCCAAGCTTATCAGTACTAATTGTTTGCTTTACTCGGACACAGCATGCCTGGCTGCTCCCAGACAAGGAGACTTTGCCTCCCTGAAAGAGACAAGAACCATCTTTGTGTCCTTTCTACAGCACTTAGCACCATTAGCTTTAGCTGCTCACAACTGTCCACAGGCTGAGAACTCTTGCTATAGTTGCACCACCAAGAAGTTTCAGAGACCACAACCCAGACTCCTTAAGTAGGAAGACAGCAATTGAGCAAGATTTGAACACTTTTGTATGTGACCCAGACTCCTTCTAGAAGGTGCAAACTCCTGGGTGTTACTGAAAAAGCTGGTGTAAAGTCTCCTGCTTTAGTGAGTCTCCTCAATAAAAGAAAGACACTGAGGTGCTGGAGGGGGTCCAGAGAAGGGCAACAAAGCTGGTGAAGGGTCTGGAGAAAAGGTCTTGTGTGAGAAGCAGCCGAGGAAACTGAGGTTATTTAGTCTGAAGCAAAGGAGGTTGAGGGGAGACCTCCTCACTCTAACACCCAGAAATGAGGTTGCTGGGCGGGGTGCTGGTCTCTCTCTAAATAACTAGTGTTAGAACAAGAGGACATGGCCACAAGTTGCACCAGGGGAGGTTTTGATTTGATACTAGGAGAATTTTCCTTGTTGAAAGAGTGGTCAGGCATTGGAATAGGCTTCCCAGGGGAGCAGTGGAGCCACGATGCCTCGAGATGTTCAGAAAGACAGGTAGGTGTGACACCTGGGGACATGGCTTAGTGGGCAGTGGTGCTGGGCTGATGGTTGGACCTGAGGAGCTTGGAAGTCTTTTCCAAACGTAATGATTCTGTGATTCTACCCTTATTGGGTAAACTGTCTTCCAACATCTGTTAACCCATGGACTGAAGCCAGCTCCTTCAGCTGCTCCTCACAGGCCATGTGCTCCAGGCCCTTTGCCAGCCTGCTGACCTGCTCTGCACATGCTCCAGCCTCTCAGTGTCCTTCCTGTAGTGAGGGACCCAGAACAGTACTTGAGGTTGGCCTCACCAGTGCTGAGTGCAGGGGGATGATCACCTCCCTGTGCCTGCTGGCCACTGTGCCTAATCCAAGCCAGGATGCCATTGACTTTCTTGGCCACCTGGGCAATGCTGACTCATACTTCATCAGCTGTCAACCAGCACCTTCAGATCCCTCTGCAAGGGGCAGCTTTCCAACCACACATCCCCAGGTCTGTAGTTTACCATGGGGTTGTTGTGACCCAGGTGGAGGACCTGGCACTTGGCCTTGTTGAACTTCACACAGTGAAGATGAGGACCACACCTCAGTCTGTAAGTTGTTGCAAATTCATCAGTCCAGTGTCACACAGAGGAGCCAGGGAGCTCACACCTGAGGAAAAGATGAGTTGTCTCCACACCAGAGGCAAGGGTGGTTGTGCTTTCTGACCATGTGCCACATAAATGTATTTGGGCTGTGCCCGGAGAGTATCCGGATAATCGCTCAATGTTGTCTCTGTAGCATCAGGCCAGAGGAACTCTTCTTCTCTGCTGGGAAACAGATCTGCCTAGAGGAAAAATCTTAGCTGCTCTCTGTGGAACGTGATGCAGCTGCCAGAACATACCAACACAGATTTAATGATCACCTTGTGGCTGTCTGATGAAGGAATACATGCAATAGCTGTAGCACCAGACAGTGGCAGTGAAGGAGGAAATGAAGCACGAGTGTACACAAGGAAAATCAGAGTGTAATGATAAATTAGCAGGTAAGAAAGAAAACAAAGAACCAGGGAGTTCTGGTTGGCATATTTGGGATCTTTGCCACATCGGAATCCTACTCTTCAATTAGATGGCAGCCATGAGGGGGGAAAAGTCCTGGCTCCAGGACTTAAAACACCTACCAGGAGATCAGGAGACACTAAACCAAATTCTACAATCTTTAGAATGTGTCAGAATTCTAAACCCCAGTTCAGAATCTCATCCTTGGTGACACTGATTGGCAAGTTTTCCTGATCAGCTAAGAACTTCATTCCTTTCCTCCTGTGGAGTACTCCATAGTGCCCTTGGAAGCGATGCTTCATCACCACTCAGCTGTGCCGTGGCACTTCTCAGATGGCACAACCCATTCTTGGTCCCAGAACAGATCTGTGTTTCCACTTCAGCTCTGATCTTCAGCACTGACTCAGTTCACACAACTGAGAGGCTGCTGCTTCGTAAAGGCAAGGCTGCATTTAACGCAAAGCCTCTCCACGTCCTGCAGTTGCTCACAAATGTAGAGTTCACTGTTTTTGAAAAGCAAGCTTGTCACCTTGGTCCTGAAGAACAAATCCAGCTTGCAGTTCTCTTTCACTTTAAAACTCCAGCCACTCTGTCATATAAATACAGTTTGATGGAGAAATCTCACCCCCTTCATGGCAGTCATCAAAAACCTGCAAAAGAAAGCCCTGTGTCAGTAATTGTGTGCAGCAAGCATGATCTCACTGCAAGTAACATGCTCACATGGGTTTTTGCTCCTTTCCCAGCAGTAACACAGCAGTCTAACAGAGGCCAAAACCTAGAAAGTCCAATGGCAGCTCTGAGGAAGAGCAATCACAGAATCACAGAATTATTTTGGTTGGAAAACATCTTTAAAATCCTCAAGTCCAACCATTCTCTAACTCTGCCAAGTCTGGTGCAAAACCATGACCCTTTGCACCACATCTCTGCCTCTTAGAAATACTTGCAGGGAGGGGGATTCAGCCACCTCCCTGGGGAGCCTCTTCCAGTCTTTGAGAGCCCTTTCAGTCAAGAAGTTTCTTCTAATATCCAACCTAAGCATCCCCTGGTGCAACATGATGCCATCTCCTCTCATTCTGTCACTCCTTTCAGGGAGTTGGAGAGAGCAAGAAGGTCTCCCCTGAGCCTCCTTTTCTCCAGGCAAAACAACCCCATCTCCCTCAGTTGCTCCTCACCAGACCTGTTCTCCACACCCTTCACCAGTTCTGTTACCCTTCTCTGGACCTATTCCATCCCCTCAATGTCTTTGTTGGAGTGAGGGCCCCAAAACTGAACCCAGTCCTCAAGATGTGGCCTCACCAGTGCTGAGAGCAAATCAGATCCCACCATAGTGAATGATCCAAATGAACACCCAGGCAAGTTTTTCCTACTTAGCAGTTTACAACCCAAGCAGGAGACACCAAAAGCTAGACAAAAATAAGTTTGCTTGTTAAAAAACCATAAACAGCTAAATCTGGTATCAGAAAATGTAATAGCATTGCTTGGACATTGATAGAACCTGTCCACCACCAGTCTAGTAAAGAGACAGGATAGAGGGTGGGAAACATCCTGGTCTAAACTAAGGGCCCTGTCTCTTAGACCACAGCAGAGGCATCACACAGAACAGAACCACAGAAATGTTCAGCTTGGAGAAGACCCTCAGGATCACCAAGTCCAACCTGAAGGGAGGTTGTAGCCAGGTAGGGTTGGTCTCTTCTCTCAGGCAACCAGCAATAGAACAAGGGGACACAGTCTCAAGCTGTGCCAGGGGAAAGTACAGGCTGGATGTTAGGAGGAAGTTCTTCCCATAGAGAGTGATTGGCATTGGAATGGGCTGCCCAGGAGGGTGGTGGAGTCACCATCCCTGAGGGTATCACAGTATCACAGTATCACCAAGGTTGGAAGAGACCTCACAGATCATCAAGTCCAACCCTTTACCACAGTGCCCAAGGCTAGACCATGGCACCAAGTGCCACATCCAACCTTGCCTTGAACTGCCCCAGGGACGACGACTCCACCACCTCCCCAGGCAGCCCATTCCAGTGCCTAATGACTCTCTCAGTGAAGAACTTTCTCCTCACCTCGAGCCGAAATTTCCCCTGGCGCAGCCTGAGGCTGTGTCCTCTTGTTCTGGAGCTGGCCACCTGAGAGAAGAGAGCAACCTCCTCCTGGCCACAACCGCCCCTCAGGTAGTTGTAGACAGCAATAAGGTCACCCCTGAGCCTCCTCTTCTCCAGGCTAAACAACCCCAGCTCCCTAAGCCTCTCCTCGTAGGGCTTGTGCTCAAGGCCTCTCACCAGCCTCGTCGCCCTTCTCTGGACACGCTCAAGCATCTCAGTGTCCTTCCTAAACTGGGGGGCCCAGAACTGAACGCAGTACTCGAGGTGTGGTCTGACCAGTGCAGAGTACAGGGGCAGAATGACCTCCCTGCTCCTGCTGACCACACCACTCCTGATACAAGCCAGGATGCCACTGGCTCTCTTGGCCACCTGGGCACACTGCTGGCTCATGTTCAGGCGGGTATCAATCAGTACCCCCAGATCCCTCTCTGTCTGGCTGCTCTCCAGCCACTCCGACCCCAGCCTGTATCTCTGCATGGGGTTGTTGTGGCCAAAGTGCAGCACCCTGCACTTTGAGCTATTGAACCCCATCCCATTGGCCTCTGCCCATCTGTGCAGGCGGTCAAGGTCCCGCTGCAGAGCCCTGTTCCAGAAAAGCCTGGATGAGGCACTTGGTGCCATGGTCTGATTGATTGGCCAGGGCTGGGGGATAGGTTGGCCTGGATGAGCTTGGAGGTCTCTTCCAACCTGGTTGATTCTATGATTATCCCTACTCTACAAGGTGCACCTTAAACCATACTCCCAAGCACCACATCCAGATGACTTTGAAGCACATCCAGGGTCGGTGACTCAGCCACCTCCCTGGGCAGCCCATTCCAGTGCCTGACCACTCTTGCTGGGAAAAATACTTTCCTAATCCCAGTCTAAACCTACCCAGTTGCAGCCTGAGGCCATTCCCTCTTGTCCTATCACCTGTGAGAAGAGACCAGCACCAGCCTGTCCACAACACCCTTTCAGGTAGCTGTAGACAGGCCACACCTTGAGTAATCAGGCCACACCTTGAGTACTGTGTCCAGTTCTGGGCCCCTCAATTCAAGAAAGATGTTGAGGTGCTGGAACATGTCCAGAGAAGGGCAACAAAGCTGGTGAGGGGCCTGGAGCACAAACCCTATGAGGAGAGGCTGAGGGAGCTGGGCCTGTTTAGCCTGGAGAAGAGGAGGCTCAGGGGTGATCTTATTACTGTCTACAACTACCTGAAGGGGCATTGTAGCCAGGTGGGGGTTGGCCTCTTCTCCCAGGCAAGCAGCAATAGAACAAGGGGACACAGTCTCAAGTTGTGCCAGGGTAGGTATAGGCTGGATGTTAGGAAGAAGTTCTTCACAGAGAGAGTGATTGGCATTGGAATGGGCTGCCCAGGGAGGTGGTGGAGGCACCGTCCCTGGGGGTGTTCAAGAAAAGACTGGATGAGGCACTCAGTGCCATGGTCTGGTTGACTGGCTAGGGCTGGGTGCTAGGTTGGACTCGATGATCTTGGAGGTCTCTTCCAACCTGGTTGATTCTATGATTCTATGATTCTATGAGGTCTGCCCTCAGCCTCCTCTTCGTCGAACTAACCATCCCCAGCTCCTTTGGTCGCTCCTCCTAAGGTTCATTCTAGGAGCCCTGAAAGCATTCATCCCTATTCATGCAGAGAATTAGCTACTCACAGGGCAGAGCCCACAGGGCGTCCTGACTAGGCCAGTGGGTTGCATGAGAGGGCTGACAGCTCTGTACAGCTTCATCTGCCCATCCACACTGCCCACCGTCCCTTCCTTCGCAGCAATGATTGTCATCTCCACCTTGCCGTCGTAGATCAGCGTATTCAGGATGGTTTCGATGTCTTCCATCGACAGCTCCACCTAAGAAACAATTTGTACAAGGAGTGTGAGGACAGATGGGTGCCACCAAGGCTTGCAAGGAGATAACCAACAAGCCCTTGGAGTAACAGCTGCTTTGGAGTTCTGACCTAGCCCAGGTAGTTCACAGAGTTCTGCAGATAGCATAAATTCCTTCCACCTCTCTGGATTGCAGCAGCCTCGGGTCACTAAAAAAGCTTCCCTAAGCACCTCAAGTGTCTCCACCCTCCTAGCATGATGTGGTTCCACTGTGACAAGAAAATGGCCAGGAAAGAAGACAAAGACAAGGCTGCTGAAGAGACGCCACTTGATGCTGACTGTTTCCTCCTGGTTTTCTTCTTTTGTTCTCTTGCTGGGGGGTGCTTAGCTCCCCTAAAACTGCCTGAGGCACATAGGCAAATGTGAGAGAAATCCTAGAGCCACAGAATGTTTTGAGTTAGAAGGGTTTGCCCAAACATCATTTAGTCCTGACCCTGCTGCCCTGGGCAGGGACACCTTCCACCAGACCAGTTTGTCAAGGCCCTGTCCAACTCGGCTACCTCAAGGGAGGGGGCATCTACAGCCTCCCTGGGCAACCTCTTCCAATGTCTCACCTCTCTCACTGTAAAGAATGTCTTCCCAATAGCCAGTCAAAATTTCCCCTCTTCCAGCTTCCATGCATTTCCCCTCATCCTGTCACTACAAGCCCTTGTCAAAAGCCCCTCCCCAGCATATTGTAGGGCTCCTTCAGGTACTGGAAGGCTGCTTTAAGGTCTCCCTGGAGCCTCCTCTTCTCCAGGCTGGACAGCCCCAACTCTCACAGCCTGTCACAGAATCAGTCAGGGTTGGAAGGCATCACAAGGATCATCAAGTTCTAACCCGCTTACCCTAGAGCAGGCTGCTCACAGCCCCATCCAGCCTGGCCTTAAACAGCTCCTGGGCTGGGGTCTCAACCACCTCCCTGGGCAACCCATTCCAGCCTCTCTCCACTCATGCTCAACAACTTCCTCCTCATGTCCAGTCTGAACCTATCCATCTCCAGCTTTGCTCCATTCCCCCCAATCCTCTCACTCCCTGAGAGCCTAAAAAATCCTTCCCGAGCTTTTTTGTAGCCCCCTTCAGATCCTGGAAGGCCACAAGAAGGTCACCTGGGAGCCTCCTCTTCTCCAGCCTGCACAGCCCCAACTCTTTCAGTCTGTGCTCACAGCAGAGCTGCTGCAGCCTCTGAGCATCCTCCTGGCCCTGCTCTGGACACTCTCCAGCATCTCCACAGCCCTCTTGTCCCAGGGGCTCCAGAGCTGGATGCAGTACTCCAGGTGGGGTCTCAGCAGAGTGGAGCAGAGGGGGAGAATCACCTCCCTGGCCCTGCTGGCCACACTGCTCCTGTGCTCATAAGGAAGCTGCACCAGCCCTTCGATTGTCTCCATGGCCCTCCTGCCCCAACAGTTCCAGGCCCTTCTTGTGCTGGGGGCCCCAGAACTGGATGCAATACTCCAGCTGGAGTCTCATGAGAGCAGAGGGGGAGAACCACCTGCCTTGTCCTGCTGCTCACACTTCACAGTATCACAGTATCACAGTATCATCAGGGTTGGAAGAGACCTCACAGATCATCAAGTCCAACCCTTTACCACAGAGCTCAAGGCTAGACCATGGCACCAAGTGCCACATCCAACCTTGCCTTGAAGTGCAAGCCTGGGATGCAGCTGGCCTTCTGGGCTGCAAGTGCACATTGCTGCCTCATGTTGAGTTTTAATTCAGCTGACACCCCCAAACCCTCCTCAAGACTTCTCTGAAGCTACTCCTCACCCAGCCTATATTTGTGCATGGGACTGCCCCAACCCAGGTGCAGGACCTTGCACTTGGCCTTGTTGAACTTCATGAGGTTGGCATGGGGCCACCTTTTAAGCCTGTGCAGGTCCCCGTGGATGGCATATCCATGTGGCACATAAATGATAAAGTGGTTGGAACTGTGGATGGCCAACTGACTGCCAGTGACTTTTACTCCATCAGCAGGGCTGTGAATGCTTTCTTTTATCCAGCTTTGAAACCCACATGTATGAAGTGTCCTGGGATCCCCATGGCCCTCCCCAGAAAGCCATCCAGCAGCAGAGCCCACCTCCACTGCAGGAACTGGAGCTAGTCATGCACTGATACTTTAAAGAGTAGGAAGATGAATGTTTCTGACCTTGCTGATGCCCAGTTCACAGATGTATTTCCACACCTCATGGGATGAGGCAAATGAGCTGTTCCTCTGTATCATGGGATTCTGTTTGCTCTCTCGAGCTGCCTCTGCCTGAGAAAACAAGCAGAGATGAGCTAGTCTAGTCAGTGCTCACTGCCAAGAGTCTCCTTCATGCTTCAGTTTCAGGCAGACTGAAGTCTAAAAGTGGATTTCCAAACTTTCTGTGGCACATGTTTTTTACTCAGCATTTAAAGCTATGTCCTTAAGACTGACAGATGTGAGACAATGCAGTGCACAGCTGTGCTAGTCTGAGGCTAACTGGAAGATTTTAGTGAGAGGAATCAGATTCTAGGCTGTGAAAAGGAACCAATGGTGATGGCTACTGCACTCACAGGCTTGCTGAGATGGCTAAGAACAAGAACACAGACACAGATAAGACAGAGCAGGAGAGTCAGTGTGTGTGGGTCTCTGTTGCAGTCAGTGCCTGTGTTTTGCTCCCTGGGCTGCTTCTGCGTAACAAATCCTTCTGCTTTCTAACCCCAATGAGGTCACCCCTGAGCCTGTTCCAGGCCCCTCACCAGCTTTGTTGCCCTTCTCTGGACACCTTCCAGCACCTCAACATCTCTCTTGAATTGAGGAGCCCAGAACTGGACACAGCACTCAAGGTGTGGCCTGAGCAGTGCTGAGTACAGGGGCAGAATAACCTCCCTTGTCCTGCTGGCCACACTGCTCCTGATGCAGGCCAGGATGTCATTGGCTCTCTTGGCCACCTGGGCACACTGCTGGCTCATCTTTAGCCTACTATCTATCAGTACCCCCAGGTCCCTCTCTGCCTGGCTGCTCTCAGCCACTCTGTCCCCAGCCTGTAGTTCTGCTTGGGGTTGTTGTGGCCAAAGTGCAGAACCCTGCACTTGGCCTTGTTCAATCTCATCCCATTGGCCTCTGCCCACCCATCCAGCCTGGCCAGGTCCCTCTGCAGGGCTCTCCTACCCTCCAACAGATCAATACCTGCTCCTAGCACTAAACATGACACAACATCACAGAACAGTGGGGGCTGGAGGGGACCTCTGGAGATCACCTAGTCCAATCCCACCACTAGGTCAACATCACCTACAGCAGGTTGCCCAGGACTGCAATATCCAGTCAGGTTTTGAAGTTCTCCAGAGAAGGAGACTCCACAGTCTCTATGGGCAGCCTCGTCCAGTGCTTTGGTGCTCTCAAAGGGAAGTTTTTTTTCCTCCTGTTTACATGGAACCTCCTGAGCTCCAGTTTGTGTCCACTGCCCCTTGTCCTGTCACTGGCCACATCTGAAAAGAGCCCAGCACATTCTCCTGACCCTTCAGATACTGATGGACATGAAGAAGATCTCCTCTCAGTCATCTTTTCTCCAAACTAAACAGCCCCAGCTCCCTCAGGCTCTCCTTGTGAAGCAGATGCCTCAGTCTGCTCTACAGCTTTGTGACCTTCCCTTGGACTCCCTCCAGTAGTTCTCTGTCCTTCTGGAACTGGGGAGCCCAGAACTGGACACAGTATGTCAGATGAGGCCTCCCACGGCAGAGCAGAGAGGGAGCACTTCCCTCAATCTGCTGGCCACATTCTTGATGCACCTCAGAATACCCTTGGCCTTCTTGGCCACAAGGACAGATTGCTGCCTCATGGTGAGCCTGCTGTCCCCCAGCACTCCCTGGTTCTTCTCCACACAGCTGCTTTTCCAGCAGGTCAGCCCCTCACCTGTATTGGTGCAGGGAGTTACTCCTCCCCAGGTGCAGGCCTCTACACTTACCCTTGCTGACCTTCATGAGGTTCCCCTCTGCCCAGCTCTGCAGCCTGTCCAGGTCTGGCTGAATGGCAGCAGTGCCTGATGGGCTCTCAGCCACTCCTCCACTTTGGTATCCACCAAACCTGCTGAGGGGCCACTCTGTCCCTTCATCCAGGGTGCTGGTGAAGAGGCTGAAAAAGATCAGACCCAGTACTGCCTGCTGGGGGACTCCAATAGCTACAGGCCTCCAACTAGATCATAACACTGAATCATAGAATCAACCAGGCTGGAAGAGAGCTGCAAGATCATTCAGTGCTCTCTCTTTCAGTCAGTTTTCCATCCACCTCACTGTCCTCTCATCTGACACTTCCTGAGTTTACCTCTGAATCATTTACACAATGATTTAGAGGACATGAAGGTCTCCCAGCACCTGGCCTTTTTTTGGCCCAGAAGCTTCTGCTGCATCTGGTGCTAGTTAAAATAAGTTTTAATGGGATGGAGGAATGCTGCAGTCTTTGCAGGGCTCATTTCATGGAAAGCAGGCTTCTCCTGCATTTCTGCTAGAGAAAACTGTCTTCTAGGCAGAGCTGACTGGCTGCTTCCTCTGAAATCAGAAGCTCTGCAGGGAAAACAGTGACTTCTGCTTGCTTTTTTTGGTCTTGTATTCTTTGCTACCCAACATGGTCATTGGACCTTGGAGACAGAAAGCTTTATTCTCTTTACAGGGGGTGAAACTGCAACAGCAGGCTGGGACAGACTCAGCCCAGCACAGGTTTGCCAGTACAGTTATAACAATGTGTTTGATCTTGATTTCAGTACAGTATTTGGCACTGTCTCCTGCAGCATCCTCACAGCTAACCTGAGGCAGTGTGGTCTGGAGGATCAGGCAGTGAGGTTGATTGGGAACTGGTTGAAGGGAAGAAGCCAGAGAGTTGTGCTCAGTGGGGTGGAGTCTAGTTGGAGGCCTGTGACTAGTGGAGTCCCACAGGGGTCAGTACTGGCACCAGTTCTGTTCAATATATTCATCAATGACCTGGGTGAGGGCACAGAGTGCACTGTCAGCAGGTTGCTGATGACACCAAACTGGGTGCAGTGGCTGCCACACCAGGAGGCTGTGCTGCCATTCAGCCAGACTGGGACAGGCTGGAGGGGTGGGCAGGGAGAAACTGAATGAAATTCAACAAGGGCAAGTGCAGAGTCTGGCACCTGGGAAAGAACAGCCCCAGGGAGCAGTACGGGCTGGGGACTGACCTGTCGGATATCAGTGCCAAGGACAGGGACTCAAGGGCCATGGTGGACAGGATGCCATGAGCCAGCAATGTGCTCTTGTGGCCAGTGGCATCCTGGGGTGTGTTAGAAGGGCTGTGGTTAGTAGGTCAAGAGAGGTTCTCCTCCCACTCCACTCTGCCCTGGTGAGGCCACATCTAAAATACTGTGTTCAGTTCTGGGGCCCTCAGTACAAGAAGAGCCTCAGGGAACTGCTTTAAAGAGTCCAGTGCAGAGCCACAAAGACAGTGGAGTGGAACACCTTCCATAGGAGGAAAGGCTGAGGGAGCTGGGGCTCTTCAGCTTGGAGAGGAGACTGAGGGGTGACCTCATTTGTAAAGATGTGAAGGGCAGTGTCAGAAAGATGGAGCCAGGCTCTGCTCCGGGATGTCCAGTGACAGGACAAGGGACAGTGAGAGCAAGCTGGAGCAGAGGAGGCTTCACATGAACATAAGGAAAACTTTCTCTGTGAGGGTGAGAGAGCACTGTAACATGCTGCCCAGAGAGGCTGTGGAGTCTCCTTCCCTGGAGACATTCAAACCCACCAGGACGTGTTCTTGTGTGACCTGCTCCAGGCGATCCTGCTCCAGCAGTGGGCTTGGACTGGAAGATCTTTTGCGTTCCCTTACAGCCCCTAACACTCTGTGATTCTGCAGCAGAGCCAACACTGTGGCAGCTGAAGCCTTGCCTGGCACTGGCTTTACAGCATGACTAATTACTTTCAGAAACCAAAGGGAAGGAGATTTCAGAGGTGGTGCTCACCTTGCTCTGTAGAAATTTAAAGCACTGCTGGTTTAACACCTCCACGAACTCAGACTCAAAGTCTTGGTCACTGTACCAAGCCCCACCAGTCACAGAGCGGTCAGGCTGCAGGTTGTACAGCATGTACACCTTCTTCTTGGATGCCTGTTGGAAACAAAGGCACAGCTCTTCAAGTCCCCCTTCAGAGGAGGAAGATTTAAGAAGCTATATGTGAAACACAGAGGGTTTAACTCCTACAACATAGGGCCCAGTCATTCAGCTGACTCAAGCTACCCTTAATGTGTTTGACCCTCATTTAACTTGGAGAATATTTAGAGTCCTGATCATTGTATAACACAGCATTAGGAGACAGGATCCTACCAACAATGTAGGATCTTCTTCCCTGAAGATCTCAGTCTGATTTTAACTTGTTGCCTATAATCTCCCACCAGAGTTGAGGGATGGAAAAAACCCTGATTTGAGCGGACGGCAGAACCAAACTTGACAGAGAAGCCTTCAACTGTTTCTGCAGCTCTCAAGCCATGCACTAATGACAGCAGGACCCTTAGTGATTAAACCCTGCAGCTCAACTCAGCCCTTATGAGTCCACTCCTTACTCTCACCCCTAGGCAGAGTGAAAGGGAATGCTTCAGCCCTGCTATCAGTGGGCAGTTGAAGGATAATGGTCAGCCAAAGGGCTTCTCAGCAGTCACTCAAGCAGTGTCAGCAGTTCTGTCCCCCATATGACTCGGGGAGTCCAGCATCACTCAAAAGAACAGGAAAATCCAATGCTTCTCCATGTCCAACTCTTTGTCTCCATTTTGGAGCAGAGTGGCTGGAAAGCTGCCCAGCAGAAAGACCTGGGGGTGTTGGTGGACAGCCAGCTGAACATGAGCCAGTGTGTGCACAGGTGGCCAAGAAGGCCAGCAGCAGCCTGTCCTGGATCAGGAATAGCTGAGCAGCAGGAACAGGGAAATGTTTGTCTCCCTGTGCTCAGCAGTGGTGAGGCCACACCTTGAGGACTGGGCTCAGTTTTGAAGTGCTCACTACAAGAAAAACATGGGGAGGATGGAGTGGGTCTGGAGAAAGAGAATGAAGCTGGTGAAGGGTCTGGAGAACAGGTCTGGTGAGGAGCAGCTGAGGGAGCTGGGATTGCTTTGCCTGGAGAAAAGGAGGCTGGAAGGAGACCTTCTCATTCTACAGCTCCCTGAAATGAAAGAAGGCTTGAGCCAGGTGAGTGTTGGTCTCCTCCCTAGGAAGAAGCAATAGGATGAGAGGAAATGGATTCAAGTTGCATCAAAGGAGGTTTAGGTTGGAAATCAGAAGAAACTTATTCCCTGAATGAGTTCTCAATGGCTGGAACAGGCTCCCCAAGGAGGTGATTGAGTCCCCATTCCTGGAGGTGTTTCAAAGACACAGAGATGTGCTGCCAAGGGGCATGGTTTAGCACCAGCCTTGGCAGAGTTAGAGGATGCTTGCACTTGACAATCTTGAAGGTCTGTTCCAAACAAAAGGAGTCTATCATTTCATTTAAGGAGTCACTGAAATAAAGTAGAGGAATCAAGAGCAAACCAGAATCAAAGGTCTTAGAAACTGTTCAAAAACACAAATCCAGTATGTGAACTAGATAACTGAAAAAAACTTCAGGATCTCTGGGGGGAAAGAAAAAGGCTGAGATTGCTTCCAAATCAGAAACACAGCAAACTGAGACCAGTGGAGAAAAAGTAATTAGAAGCACATTGCTTATGTCAGTGGAGACTGAGGAGAAAGGAGAAAGTGGTGGGAGAAAAGAGAGCTGAGGAAGAAACCAAAACTGTAAGAGAATAAGGTCTAAAAATGGGAGGACAAGAGAGGGCAAGATCTGCAAACAGCAGGAGTGTGTATGAGTACAGACAGCAGAGGAGCTGATCCCTGGCCCCACACTCACTGGGATGCTGGAATGAAACCTCTCAGACTCCTCCTAAGCTTTGTGTCCTTAAGACTGGGCACGGAAGGGAGGAAAAATGGTGGGAACTGCAGAGCAGCAGCAAGCAGCCCAAGAGCTTTGGGAAGGGTAACAGAACTGCTACACCAGTGGTGTGCAGTAAATCATGGAGAGAACAAAACCTGCAACTGGATAGCAATGCTGTGTGGTTAGGCGTGGTGGGATGAGGACTGTGTGATAGTAGTGATGCAGTTATTAATGAGGTTATTAAGCAGCTAATCAGTTTGCTAGTGGAATGATATGGATGGATTTAAGATGGAGGAGGGCAGATTTAGACTAGATACTAGGAAGAAGTTCTTTCCTGTGAGGGTGGTGAGACACTGGAACAGGCTGCCCAGGGAGGCTGTGGCTGCTCCCTCCCTGGAGGTGTTCAAGCCCAGGCTGGATGATGCCTTGAGCAGCCTGTTCTAGTGGAGTGTCCCTGTTCATGGCAAGGGAGATGGAATTAGATGATCTTCAAGGTCCCTTCCAACCCAAGCCACCCAACGATCCTATGACATAATAAACATTCTAGCCTCTCTGCTGCACCTCAAACCTGCAACACAAAGGCAAAGAGTCAAACACTGGTACAGAGCCAGTGAGAAAGCTGGAGGCAGAATGAGGCTTCTCTTGCTTCCAAGTCCTCTGCTCAACCACACAGAGCACACAGCAAAGACCTGAAACAGTTGAACAGAAGCTACAAAATACTCACTGCCACAGATTTAACTGCTTTGATTAGCTTCTTGCTTTCCAAGTTTTTCAGTATCTTGTTGATCTCTGTTAAAGGCAAATTACTTTTGTATCTAATGTCTCTGCTCCAGATACCTGGTTAAAAATCAGAGAAGAAAACAGAAATGAATAGGAGGAACCATTTCTTTCTGTACACACCCAAAAGCCTCAGCACAACATCGCTTGACTTGTAAGCCAGTTGTAAGTATCCTTGCTCCTGTCACTCCTGGTCAAAGCTAGAAGATGAAACAAAGAAAACTGACCCAAACAAGAAAAAAAAGGAAGAAATACATCCCACAGCAACCACACTGCCACAGAATCACAGAATGGTAGAGGCTGGAAGGGACATCCAGAGATCACTGAGTCCAACCTCCCTGCCAAAAGCAGGATCACCCAAGGCAGTCTGCACAGAAATGCATCCAGACAGGTTTTGAAAGTCTCCAGAGAAGGAGACTCCACAGCCTGTTCCAGGGCTCCATCACACACACTGTAAAGCTTCTCCTCATCTTGAGGTGAAAGCTTCTATGCTCAATTTGGTGTCCATTGTTCCTTGTCTTATTGCTGTGCACCACCAAAACGAGATTGGCCCCATCCGCTTGACACCCACCCCTCAGGTATTTATAGACACTGATCAGGTCCCCTCTCAGTCTTCTCTAGACTAAACAGCCCAGGTCTCTCAGTCTCTCTTCACAGGAGAAATGCTCAAGTCCCCCAGTCACAGAATCACAGGATGTTTGAGGCTGGAAGGGGCCCTGAAAGCTCATCCAGTCGGAGCAGGAGCACCTAGAGCAGATCACACAGGAGCAGGCCTGTCTTGAATACCACCAGAGAGGAAGACTCCACAACTCACCTGAGCAGCCTGTGACAGTGTTCTGTCACACTCAGAGTAGAAAAGATTCTCATGTTTCCATGGAACTTCCTATACTTCAACTTCCACACATTGCCCCTTGTCCTGTCATTGGGCATCACCCAGCAGAGCCACAGAGCCTGGCTCCAGCCTCCTGGCACTCACCCTTTACATCTTTATCAGCATTAACCAGCTCGCCCCTCAGTCTCCTCCTCTCCAAGCTAGAGAGCCCCAGCTGCCTCAGTCTCTCTTCATAAGAGAGATGTTCCACTCCCATAATCATCTTTGTGGCTCTGTGCTGGACTCTTTCAAGCAGCTCCCTGAGGTCCTTCTTGAACTGGACACAGTATTCCAGACGTCGCCTCACCAGGGCAGAGCGGAGTGGGAGGAGAACCTCTCTTGCCTTGCACAGCCCATCTCATCCACCTCAGAATGGCACTGGCCTTCTTGGCCACAAGAGCACACTGCTGGCTCACGGTCAACCTTCCATCCACCAGGCCCCCCAGGTCCTTTTCCCCTTGGCTGCACTCCAGCAGGTCAGTCTCCAGCCTGTACTGCTCCCTGGGGTTGTTCTTTCCCAGGTGCAAGACTCTACACTTGCCCTGTTGAGACACATTCAGTCTCTCCCTGCCCAACTCTGCAGCTTGTCAGAGTCTTGCCCTTCAGCCATCCTTGTGCCTCTCTGTTGGACTCTCTCCAGCAGGTCCCTGTCTCTCTTGAACTGGGGGGGGCAAAACTGGACACAGTGCTACAGCTGTGGTCTCACCCGTGCAGAGTAGAGGGCCATACTCTCTCTCACAAGAGGCCCCTGTTTCACTGCTGACATAAACACATCACAGAATTTTCCCAGAGAGGCTGTGGAGCCTCCTTCTCCAGGGACATTTAAATCCCACCTGGGTACACTCCTGCGTGACCTACTCCAGACGATCCTGCCCTGGACGGGGGACTGGACCAGACGATCTTTGTGAGGTCACATCCAGCCCCCAATGTGCTGTGATTCTGTGAGTGAGACATTCTTGCAGCTTCAGCAAACCAGTGTTTGCTTCCACCCACAGCAGACAGCCAGCTCTACCTGCCATCTCTGCACCACATTGTGCCATGACTGCTGGAACAGCCTAGTTACTGGGAGTGCCTGCATCTCTTAAACCTGACTGAGATGAGTCCCTTCTCTTGGAGCCTGCCAGTGTTCTGTGCTGCCTCTGCCTGACAGCCCCACAGCCAGCTCACAGGCTGCATCCCACACATTCTGAAAGAGCTCTCCTCAACAGTTGGCCAGGACAGGTTGGTGGTGTAAAAAAGAAAGGAGGCATCTTCTCTTTTTCCTCTGTTCTTACAGACCTTGGGCATAGACCTGACATGGGCACTCTGGAGTTCAGCTCTGTACTGCCTGGAAAAGCATTTACAAGTCTGCACAGGAACAGCTGCATTAAGTAAGAAGAGTTAGTACCACTCACAGTTATCATCCATTAGATCACAGGATCCATCAGGTTGGGAGGGACACTCAAAGGTCATCTTGTCCAAGTGCCCAGCAGTGAGCAGGGACAGCACCAACCAGGTCAGGCTGCTCAGGGGCCCATCAGCTTTGACTTTGCGTGTCTGCCGGGATGCGACCTCAGCCACATCTCCCTGTTCCAGCATTTCACCACCCTCCTTGTGAAGAGCTTCCTCCTAATCCCTGGCCTGAATCTCCCTCCTCCAGTTCCAAACCATCACCTCTCACCCTCTTGCTACAAGTCCTTCCAAACAGTCCCTCCCCAGCCTTCCTGTGGCTTCCCTTTAGAAGTGAAATGTAGCTCTGAGGTCTCCCCAGAGATTTTTCTTCTCCAGGCTGTACAACCCCCAACTCTCTCAGCCTGTTTTCATAGGAGAGATGCTCCAAGCCCTCTGATCACCTTTACTGTCCTCCTCTGGACCTGCTTCAGCAGGTCTATGTCCTTTCTGAGTTGATGAAGACTTCAGAACTGGAGGCAGTACTCCAGCTGAGGTATCACCAGAGCAGAGTGGCAGAATCACTTCTGATCTGTTGGCCACACTTCTTTTGATGCAGCCTGCACACTGCTGCAACTGCACACTGTAGGCTAAGGTCCAGCTTCCCACCAGTCACCTTTTCTGCAGGGACCTACCTTTGCTGCCTGCATCTTCTATAATTTGGTAAACCAGCTTCTCTTGGTTGTCAGAGCCTTTCATTTTGCTATAAAATAAGACAGCAACCAGGGTTTGTTTGAAACTGAAACCAAGTACCATGAACCCCCCCAACAATGCACGAAGGAAAAAGAACCCCACACAACAAGCCAGCTGTTGGCAAATGCACTCCATAGAATCACAGCAGGACAGGGCTTGGGAAGGACCTCTGAAGAACATCTAGTCCAAACCCCCTGCTAAAGCAGGTAGGCCCAGAGGAGGTTGACAAGGAACATGCCCAGGCAAGATGACCTGCAGACTGAGCTGCTCCATCACCTTCCCAAGGGTGGAGGTGTCAGACTGGACTGTAGTTTCCTGGGTTCTCCTTCTTGCCCTTTTGGAAGAGTGGAGTGACAATGGCTTTGCTCCAATGCTCAGCCACTTCTTTCCTCTAAAAAATCACAGTCTCACAGTATCATCAGGGTTGGAAGAGACCTCACAGATCAAGTCCAACCCTTTACCACAGAGCTCAAGGCCAGACCATGGCACCAAGTGCCACGTCCAGTCCTGCCTTGAACAGCTCCAGGGACGGCGACTCCACCACCTCCCCGGGCAGCCCATTCCAGTGTCCAATGACTCTCTCAGGGAAGAACTTTCTCCTCACCTCCAGCCTAAATCTCCCCTGGTGCAGCCTGAGGCTGTGTCCTCTCGTTCTGGTGCTGGCCATCTGAGAGAAGATAGCAACCTCCTCCTGGCCACAACCTCCCCTCAGGTAGTTGTAGACAGCAATAAGGTGGAGCCTGTAGATCTGTGGGTGCCCAGCCTGCCTAGGTGATCTCTAAGCCCATCCTCCTTGTAGAAGGGAGAGGATTCCTTCCTCCAGATTCTCTTTTACCTCCAGGCAGGGAGGGCCAGCCTCAGCAGAAGAGGCATGGCAACAAACCTCTCTAGATGTAGCCAAGCTTGCCAGCAAGAAGCCCCAGTGAAGAAAAAAGGGCATGGTCTGAAAGAGAAGTAAGCAGCCAGGAGCAGCTCCACTCGTGGCGGCAGTGAGCAGTCTGGGGTCAGGGCTCAAGACACCGGGCAGCAAGGTGGCCTCTGCAGCTCCTCGGGCTGCTGGTGTGCTCAGAGCACCCGAGCACAGTGTACCTGCACTGAGCTGAGACAGCCTACACTCAGCAGCAACTTCCTACACCATTTGGAAGAGAGGATGGCACCCCTGCCCTGCGCTTTGAAGGGTCTTTCTCTCCAGAAGCTGTGCCTAGCTGTGTCACAGAATATTTGTGCTTGGAAGAGACCTCTCAGATCACCCAATCCAGCCCCTGAACCAGCCCTGAAGGGCCAACACTAAACCATGGCCCCAAGCACCAGCTCCACAGGCTGCTTAAACACCTCCAGGCATGGTGACTCCACCACTGCCCTGGGCAGACCATTCCAGTGGTCGAGAACCCTTTGTGAAGAAGTATTTCCTAGCATCCAGCCTGAGCCTTCTCTGGTGCAGTCTGAAACCATTTCCTCTGCTCCTGTCAATTGATACCAAGGAGAAGAGCTTGGGCCCCTCCTTGCTCCAACCTCCCTTCAGGGAGTTGTAGAGAGCAATGAGGTCTCCCCTCAGCCTCCTCTTCTCCAGACTGAACAAGCCCAGCTCCCTCAGCTGCTCCTCACAGGCTAGGTGCTCCAGGTCCTTCATGAGCCTCATTGCCCTTCTCTGGGCATGCTCCAGTCCCTCAATGTCCTTCCTGTAGTGAAGGGCCCAGAACTGAACACAGGACTCGTGGTGTGGCCTCACCAGTGCTGAGTGCAGGGGGATGGCCTGCTGGCCACTGTGCCTAATCCAAGCCAGGATGCCACTGGCTTTCTTGGCCACCTGGGCACTGCTGACTCACGTTCACTCAACCGTCAACCAATACCTTCAGACCCCCCTGCAAGTGGCAGCTTGCCAACCACACACCCCCAGCTCTGTAGCTTACCATGGAGTGGCTGTGACCCAGATGGAGGACCTGGGATGGAGGTGAGGCTGCCTGGTCTACAGCTCCCTGGAACCTCTTTCTTGCCCTGTTTGAAGACTGCAGTGCCATTGGCTCTGCTCCAGCCCTCAGGCACCTCTCCTGTCTGCCACGAGTTGGCAAAGATAATGGAGAGTGGCAGAGTAATAACCTCAGGCAGCTCTCTCAACTTCAGTTCCAGGAGGGCTTTGGCCTTCCTCGTTGCCTTCCTACACGCCCTGACTACTCCTCTATAGTTCTCCCAAGTGAGCAATCCCATCTGCCATCAATTGTAAGATTCCTTCTTCCCTGAGAGTTCCTTCAGGAGCTCCTTGCTCAGCCATGCAGCTCTCCTAGCACAGCTACCTGATGTTTCCCTCAGGGGCACACAGCTGGCTTGAGCTGGGAGGAAGTGGTCTTTAAACGTTAGCCAACTTTCCTGGGCTCCTTTCCCCTCCAGAGCCTTAGCCATGGGGTTGCTGCCAGCATGGCCCTGAAGAGCACAAAGTCAGCTCTGCAGAAGCCCAGGGTTGCAATGCTACTTGTTGCTCTGATGCTGCCCTGTAGAACACTAAACTCCACCATGTCATGGTCACTGTCCCCAAGGCTGTGCCCCACCTTAATGTCCTCAAGCAGTGCCTCTTGGTCAGTTAATGCAGGGTCCAGCAGTGCAGCTCTCCTTGTTGGCTCCTCCACTGCCTGCAGCAGGAAGCTATCACTGATGCACTGCAAGAGCCTTTGGGACTGCCTGTGCCTGGCTGTGTGAGCTGCCCAGTGAACATCAGGGTGGTTGAAGCCTCCCCTGAGCACCAAGACGTTTACTCCAGAGGCTACCTCCAGCTGTAGAAGGCCTCATCAACATCTTCCTCTTGGTCTGGTGGTCTACAGTAGACCCCTACAACAATTCCATCTCCTTTTCCACATCCCCTAATTCTTACCCACAAGCCTGCAACCTATTCTGCCCCCTGCCTTGGGCAGAACTCAGCACATTTCAGTTGCTCTTGCACACAGAGGGCAACTCCCCCACCTCATCTTGCTGGTCTGTCTTTGCTGAGCAGTCCAGAGCCATCCAGGACAACATTCCAGCCGTGGGAGCTGTCCCACCATGTCCCAGGGGTGGCAATAATATCAGTCATTCAGCCTGACACAGATCTCCAGCTCCTCCTGCTCATTCCCCATGCTCCCTGCATTGGTGTGTGAGCATTTCAGGAGGGAGTCAGTCCATCAGCTTCCTCTCCTGCTGTCCTGCCGTTCCCAGCCCCTTCCATGGCTCCCTGCATTGGTGTGTAAGCATTTCAGGAGGGAGTCAGTCCATCAGCTTCCACTCCTGCTGTCCTGCCATTCCCAGCCCCTTCCATGGCTCCCTGCATTGGTGTGTAAGCATTTCAGGAGGGAGTCAGTCCATCAGCTTCCTCTCCTGCTGTCCTGCCATTCCCAGCCCCTCCATGGCCCTAGCAGTAAGCTCTGCGTGTGCTGATTCCTCATTCCTTGATCCTGTGGCCCATCCCTGCAAGATTTAAGGAGTTCTTGTGTGTCCCCAGGGTGCTGCAGGGTACCAGGCTGAAGGCTCCTGTTAGCCTCCCTCCCCGATATGCCTCTCTTGCCTCTTCTCCAGCACACAGCTCACTGTTACCTACCTCCCCCGAGCCACCAGTGGAGCTGCCACATGGCCCCACAGCTGTCTCAGGCTTGCTTGCAGCAAGCCTGGTTTGATGATGACAGGACTGGAGCATCTTCCCTATCAAGACAGGCTGAAAGAGTTGGGGCTGTTCAGCCTGGAGAAGAGAAGGCTCTGGGGATACCTTAGAGCAGCCTTCCAGAACTTGAAAGGAGCCTACAAGAAAGCTGGGGAGGGACTTTTCACAAGGGTGAAAAGTGACAGTGATAGGATATGGGGAAATGCCTTTAAGATGGAAGAAGGGAGATTTAGACTGGAGATTAGGAAGAAATTCTTTCCAGTGAGGGTGGTAAGACACTGGCACAGGTTTACCAAGGGGGCTGTGGATGCCCCCTCCTTTTGAAGTGCTCAAGGCCAGGCTGGACAAAGCCTTGAGCAAGCTGCTCTAGTGCAAGGTGTCCCTGGTCACCACAGCGGGGTGAGAACAAGATCTTCTTTCAGGTCCTTCCCAACCCAACCCATTCTGTGACTCTGTGCTGGTTTGAGGCCAATTCAAGTATTTTAATAGGAGAAATTGGATCATTGGTTGTGAAAATAGTCATGAATTCATTGGTTTGCTGAGAGGGGTAAAAAGCCAAAATGTCATCAGTTTGTCCCAGACCAGAGTCTCTCCAGCCAACATGAGGCTTACCTTGCATTTTGGGATTCTTTGATTCTGTAAAGGAGGCCTGCATTGCTCCTGAGAAGATCCAACTGCCCCTAGGAGAGATAAGCACAACACAGCTCTTTCACATAGCTTGTTTAAAGACTGTGGCAAAAGTCTTCAGCTCTCTAACCTAATGAAACCCTTTACTTCATGCCAGCTGGAGACAGAAAAGGGAAAAGCAGCATTTCCAGCTGAATACAGAAATAGGAAATTAACATTTCTAGCGGGATGTAGGAAGGGGAAAACGAACATTTCTAACCACTGGAAACCAAGAGGAGGATGTTTCTTCCCTGTAAGTACAGCAATACTCTTGAGGGTAGCTTTCCCCTGACAAGTATCCAGTTAGCACTGGTTTCAGAAATAAGAAATACACTTCCCAACCCTTCCCACAATACCTCTGCATTTCTGATAGTTCTCCTAACTTTTACACTGGTGCCACACCCAGCTGGCAGCTGTCACTAGTGGTGTCCCTCAGGGATCAGTGCTGGGCCCCATCCTCTTTAACATCTTCATTGATGATCTGGATGAGGGCATGGAGTCAGTCATCAGCAAGTTTGCAGATGACATCAAGCTGGGGGCAGATGTGGCTGGGTTGGAGGGCAGAAGGGCTCTGCAGCAGGACCTTGACTGCCTGGACAGATGGGCAGAGTCCAAGGGGATGGTGTTCAATAGCTCCAAGTGCAGGGTGCTGCACTTTGGCCACAGCAATCCCATGCAGAGATACAGGCTGGGGTCAGAGTGGCTGGAGAGCAGCCAGACAGAGAGGGATCTGGGGGTGCTGATTGATACCCACCTGAACATGAGCCAGCAGTGTGCCCAGGTGGCCAAGAGAGCCAGTGGCATCCTGGCCTGCATCAGGAATGGTGTGGCCAGCAGGAGCAGGGAGGTCATTCTGCCCCTGGACTCTGCACTGGTTAGACCTCACCTTGAGTGCTGTGTTCAGTTCTGGGCCCCCCAGTTTAGGAGGGACATTGAGATGCTTGAGTGTGTCCAGAGAAGGGCAACGAGGCTGGGGAGAGGCCTTGAGCACAGCCCTACGAGGAGAGGCTGAGGGAGCTGGGATTGGTTAGCCTGGAGAAGAGGAGGCTCAGGGCAGACCTCATTGCTGTCTACAGCTACCTGAGGGGTGGTTGTGGCCAGGAGGAGGTTGCTCTCTTCTCTCAGGTGGCCAGCACCAGAATGAGAGGACACAGCCTCAGGCTGTGCCAGGGGAGATTTAGGCTGGAGGTGAGGAGAAAGTTCTTCCCTGAGAGAGTCATTGGACACTGGAATGGGCTGCCCGGGGAGGTGGTGGAGTCGCCGTCCCTGAAGCTGTTCAAGGCAGGACTGGACATGGCACTTGGTGCCATGGTCTGGCCTTGAGCTCTGTGGTAAAGGGTTGGACTTGATGGTCTGTGAGGTCTCTTCCAACCTTGGTGATACTGTGATACTGTGAAGGTCACCAAGTTCTTCACCACTCTGCTCTCCCTTGCCACTAAAAGGCTCATGTGCATGGCTGCCCAGAAATGGCACAGCTCTGCTGCACAAGCTTTGAATCAGTTTGGATAATGACCTCAGGTGAAGTAATACCCAGGGAAAACCAAAGCAAAGAGCTCTGGACATATCCCCAGAAACCCAAACATGACACTTCTCAGTGGGAGCTTCTTCAGCTAGGGGTACACACACTCAGGTAAACATTCTCTGATGGAATGGGAAGAGTAAGCTGGGTTCTGTCTTACTGGGCTTTGGCAGCCATCAGTGCTCCTGGCAACCACAAGTACCTTCTGCTAGATGCAGGTTATGTCAAATGCTGCTAAGTCCAAAAGCATTCATTTGCCAGCCCTTCCTAACAGGTGGCTACCACCTGTGTGTGCAGGGTGCTCCTGCTGGCTGAGCCAGCATGAGGAAGGTGGGATCACCCTACCATGGAGAGCAGCCTGTTGATGGCCACGGCTCGCTGCTGGGCGTCCATGTGAGGCATGTCGTTTTGGATCACCTGGTCTGTGATGCCGTGAGGGAACTGATGGCACAGCTCAATAATCCTGGGGGGAGGAGAAAAGGAGGCTTAAAAATCACATGTTGTCACAGCCAAACACGAACCTAAAGAGTACTGGAAGCAGAATGGAAGAGAGGGAAAAGAGCAACCTCGGAGGAAAAGTACCCAACTTGCTTCCTGGGTCCTGTCTGCTGAGAGGAGTGAGCATCTGCTGCCTGTGCTGACAAACATGCTCCTACAGACTGCCTCCTCTGTGCCAACACCGAGTGTGCTGCCCGTTTTACTCAGCTGTTGTCTTCGTTGTTAACAACCGAGATTTAGAGCTCCCGGTAGAGGAGGCTCCGACGGGAAGGAGCTGTTCTAGAGGCAGAGAATGCAAATCCTGATGAAACAGCTCTGGAGAGTGAAAAGTACTGCAGGCAGAAAAGCCACAATGTGCATTCCCAGGAGCAGAAAGCCACCCGCAGAGTTAAAGGTAACCCGAGCCCATCGCTCACCGCACCTAGGATCCCAGAACTGCTTTGCTTGGGAAAGCTCTCTAAGACCACCGAGGGCAGACGCCAGCCTAAGGCCGCCACGGCCACTCGGCCGTGCCTCGGAGCGCCCTGTCCGCACGCTGCTGGCACACCTCCGGCGGTGGTGACTGCACCACCCCCCTGGGCAAGCTGTTCCAATGCGCCTCCCATCCCCAGCACGAAACGCAAACTGTCCCCAACAACAGCAAACGTCTCCTTCAGCGCCTGTTTCACGGCAACCAGCCTGGCCTCCGCCAGCTCCCCAGCGACGCAGCTGTGCTTCCCTCACCGCTCAGCTCACCTCCCCTCCGGCCCTGCCAACTCCCACAGCGCCCACAGCGCCTCCGGCCCTCCCCACCCAGCAGCCTGCCCCTCAGCAGCCACAAGGCCGCCCCGCACCTGCTCTCTATGTCCATGAGGTCGGGAGCCTCCGCCTTCACCTTCGCCTCCGCCTTCACCTTCGCCTCCGCCATGGCTCCGGCAGCCGCGCGCCGCTTCCCGCTGGCGCGGAGAGATGACGTCGGAGCCGCGCGGGGACCGGCGGGGTGGGCGGGGCCAGTTGCTACGCAATGGGACGCGGAGCAGTGGGCGGGGCTGGGCCGGAGCGCACCGAGCGGGGCTGGCACCGGGGGAGCACCGAGCGCAGGCGAGCGGCACCGAGCGGGGCTGGCACCGGGGGAGCACCGAGCGCAGGCGAGCGGCACCGAGCGGGGCTGGCACCGGGGGAGCACCGAGCGCGGGCGAGCGGCACCGAGCGGGGCGGGCCGCGGGCTGCGCCGGGAGTGAGTCGGGCGGGCAGGGCCGTGGGCCGGCAGCCAACGAAGTGCGCAGGGCTCCATAGCAGGGAATGAGCGGGGAGGGCAGGACCGGGTGAGGAGGGCAGAGCTGGGGGGTGGGATCGAGTGCGGTGCGCAGGGACCCCAGGAGCAGGGATCGAGTGGGGAGGGTGGGGCTGGGAGCGAGGCTCTGTATGAGGGATCCAGTGGGAAGGGCAGGGACTGGGTGGGGACAGCAGGGCTGTGGGCTGGGGTCGAGTGGGGTGAGCAAGGCCGTGGGGGAAAGTGGGAATCAGGTAGGGTGGGCCAGGGAGCGAGCGGAGCGGGCAGGGCTGTGCAGCAGGGTGGAGCAGGGCGCCGGCGGCTGTCCCGCAGCAACGGCTTGGCTTGGGCTGTCACATGAAGTGATCTGGCAGGGCAAGGGTAGGCAGGAGAAAGCCCGTTCTAGGGCAGAGTCCAACATGCTGGGGACACTGGTAGGGCGAGTTGTGTCCCGCCAGGGATGGGCTCTCTGAAGGCTGAAATAGGTGCTGTGCTTTTGGCACAGGGGGGCCAAGCGCAGGCGGCTCCCTAAGGAGAGCCATTCCCTGTGCCCTCCTGCCAGGTAACAGCCTCTGGCCCACGCAGAGCAGGAGACGCTGGCTGAGAACTGCCCACACTCCCAAAGCGCTGCTGTGGGCAGCCAAGAACATCGCAGCTTCAGGCAGCCCTGTGGCCAGCAGGTCGAGGGAGGTTATCCTCCCTGTCTGCTCTGCCCTGAGGAGGCTTCATCTGGAATACTGTGTCCAGTTCTGGGCTCCCCAGTTCGGGAGGGATGGGAAACTACTGGAAAGAACCCCTCAGAGACCCATGAAGATGCTGAGGTGCCTGGAGCATCCCTCTTACTAGGCAACACTGAGAGACCTGGGGCTGTTAAGCCTGGAGAAGAGCAGAACAGAGGGGATCCCATCGATGCTGATCAATAGCTAAAGAGGGTGTGTGGATGGAGCACAGGACCAAGGGACAATAGGCACAGACTGGAATACAGGAAGTTTCATTTCAACATGAGGGGAAACTTCTGTGCAGGTGCTGGAGCTCTGGAACAGGCTGCCCAGAGGAGTGGTGGAGTCTCTTTCTCTGGAGCTTTTCAAACCCCTGCTCCCTGTAGCCTGCTCTGGGTGAACCTATTCTAGTAGGGGAGGTGGAATTGATGATCTCCAGAGGCCTCTTGCAACTGTTGTGGAGGGGGTTCTCTGTGCCTGCACCTTTGAGCCAGCAGTGTGCCCAGGTGGCCAAGAGAGCCAGTGGCATCCTGGCCTGCATCAGGAATGGTGTGGCCAGCAGGAGCAGGGAGGTCATTCTGCCCCTGTACTCTGCACTGCTTAGACCACACCTTGAGTCCTGTGTTCAGTTCTGGGCCCCCCAGTTTAGGAGGGACATTGAGATGCTTGAGCGTGTCCAGAGAAGGGCGACGAGGCTGGGGAGAGGCCTTGAGCACAGCCCTATGAGGAGAGGCTGAGGGAGCTGGGATTGGTTAGCCTGGAGAAGAGGAGGCTCAGGGCAGACCTTATTGCTGTCTACCTGAGGGGAGGTTGTGGCCAGGAGGAGGTTGCTCTCTTCTCTCAGGTGGCCAGCACCAGAACAAGAGGACACAGCCTCAGGCTGTGCCAGGGGAAGTTTAGGCTGGAGGTGAGGAGAAAGTTCTTCCCTGAGAGAGTCATTGGACACTGGAATGGGCTGCCCGGGGAGGTGGTGGAGTCGCCGTCCCTGGAGCTGTTCAAGGCAGGACTGGACGTGGCACTTGGTGCCATGGTCTGGCCTTGAGCTCTGTGGTAAAGGGTTGGACTTGATGATCTGTGAGGTCTCTTCCAACCCTGATGATACTGTGAGACTGTGATGCTGTGACACTGTGATACTGTGATACTGTTTGGCGGAGGTGAGGAATTAATTTGAGGTGGTATTAATTTTATATAAAAATCTAGTTTATTAACATTAATATTTATGAATTCTTGCCACCCCCAACCACTGCGTATCAATATTTAGTTCTAGTGCAAGGCTGTGAAAACAATTTAGAAATATAATATAATATATACAGGGATTTGGTCAGTAACTATTTCAAACTATTCACAGAGAGAGACTTCCCTTCTGGCTTAATGCTGCTTGGGAGCTTATTGCTGTTAGCCCAGCAGGGGCTAAAACTCTGTCTGCTCTAAGGCAGAGGTAACTTATATTACAGAGGAATCAAAGCTTACATAGAAGTGTTGCTATTAATTATTAATCACCCTCCTGGGGCTGTGTCACAGCCTGTGCCCTGTGTCTGGACTTCCAGGGGCTCTGCCTGTGGACTCTGTGAGGCTGGAATCTTCCCAGCTTGAGAGGGAAATAGTAAATCTTCCCAGGCTCTGGGGTAAACAGGTTCTTTCTCTAACCTTTGTTCTCCTGGCGAGGGACAGTCTCTGCCTCGATGCTGCTGCTTCTTCTGCACTATCAGCTGCCAGGATCCCAGGAACAGGAGGAGAATGTCCATGCTGGCTCTTGGCACGGTCTTTCACAGCTAGCAGGCTGTGTGTGTGGGCAGACAATCCAGAAGGTCTGCTCTCCTGGTTCTCTTACCAGGCAAGAAGCAGCGGGCATGCAGTGTGCCAGGCTGCTGGGAGACTGAGCTCCGTAGATAAATCAAGATCAGGATCAGGTCCTAACAGTAATACAGCTTGCAGATATGCACAGCAGGTCTTTAGGCTTAGGAGGCTATCAGCTCCCTATATATATAAATGGGTGCAGGCTTGAATGAGCTCTGCTTCTAAAGTATGCAGACAGGTTAGCTGTGAATTATCACAGTGTCATCAGGCTTGGAAGAGACCTCACAGATCATCAAGTCCAACCCTTTACCACAGAGCTCAAGGCCAGACCATGGCACCAAGTGCCACGTCCAGTCCTGCCTTGAACAGCTCCAGGGACGGCGACTCCACCACCTCCCCGGGCAGCCCATTCCAGTGTCCAATGACTCTCTCAGGGAAGAACTTTCTCCTCACCTCCAGCCTAAATTTTCCCTGGCGCAGCCTGAGGCTGTGTCCTCTTGTTCTGGTGCTGGCCACCTGAGAGAAGAGAGCAACCTCCTCCTGGCCACAACCACCCCTCAGGTAGTTGTAGACAGCAATAAGGTCACCTCTGAGCCTCCTCTTCTCCAGGCTAACCAATCCCAGCTCCCTCAGCCTCTCCTCGTAGGGCTGTGCTCAAGGCACAAAGTAAGAGGTCTGTGCCTCAGAAAGCATCAGAGCAGTGCTTTGGCTTCTGAGCATGTGGGTATGAGAGGCTGAGTGCTTCAGGTGCAGGTCAGAACTTAGCTGATCCTTGCAGGTGGGTCAGAGAGCTGAGCTCCGCTGCAGGCAGGGTCAGAGAGCTGGTCTGAACACGTGGGGCTCTTGTGCACCCCTCTTTATAGACTGTGGAGCGAGATTAATGTGCCCCTTTGGCCACCAGAGTGACCAATCAGGTTGGCAGTCAGCCAAACCTTGCCATAATAGGCAGAAGCTCTTTGCCTGGACTCTCCCAAATGTGGGGATCACATGGGCGGACCCCAGGGATGCACAAGTTGGGTATGTTTGTTACACAACCTGTTTACTACCAGGGGTCCTGGCACAAAAGCATGTCCAGGCATGTAGAGGCATAAAGAAGCCTCTGTTCGGGCGTACAGGCCCCCCACAACACCAACCTCTACCATTCAGTGCTACCTGAGCGTGGCCCCAGTGAGAGCAGGGTGTAACCAACACCTCCCCCTGTGAATCACTACTGCCTGCTTTGATGAGCTGTGCCAGAGTCGGTGCTGGAGAATGGAAGGCTTGGTTATGAAACTAGCTCCTTCTAGTGCAGACATGTCTCCTGGCCCTGAGTGTCAACCCTCAAGATCTGTAGTGTGTGCTGTATGGTAGAATGCTGCCGTGTCCAAAGGCAGTTTTTCACTCTCGAGCTGTGTGAGATGATAATGGCTGTGTAAATGATGATAAATTGTGCTTGGCTCCTGCTTTGGAGGTAGTTCTGAGCACATAAGGGAGCTGGGATAAGCTTCCACAAGAGCTGTCCTGCTTTAGTCCTTTTCAGGACATCTTGTGGCCGCAGTGAAGCAAGAGGCTGCTTCCACGTCTGCCGTGATGAGGGTGGAAAGCACTTCACTGCCACTGACTTCTGTCATCTGTTGCTGCTGCTGTTAAATCTGTTTCGTTTGAATCCACTGCAATGAGAATAGAGCAGGGAAGGCTGAAGCAGGCTGAAAGTGATGGAGCACATCTCAGGCTTTGCTCACAGTTCTGAAACAGGAGAATAAGGTGGAGGTGTGATGGTCATCAGGCTCTCCTTTCCAATGCAAAACTCATGCAAAGAGATAGGACAGCTTAAAGAATGGAGTGTTCACGTGTTTAAGAGAAAGACATGGGTGTGCTGGCTGAGAGCTGGCTGAGCAGGAGTGAGCCAGTGTAAGCCCAGGTGGCCGAGAAAGCCACCGCGTGCTGGCCTGGATCAGGAATTGTGTGGACCAGGGAAGGGTTCTCAGCACTGTTATGGCCACACCTTGAGTCTCAGATTGAGTTTTGGGGCCCTCACTCCAAGAAGGCCATTGAGGCCCTGGAACATGTCCAGAGAAGATGACAAAGCTGGAGATGGGTCTGGAGAACAGGCCTGGTGAGAAGCAGCTGAGGGGTTGCTTAGCCTGGAGAAGAAGGGGCTGAGCGGAGATGTCATTGCTCATTGCTCTCTACAACTCCCTTCTTCACTGAAACAGTTCTCAATCAGTGGAACAGGAGCCAGGGAGGTGGTTTGGATCCCCATCCCGAGAGGTGTCTCCATGACATAGAGATGTGCTGAGGGACATGGTTTGGCACCAGCCCTGGTAGAGGTAGAGAGCGGTTGGGCTCGGCAACCTCGAAGGTCTTTTACAGATGAGAGAATCCCACGAGTCTGTAACTAAATGAAGGGAAGCTCTCTGATGGGAAGCCCACATTGCTCAGTGCATTCTTCTGCTGAGGATTATTATTGCCTTTTTGTTGTCCAGAGGTCTCTGCTGAGTGAAATGACAGCTGGCTCCGTCTCCGTCCCCCAGGTCATACCACTTCGCATCCCTCTCCCAGGGCAGGCTAAATGTGACATAGACACCAATACCTTCATAGCAATGAAGTCAGGTAGGAATCAGAGCTCTGGCTCTATGTGAACCCTTCTCTTACCTGTTCTCCTGAAACTTTCTGCCCCTGTACTTCTGTTTCCATCTAATTACAGGCTTTAGCAGTGTCCATTTGATGGAGGAACTTACACAGTCAGCCATGGTTTGAAACACTGAATGTACCTGCCCTCACTTTCCTGCTTTCAGACACAGGACTTGCTTCATATATTGCCAGCAGCCTTAATCGCTTCTGTGACCAAGCTCTTGAAGCTGTTGCAGTTTGCTTTGGGCTGTGCTTGAATGTAGCTCACCCCAAAGTTTTCCCTCAGTTTTTGGCACGTCACTTTTCAGCGTGGAAGAGGAAAAGACCTTTGCTGTCATCAGGAGCAACTGGCTGCTGCCACGTTCTCAGCAAAGCCACTTCACAGCTACCTGAGGAAAGGAACTATTGCTTGGCCTGAAGCTGTGTTCCTCAAAGAAATAACTTTTCACAGGAGGCACTGCTTGGTGCCAAACATTCAATCACTACTGGAGCTGCTTTAAGTGGAGGAAATAAAAATCTACTAGAAGCAGCTAGATTCAGATCAGATGTTAGGAAGGAATTCTTCACCTTGAGGGGGGTGAGACCCTGGAACAGGTTGCCCAGGGAGGTGGTGGAAGCCCCATCCTTGGAGATCCTTAAGGCCAGACTGGATGGGGCTCTGAGCAATCTGATCTAGTGAGGTGTGCCTGCCCATTGCAGGGGGGGTGGAACTAGGTGATCCTTGAGGTCCCTTCCAGGCCTGACAATTCAATGATTCTATGACTACTTGGAGGCATATAGGTTGTCTTTCACATATTGAATGCAGTTTGGCTAATTGCTTTCTCTGTGTCTTTCAGATACACCTGAGGTCTCTATTTATTACACTTTAGATGGAAGTAAGCCAGAACTCATCAGGAAACCTGGCTATGGAGAGCATAACACTTTTAAGTATCAAGGTCCTATCATATTACCAGTTGGGAAAATAATGGTCAAGGCACTGGCAGTTACAAAGTAAGTGTCCTGGGTTATTTCAGTCATGTTTCCCATCACAACACCTCCATGAATGCTCCAGGCTTGGGGAAGAGCAGCTGGAGAGATGCTGAGCCAAGAAAGGTGTAGGGCTATTGGTCTATGGTCAGCTGAACATGGCCAAGAAAGCCAACAGCATCCTGGCCTGCATCAGCAATAGTGTGGCCAGCAGGATCAGGGAAGGGATTGTCTCCCTGTGCTCAGCACTGGTGAGAACATGCCTCAAGTCCTGGGTTCAGTTTGGGGGCACTCATTACAAGAAAGACATTGAGGTGCTAGAGTGGGTCTGGAGAAGAGCAATGAAGCTGGTGTGAAGGGTCTGGAGGACAGGTCTGGTGAGGAGCAGCTGAGGGAACTGGGGTTGTTTAGTCTGGAGAAAAGGAGGCTGAGGGTAGACCTCATTGCTGTCTACAGCTCCCTGAAAGGAAGTTAGAGCCAGGTGGGTGCTGGTCTTTTGTCCTTAGGATCAAGTGATAGGATGAGAAAAAAGGGCTTGCAGTTGCAGGAGGGGAGGCCTAGTTTGGAGATTACAGGAAACTTCTTGACTGAAAGGGTTCTCAAAACCTGGGACAAGCTCCTTGGGGAGGTGGTTGAATCTCCATCCTTGGGGGTGTTGGAAAGACACAGATGTGGTGCTGATGAACAGGATTTTCCACAAGACTCTCTCCTCCTTCCCCTTCTCCCTCTGGAGCTGTTCAGCCTGGAGAAGAGAAGACTCCAGGGGGACTTCATAGCTGCCTTCCAATACCTTTGGGGATCCTACAGGAGGGCTGGAGAGGGACTTTTCCTAAGTGTGTTTAGCAGTGTGAGAAGGAGAAATGGTTTTGAGCTGAGAGAGAGGAGGTTTAGCTTGGATCTTAGGAATAAGTTCTTCAGTACAAGGGTGGTGAGACACTGGAACAGACTGCCCAGGAGGCTGTGCATGTCCCCTTCCTGGAGGTGTTCAGGGCCAGGTTGGATGAGGCCTTGAGCAGCCTGGTATCACAGTATCACAGTATCATCAGGGTTGGAAGAGACCAACAGGTCTAGTGCCTGTGGCAGGGGAACCTGGAACTAGATGATGATTAAGGTCTCACCCAACCCAAACCATTCTGTGACTCTGTGATTTTTCTGTGATCCAAAAAAACCCAACCCAAAACAAAGACAGCAAACTGCAAAACCTCCTAAGCCTCTTCCTTAAAACAAAAAAGAAACCCTGGATTTCCTGAGAGTATTTCCCAGGATTTATACTTCCCACTTGTCACAAAGACTTGCAGGCTTGGAAGCGATGCTCTAGCAGATGAGCCACGGTCACCAGGGGCTTCTTTCTGCTGTTGATGGCTTTGTGCCCTGCTTATAGCTTTGTGAGCATTGCTTTGCAGGGACCGCAGGAGGAGCACAGTTGTAACAAAGGTGTTTCTGGTCGAGGACAAGCAACCAGGCATCCTTTGCTCTGTTCAAGAGAGTGACAAGAGTGTGCTACAAGATGTCACCATGCAGGTAAGTTTCAGTGATCATAGCCCCCGAGGGGAACATAAAGCATTGCAGATGTTACTTAAAGATGGGGCTTTGACTGCTTAGGCTCTGCATGTTTTTATGTGCTCTGTCTGCCTGGGTCCTTTTATAGTATGAAAACTTCTGGGGAACTCATTCTGTTTTTTCTTGGTTTTCACTGGTCTTTTGCAATAGGCTGTGGCCAGAGCCCATGTGGGCATGCCTGCAGGCCTCTGATGTCATTGGCACTGCTGAGACAGGGTGGGACGGCTCCTGTGACTGGAGTGTGGCATTAGAATGGTGTGAGCCCTTTAGGGCAGACAGGCAGGGGAGAGAGGGAGGAGGTGCTCTGCAGCAAAACCTAACTAGAGTCCGTGGAGTTCCACCTGGGGATAGAAGAGGAGGTGACAGAGAGCTTATGGGTGGGAATTAAAGGGAAGGCAAGGCAAAATGGTATCATAGTGGGGGTCTGCTACAGGCCACCTGAGCAAGAAGACCGAGTGGATGAGGCCCTCTATAAACAGAGAGGAGCAGCTTTGCACTCGGAAGCCACTGTCATGGGAGTGTTCAGCCACCCTGATGTCTGTTGGCAGGACAACACAGCAGGGCATCAGCAATCTAAGAGGTTCCTGGAATGCACTCATGGCAGCTTCCTCCTCCAGGTGGTAAAGGAACCCACAAGAAGAGCTGCTCTGCTGGGCCTTGAGCAACCTGGTCTAGCAGAAGGTGTGGAACTAGATGATCTTTAAGGTCCTTTCCAAATCAAACCGCTCTATGAATCTCTGAATTCAAGTCCAGCATTGAAAGAATATGTTTCTGATGGAAGCTTTTCAAGTGCTTGCATGGGAACCTTGTTCTTTCAAAACCATAAGAAACAGATACAGCAACAGAGAATTAGAGCAAGCCCAAAAGCTGTGCTGGGAATTAAAGTGGAATTTCTTTTTAGGAGAGGGAAGGTGGAATGTTGACTGCAAAACCAAAGAAGAACCGAGTGAATTTGCAAATCAAGCCTGCCTGGAGTGAAGCACCCCAAGATGTCCAAGGTATACTACTAGCTCAGAAAACTGAATTAGCCTTCTGTCTGAGCTAAGAATGGTGTCAAGTTTTCCTTTTATAGCACTGGTAACGTATGGAGAATTTGGAAACCATCTCAGAAGGCAGAGCATCCTCTGGGAATTCCAATCTCAGTTCCTTAACACTGCTAAGAGAGGATAAAAATTACCTTCCCCACATTTCACATTAGCTCTTAAACACCTACTGAAATGTCATTCATGTCTTCAGCAGCACAAAAATGCCCAGGCTGTGTTTCCCTTTGTGCCAGAACATGCTGGGACACAGCCTCAAGTTGTGCCAGGGGAGGTCTAGGCTGGATGTTAGGAGGAAGTTGTTGGCAGAGAGAGTGATTGGCATTGGAATGGGCTGCCCAGGGAGGTGGTGGAGGCACCATCCCTGGAGGTCTTCAAGCAAAGCCTGGATGAGGCACTTAGTGCCATGGTCTGGTTGACTGGCTAGGGCTGGGTGCTAGGTTGGACTGGCTGAGCTTGGAGGTCTCTTCCAACCTGGTTGATTCTATGATGATTCTACAGAGTTCTTGACTGGTGTTTGCTTGCAGTGCAGCTCCACTGTAAATACACAAAGCAGAAATGAAGCTTAACCCAGGTTCTCTCTGCAGATAAAGCCTGGTATTCCCTGCTAACAGCAATGGCACTGACTCAAGAGCAGGGAATTACCTTAGTGGTTGCAAATTAATTTACTTTTAGGTGCTGGGGGTTTGCTTGCAGGAAGGAATTCAAAGGTAAAGACAAATAAGTAGGGATGAGAGGTTTTTCTAGTTCCATTCCCTGTAATTCCATGCAGTGTGTTTGAATCCAAAATCTGGTTGTCAAATAAATGTTTTTGCATATGCTGAGCTATTGGAATTTAAGCCAAGAGGATGTAATGGAGATGTATGTTAACTGTATGAAGTGAATGACAGTATAACACAAGAGGATTGTGATTTTAGCCTTGGAAACGGAAAGAAAGATGACTCACAAGTCCCTGCATGGACCAAAGCTCCTTGCCAGTCATTTGGATGCAACAGAGCACAGAGATGAATCCCTCTCAGCACTACCAACAGAGTCACTACAGGTAAGCAAAGGGGTGTTGAAGGCAGCTGTAAAAGGCTGTCATCAGAACTGAGCTCCAAAAACACCCCAGAACTTTGTGATCATTCTGATGTAATCTCTCAGAAATGAATGCTTTGGGGCTGTGTTAGACAGTACCAATGGACATCCACACACTGGAACAGGAATACCCAAAGCAGCACAGGGCTATCAGTCAGGACAAAAGCAGAGAAGGCAAATGAAGGATGCCTGCCTTCCTACCCATTCTCTCCCATTAGGTTACTGGATCTGCAGTTAGCAAACACTTATGGCTATGTGTTGGCAAGCGTATCACAGAAGGGTAGGGGTTGGAAGGGACTACCAGAGATCATCTAGTCCAACCCCCCTGCTAGAGAAGGGTCATCCAAAAGGCTCAGGATCACAGCCAGGCAGGTTCTGAAAGCCTCCAGAGAAGAAGACTCCATAATCTCTCTGGGCAGCCTGCTCCAGGGTACCAGCACCCTTGAAGGGAAAAAGTTTTTCCTTAGGTTTAAGTGAAACCTCCTGTGTTCTGCTTTGTACCCATTGCCCCATGTCCTTTTGCTGGACACCACTGAAAAGAGCCCAGCCCCATCCTCTTGGCCTCCACCCTTTAGATAGTGATGAGACCACCATTCAGTCTTCTCCAGGCTAAACAGCTCCAGATCTCTCAGCCTCCCCTTGTAAGGCAGATGCTCCAATCCTCCTTGTATGCTCATGGCCTTCCATTGGACTCTCTTCAGTAGTTTCCTGTCTCTCCTGAACTGGGGAGCCCAGAACTGGACACAATTACTCTAGGAGTGGCCTCACCAGGGCAGAGTGAAGAGGGAAGAGAACCTTGTGCTGGCATCACTTTTAAAGTACCCCAGGACACCCTTAGCCTTTCTGGTCACCAGGGCATGCTACTGGCTCAAGCTGATAGTTAGAACTTAATAATCATTATTTCAAACTTAACATTCATTAACTGAAAGTAAACAGTGAGACACTGGTTTAGTTTTCCTGGAAGAAGCCTGGATTCTTAATGCAGCTAATGTCACTGTCCCTGGAGGTGTTCAAGAAACATTTGGGAGTGGCCCTCTGGGACATGGTTTCATGGCCATGGTGGTGTTATCACAGCATCACAGTATCACCAAGGCTGGAAGAGACCTCACAGATCATCAAGCCCAACCCTTTACCACAGAGCTCAAGGCCAGACCATGGCACCAAGTGCCACGTCCAGTCCTGCCTTGAACAGCTCCAGGGACGGCGACTCCACCACCTCCCCGGGCAGCCCATTCCAGTGCCCAATGACTCTCTCAGTGAAGAACTTTCTCCTCACCTTGAGCCTAAATTTCCCCTGGCACAGCCTGAGGCTGTGTCCTCTTGTTCTGGTGCTGGCCACCTGGTCTGTGGGCTTGGTTACCGCGGTCCCGCAGCAAGCAGAGATAGCAGCAGTGCAGCCTGCAACTCTTTAAGGCTTGTCTAGTCCAACCCTGCTACAGCAAGCAGGAACATCTTCAACTAGATCAAGTTGCTCAGGGACCTGTCCAACCTGACCTGGAATGTTTCCAGGGATGAGGAAGGTCCTTGAGCAGCCTGGCCCAGCGCTTTAACCACTCTGGTTGCAGAAGAGCTGCCACTCTTCCATGCACTTTGCAAATGCTCACTCCAGGCTAAAGAGTTGCCTTTATTGCAGGTTGCCAGTCCTCCTGCCCTGACTGCTCGGAGAAGTTTAGCAAGCACACAGCTGTCAAGGATCCAGAGGGAAACAGATTTCCTCAGGTAAGTGACTTCTCCTTTGAACATACTTCTCCTTGGGAAATACCTGAAGAGTGGCCTTTGGTAACTGAGTTGATGATGCTGTGGGGCTCTGCAAAAGTGACAACAGCAAAGACACCCTGGTTTGTAACTGGAGATGATGATTAGGTAGGGCTTTGAAAATTCTCCTCTGTATAGTTTGACTTCCACTTCACCATACAAAGTTTTCATCTGTCTTCTCTTTTGGTGTTCTTAATAATTCCTAATAGCTGTAAAACGGCAGAGCCCAGAGAGTGGTGGTGAATGGTGCCACATCCAGCTAGCAGCTGGCACTAGTGGTGTGCCCCAAGGATCAGTGCTGGGCCCAGTCCTGTTCAATATCTTTATTGATGATCTGGACGAGGGCATTGAGTCCAGCATCAGTAAGTTTGCAGATGACACCAAGCTAGGAGCAGGTGTGGAGCTGTTGGAAGGTAGGAGAGCCCTGCAGAGAGACCTGGCCAGGCTGGATGGGTGGGCAGAGGCCAATGGGATGAGATTGAACAAGGCCAAGTGCAGGGTTCTGCACTTTGGCCACAACAACCCCAAGCGGCACTACAGGCTGGGGACAGAGTGGCTGGAAAGCAGCTAGGAGGAAAGGGACCTGGGGGTGTTGGTGGATAGTAGCTGAAGATGAGCCAGCAGTGTGCCCAGGTGGCCAAGAGAGCCAATGGCATCCTGGCCTGCATCAGGAGCAGTGTGGCCAGCAGGACAAGGGAGGTTCTTCTGCCCCTGTGCTCAGCACTGCTCAGGCCACACCTTGAGTGCTGTGTCCAGTTCTGGGCTCCTCAATTCAAGAGAGATGTTGAGGTGCTGGAAGGTGTCCAGAGAAGGGCAACAAAGCTGGTGAGGGGCCTGGAACACAAACCCTATGAGGAGAGGCTGAGGGAGCTGGGGGTGTGCAGCCTGGAGAAGAGGAGGCTCAGGGCAGAGCTTGTTGCTGTCTACAACTACCTGAAGGGAGGCTGTAGCCAGGTGGGGTTGGTCTCTTCTCCCAGGTAACCAGCAACACAACAAGGGGACACAGTCTCAAGCTGTGCCAGGGCAGGTCTAGGCTGGATGTTAGGAGGAAGTTGTTGGCAGAGAGAGTGATTGGCATTGGAATAGGCTGCACAGGGAGGTGGTGGAGTCACCGTGCCTGGAGGTGTTGAAGCAAAGCCTGGCTGAGGCACTTAGTGCCATGGTCTGGTTGCCTGAGTAGGGCTGGGTGCTAGGTTGGCCTGGATGATCATGGAGGTCTCTTCCACCCTGGTTGATTCTGTGATTCTATGAGAGGACAAGCTGCCATTTCAAATTAGAGTACAGCCCTTACTGCTGTGGGTGAAACCTGCTCCCTAGAGTAGTTTCACCAAATGATTATCAGTACTGAAAGATGGATGTGCTCTCCAGCAGTGGGTTCCCCTGTTGCAGCTGTGGGTTCCCCTGCTGCAGCTCTGGGTTCCCCTGTTGCAGCTGTGGGTTCCCCTGCTGCAGCAGTAAGGCCTGACACAGCTTGTGTGTCAGGAGACACACCTGGTGAGGAAGGAAGAATGAAGCTCCACGGCGGCCAGAGAGCTTTCTACCCGGCAAAGCTGGTGAGAGTTCAGAGTGTTGGAGGGAGCTCCTGGATGCTAGGACACAGCCTGGTGTGCCAGCACAGCTTGGAAACCCCAAGTGAGAACTCAGTGGCCTAAGTCCTGTCACCACAAGCCCCAGATTGCTACTGTGCAGCAGAGCAAAGGCAAAACAAGCTCACCCAGTTTGCTCCTCTTTTCAGGTGTCCACGCTGTTCGGCACCTCGCCTGTCTGACCCCCTGGCTCACTTCTGCCAGGAGTGTGGATCTCCTGTCCCAGCCGTGCCAGTCCATCGCTTCCCATCCCCTGAGGGAGCACAGGTAGCAAGACACACAGTATCACAGTATCACACAGTATCACCAAGGTTGGAAGAGACCTCACAGATCATCAAGTCCAACCCTTTACCACAGAGCTCAAGGCCAGACCATGGCACCAAGTGCCACGTCCAGTCCTGCCTTGAACAGCTCCAGGGACGGCGACTCCACCACCTCCCCGGGCAGCCCATTCCAGTGTCCAATGACTCTCTCAGGGAAGAACTTTCTCCTCACCTCCAGCCTAAATCTCCCCTGGCACAGCTTGAGGCTGTGTCCTCTTGTTCTGGTGCTGGCCACCTGAGAGAAGAGAGCAACCTTCTCCTGGCCACAACCACCCCTCAGGTAGTTGTAGACAGCAATAAGGTCTCCCCTGAGCCTCCTCTTCTCCAGGCTAACCAATCCCAGCTCCCTCAGCCTCTCCTCGTAGGGCTGTGCTCAAGGCCTCTCCCCAGCCTCGTTGCCCTTCTCTGGACACGCTCAAGCATCTCAATGTCCCTCCTAAACTGGGGGGCCCAGCTCACCTTTGGAGAACCCAGCTTCTGTAGCTAACTGTGCACTGAGTGCTGGCAAACCCATGGTTAAATCATGCTTCCATTTTGGAAGTTCTGCTCTGGATTTTTTCTCTTATCATAGAGTCATAAAATTGTTTCAGGTAGAAGACCTTTAAGATCATCAGGTCCATCCATTCTCTAACTCTACCAGGTGTGGTGCTACAAACCACATCCCTCAGCACCACATCTCTGTGTCATCAAGACACTTCCAGGGATGAGGACTCAACCACCTCCCTGGGAACCTTTTCAGTGAAGAAGTTTCTTCCAACACCCTGTGTCAAGAAACATTGCCAAATTCAGCTTTCCCCTCTTCCTGCAACAACAAGCACCACGTCTTCAGGACCTTCATGTGCATCTTATTCCACCCCTTTAGATCAGGTTCATAATTAGGAGGATTTTGTCTACCAAAAATTAACTTAGCACCTTTCTGGCATGTTTGAATATTCAGTAAAGCCTTCTCTTTCCAATTGGCTTCACATTGGCTCAACAGCTTTTGATCTTTGAAGATCAACATCAGCATTTCTTGCTGTCAGTTGCTATGTTTCCAGTGACAGCCCTGCAGATGGAGATTGCATCAGGAGCAGTGTGGCCAGTAGGATGAGGGAGGTTATTCTGCCCTTGTACTTAACACTGGTCAGGCCATACCTTGAGTGCTGTGTCCAGTTCTGGGCCCCTCAATTCAAGAGAGATGTTGAGGTGCTGGAACATGTCCAGAGAAGGGCAACAAAGCTGGTGAAGGGCCTGGGACACAAACCCTATGAGGAGAGGCTGAGGGAGCTGGGGGTGTGTAGCCTGGAGAAGAGGAGGCTCAGAGGTGACCTCATTGCTGTCTACAACTACCTGAAGGGGCATTGTAGCCAGGTGGGGGGTGGCCTCTTCTCCCAGGCAACCAGCAACAGAACAAGGGGACACAGTCTCAAGTTGTGCTGGGGTAAGTATAGGCTGGATGTGAGGAGGAAGTTGTTGGCAGAGAGAGTGATTGGCATTGGAATGGGCTGCCCAGGGAGGTGGTGGAGTCACCATCCCTGGAGGTGTTCAAGTAAAGCCTGGCTGAGGCACTTAGTGCCATGGTCTGGTTGACTGGCTAGGGCTGGGTGCTAGGTTGGACTGGCTGAGCTTGGAGGTCTCTTCCAGCCTGGTTCACTCTATGATACTACGATGGTACTAACCAGGAGAATATCAAATGTCTCATGGTAACCTCAATGACCTCATTATGATCCTTAATGTGCTGCCATGTGATTTTCTCTTCAGATGGCGCCGTGTCTGGAGTGCAAGCACCTTGTGCCAACGAATACACCCACGTGCATTGTCTGTGAGTCACCAAAAGCTCCACAGCTGCAGCCCCCAGCCAACAGCTGCATCAAGGTAATGGAGCAGGAATGCAGCAAAGTGTCTGCCTGCCTTCTGGCATGCTGCCCTCTAGCAGATGGCTTCATTGCAAATACTCTGATTCAGCTTGGGTTCATATCATGGAATTGCAGAACTGTAGGGGTTGGAAGTGACCTCTGGAGATGATCTAATGCAGCCCTCCCTGCTAGAGCAGGGTCACCTAGAGTAAAGTGCACAGGACCGTGTCCAGGTGGGTATTGTCAGCAAACCTCCTGAGGGTTGGCTTCATCCCTTCATCCAGCTCAGTGAATGGTAGGGGTTGGAAGGGACCTTTGGAGATCACTGAGTCCAACGCCCCTGCCCAAGCAGGATCACCTAGGGCAGGTCACACAGGAAAGCATCCAGAGAGGTCTTGAAAGCCTTCAGAGAAGGAGGCTCCACACCCTCTCTGGGCAGCCTGCTCCAGCGCTCCATCACCCTACAGTGATGAAGTTTTTCCTCATCTTGAGGTGGAACTCCCTGTGCTCCAGTGTGTGTGTCCATTGCCCCTTGTCCTATCACAGCACACCATTGAAAAGAGACTGGCACCTTCCTCTTGACATCTACCCTTCAGGTATTTGTGAACATCAGTAAGATCTCCTTTCAGTCTTCTCTTTTCCAAAGTAAACAGCCCCAGGTCTCTCAGCCTTTCCTCATTAGACAGATGGTCCAGTCCCTTTGCCATCCTCATAGCCACAGCCTCCCTTGGACACTCTCTTGAACTCTCTTGGACTCCCTCTTGAACTTGGGGGCAGAGAACTGGTCACAGTCATAGTCATTACAGATTCACAGACTGTCAGGGGCTGGAAGGGACCTTGAAAGATGATCCAGTCCCTGCAAAGCAGGATCCCCTACACCAGATCATACAGGAATGCATGCAGGCAGGATGCATTAGGAGAAATGGGATCCATCTCACAGGGCAAAGGCATCTTTGTGAGCAGGAGTTAGTGAGAAGGGTTTCAAGTACGAAACAAGAGAGGAGGGAGGGTTACTGGCAGGCCTGTGGCTGACAAGCAAAGGGTGGTGTGGACAAAGGGAACACTTAATCAACAAAACAGGGGCTAGGTATGGTTGCCTCAAATGTCTGTATGTAAGCAAGGAAGTGCCTCTGAGGCAGCATGGAGGGGCAGCCACTTTTCTTTAGAGTGGGCACTCTGAGCTTCCTCTCTGAAGTGCCTGCACAAAAGCAGTACAGGAGATGAGCTCCAGGAGTTGCAGATGTGTGTGCAGCTGCAGGGCCATGATCTTGGTGGGACCACAGAGACGTGGAGAATGGCTTGCCTGACTGTATGGGTGCCAGGGTAGTGTGTGTCTACTCTGCACCACTGACCAGTAAGAACCAGTGCATGAGGCCTGCAGAGAGCTAGAAGTAGGCTCATATTTGCAGGTCCTGGTCCTCACAGGGGACTTCAAGCACTCCCATATCTGCTGGAGGAACAATGTGACAGGGCATAAAAAAATCCAGAGGTTCCTGGAAGGGACTGATAACAACTGCTTGATTCAAGTGAAGAAGGATGCTCTGCTGAGTCTCATACTTACACAGAAGGAAGAGCTTCTTGGGTGTTTAGAGTCATATAATCAGTCAGGGTTGGAAGGGACCACAAGGATCATCTAGTTCCAACCCCTCTGCCATGGGCAGGGACAGCCTACCCCAGATCAGGAAGGTCAAAGACAGCCTTGGCTGCCAGTGGCCATGAGATGATGGAATTCAGGACCCTGAAAGGAAGGAACATGAGTGAAATGCAGGATCACAGCCCCTGGCTTCAGGAGAGCAGACTTTGACATTGTCAGGGATCTGCTCAAAAAAACTGAATGATATGCTGGGCTGCATGTAACAAGAGTGGTGCCAGCAGGGAAAGAGAAGTGATCTTTCCCCTGTCCTCAGCACTAGTGAGGCTGCATCTGGAGTACAGTGTCCAGCTTGGGGCCCTCCAGTACAAGAGAGACACGAATATAATAGAGAAGGAAGCATTAAGATGAGTAAGGGAGTATGTGGAGGAGAGACTGAGAGAGCTGAGGATGTTTAGGGAAGGGAAAAGAAGACTTGTGGGAATCTCATCAATATAAAAGAATATGTGAAGGGAAGGTGTAAAGAAGACAGAGTCAGGCTCTTTTCAGTGGTGCCCAGCAATGGGACCAGAGGCAATGGGCACAAACTGAAATGCAGGAGGTTCTCTCTAGGTACCATAAAGGAAACACTTATTCACTGTGAGGGTGACCAAGCACTGGCATAGGTTGCCTAGACAGGTTGTGGAACCTCCATCCTTGAAGATATGGTCCTGGGTAACCTGCTCTGGGTATCAGGGTGGGGTTGGACCTAGAGGTCCTTTGCAGTCTCAACCATTCTGTGGTTCTGTGATAATTGCAAGGGAATATTTTTGGAAAGCAAAGGGTGCTGAAAGGAAGATATTGACTGAAGACTATCAGATGATAAAGGGCATCCACATCTGAAGCCAGTCACCAGCTTGATGTCAAATGAGACATTGCCCCAGTTTCATGTTTTGTGCAAAGTTTCGTGTTGGTGCAAAGACAAACATGGACACAGTGGTGGCAGCAATCAAAAAACTAGACTCATTACCCTGGTAAAAAGTCACTTGTTGGTAGTGGCTGTGCTAAGAAGTTTTAGTGGACTCCCATGGTGTATAAGAGCAACCATTAATAATAACAACAGCAAAGAGAGACTCTCTCGCAGATACTGCTCTGTCTGTGAGTGCAGTGACTAAGCACACTGATGCTAAGCCCTATAAAAGATCTGGAGGTATTGGTGCTCTGTCTCCTGAGGGAACTGTGCCACACTTTCCAAACAAACTGTCAGCAAGATGAGGATGAGGGCATGGAGTCAGTCATCAGCAAGTTTGCAGATGACACTAAGCTGGGGGCAGATGTGATTGAGTTGGAGGGCAGAAGGGCTCTGCAGTGGGACCTTGACCGCCTGGACAGATGGGCAGAGTCCAAGGGGATGGCTTCAATAGCTCCAAGTGCAGGGTGCTGCACTTTGGCCACAACAACCCCATGCAGAGACACAGGCTGGGGTGGGAGTGGCTGGAGAGCAGCCAGACAGAGAGGGATCTGGGGGTGCTGATTGATACCTGCCTGAACATGAGCCAGCAGTGTGCCCAGGTGGCCAAGAGAGCCAGTGGCATCCTGGCCTGCATCAGGAATGGTGTGGCCAGCAGGAGCAGGGAGGTCATTCTGCCCCTGTACTCTGCACTGCTTAGACCACACCTTGAGTGCTGTGTTCAGTTCTGGGCCCCCCAGTTTAGGAGGGACATTGAGATGCTTGAGCGTGTCCAGAGAAGGGCAACGAGGCTGGGGAGAGGCCTTGAGCACAGCCCTACGAGGAGAGGCTGAGGGAGCTGGGATTGGTTAGCCTGGAGAAGAGGAGGCTCAGGGGAGACCTTATTGCTGTCTACAACTACCTGAGGGGAGGTTGTGGCCAGGAGAAGGTTGCTCTCTTCTCTCAGGTGGCCAGCACCAGAACAAGAGGACACAGCCTCAGGCTGTGCCAGGGGAGATTTAGGCTGGAGGTGAGGAGAAAGTTCTTCCCTGAGAGAGTCATTGGACACTGGAATGGGCTGCCCGGGGAGGTGGTGGAGTCGCCGTCCCTGGAGCTGTTCAAGGCAGGACTGGACGTGGCACTTGGTGCCATGGTCTGGCCTTGAGCTCTGTGGTAAAGGGTTGGACTTGATGATCTGTGAGGTCTCTTCCAACCCTGATGACACTGTGGTACTGTGATACTGTGACATTTGTGGTGACCAGGCAACATGGCCCAACCAAGGTCTGGAGCCCACAGCACAGGCGTGAAGGAGCTCTTCTATCTGCAGGGCTGAACAACCACAGCACTTTGTAGCATCGAGTTCTCTTCTCCTTGTTCACAGTTTTCAAATACCATGTGAAATATATTCTTTCTCTCTTCAAGGGCAAAGTCATTTGTCAGGTGTGTGGCACAGGAAATCCCCTTCACCACAGACACTGTGTGACTTGTGAAAGCAAACTGCCTGAACTACAGACGGTAAGGCTGCTTGCATCAGTAACACCACAGTAACTCAAATCAAATCAAATCAAATGCTTTTGCTCTGGAAAACTAGTCAGATCCCTGTCTGCCTGTGTTACAAAAGCAGAGAGTCCTTCCTTCTTGTCATATTCAAGCCCTGTACTCCCACAGATGCTCCATCACAAACACCCAACTGAACATTAAGTGTCTCATATCCCTTCAGGTTTCTCCAGTGGTGGTAAGGATTGCAAATACCATTGTGAAAGCTCAGGAGGCTCTTAGACAGCAACAAGTCTTGGCTCCAGGGGAGCCTTCTTTGTGTTCAGATTATTTTCAGTTGCAAAGAAAACTTCAGTATGCACATCAGGAAGATCACTCTCAGATATTTTGTAAAAGTAAAAGACTCTTTGACATGCTTTTTCTTATCTCCATTGGCTGCTTTCTCTGCATGCATACAGCTACTGTGCTTGTATTTGGCTGTGACTCTGCAGAGAGGTGAGCAAAGCAACAATACATGTGTGTGGGTCCACAAAATCACTGTCTGTTTCAACTCCACATTTAGCTTGCTCACTTGACTCCTTAGATTAATTTTGCTGCCACCTCTGAAAAGTCTTGACACATACAGAAATGAGAAGAATGTTGATTTGAAAGTTGAAACCTTCTTATTACAGTAGCAACAGCCTGAGTTTTAAAAGCTGCTACTAGCTAGAGGCAAAGTTCTCTTGTGTAGAATCATAGAATTCTTTTGGCTGGAAACCATCTCTGACATCATGGAATCCACCCATAGGATCATAGAATCACAGAATCAACCAGGTTGGAAGAGACCTCCAAGCTCAGCCAGTCCAACCTAGCACCCAGCCCTAGCCAGTCAACCAGACCATGGCACTAAGTGCCTCAGCCAGTCTCTTCTTGAACACCTCCAGGGACAGTGCCTCCACCACCTCCCTGGGCAGCCCATTCCAATGCCAATCACTCTCTCTGCCAACAACTTCCTCCTAACATCCAGCCTAGACCTCCCCTAGCACAACTTGAGGCTGTGTCCCCTTGTTCTGTTGCTGGTTGCCTGGGAGAAGAGCCCAACCCCACCTGGCTACAACTTCCCTTCAGGTAGTTGTAGACAGCAATGAGCTCTGCCCTGAGCCTCCTCTTCTCCAGGCTGCACACCCCCAGCTCCCTCAGCCTCTCCTCACAGGGCTGTGCTCCAGGCCCCTCACCAGCTTTGTTGCCCTTCTCTGGACACCTTCCAGCACCTCAACATCTCTCTTGAATTGAGGGGCCCAGAACTGGACACAGCACTCAAGGTGTGGCCTGAGCAGTGCTGAGCACAGGGGCAGAATAACCTCCCTTGTCCTGCTGGCCACACTGTTCCTGATCCAGGCCAGGATGCCATTGGCTCTCTTGGCCACCTGGATCATAGGCTCACAGGATGTTAGGGGTTGGAAGGACCCAAAGAGATCATCGAGTCCAAACCCCCTGCTGGAGCAGGACAATCCTATCTAACACAGATCATAGAGAAACACATCCAGACAAGTCTTGAAAGGCTCCCGAGAAGGAGACTGCAGGACCTCCCTGGGGAGCCTGTTCTGGTGCTCTGTGACCCACCGTGGCTGTTAAACCCTGTCCCCAGGGTGCCACGTGGCTACCGAGGTGTCATTGCAAAGTGAAGGTCAGTGGGAATCTCTGCTTACCTGCCATCCATGTACATTGAGTTGCCTGACTGGATGTAGGCATGAATAGGCAGCTGCATGTGGAGATCCACATGGATGGTGAGACCTCTGCTAAGGGAGAAAGTTAAATGTTCACAAAGGAGTCAGTTGTACTAATGAGTGATTTGTTGTGGTTCGATAACAGTTACCTAGGGGTAATTCCTGAATAAATGGTACCAATACTGATGGTACTGGGAATGGCTACTGAAGAATCTAGATTTAGGACATCCTTCACCTGTGTCCTCTTCCAAAGGAACCCTCACTTTACATCATTCAAACTGCAGCACAGGCAGAGGTTTAAAATGGGCTCCTTGGTGTTCGCTTACTGCTGTGTTGTCTGTGATCAATAGAATTGTCCTCAGCTTCTCTTCCTTACCCAGATTCCTGACTTGCACAGAAAAGCAGCTGCCTAAGCCTGAAGGCAAAACCTAACAAATTGTTTGTCCCAACAAGACCCTTCTGTCCTAAGTAACTCAATCTCCAGACATGTCAGCTGCAAAATCTGTTTCCTTTCACCTGGCTGAGTTAATTGTAGTAGGAAAGCTTGGGAATCTACAGCTTCTGTGAGGTAAAAGGGGATTAGAAATGTTTGCCCAGCAAACACAAAGCCAAGAGAAAACTCACCCTCTGAACACACTTTGCCTGCCATACTACAACAACAATAACCACAAAGCTGTTGTATGTTGGGTTTGAACACAAAAATTCATCAGCAGAGAACCCTTCCTTTGAATATCTTTAGATGTGAGCTGTATTAATAAATGCTCAGCACAAAATGGTACCAGTGGTAGGGAAATACATCTATTTTTGGCACTAATCCTGAAAATAAATTAAACTAAATAATGTCCTATTTCAGTGTGGTCTCATAATGAAACAAACCAAAACCCCCAAACTCAGAACCATTAGATCCAGGTCAGTCTGTTGCTTATTTGAAAGGGAAAGAATTCTTCTTGGCTGAATGTTATTGGAAGTCTCAAAGCAGCTTGCTTGCCTCTTGTGAACTTTTCTTCACGAGAAGTATTTTCTCTCTAATGCTTAGTTTGTTTTATCAGCCAGGGTTTGGAGGAAACACTCCACCACCTTACCATGGCCAGCAACAGAAGACAGTTCCGTGCTCCAAATGCCATCGTGCTAACCAGCGTGCTGCGCGCTTCTGTGACTGGTGTGGGGCCAAGGTACGTGCCCTCGGCGGTTCATGGGCTCAGAGAATGGTTTGGGATGGAAGAGACCTCCAAAGGTCGTCTTCTGCAGGCAGCAGGGACATCCTCACCTAGGTCAGGTTGCCCAGAGCCCTGCTGAGCCTTACCTTGAATATCTCCAGGGATGGAGCTCCAACCACCTCCCTGGGCAACCCGTTCCAGTGTTCGCTACCCTCATGGTAAAGAACTTGTTCCTAACATCCAACCTAAATCTACTCTTCTATAGTTTGAAACCAGTGTCCCTTGTGTTGACAAACTGGGCTTTACTCAGCTGTGCCTTGCAGTCATTGCAACCTTCTCCTTGCAGAACTGTTGGTTAGCACCCAGCTTATTCTCGAAACACTTGCTTAGAGAACACAGGATTGTGTGAGGAAAGATGCAAGGCTCAGATGCCATCCTGACCCCACATCAGTCCATGGCTTAAGGGTTCAGACATGTAAACAAATTACCATGTGTCAGTGAGCATCAGCTGAGGAATGGTAGAGGCTGGAAGGGACCTCTAGAGTTCATTCAGGCTCATGCTGCTGCCAAAGCAGGATCACGTAGGGCAGGTCACACAGGAACACATCCAGATGGGCCTTGGAAGTCTCCAAAGGAGACTCCACCACCTCTCTGAGCATGGCTGCAGTGCTTTTCCACCTATACAGTGATGAAGTTTTGCCTTGTGTTGGAGTGGAACTTGCTGTGTTCCAGTTTGTGTCACCACTCTTGTGCTGTCCTCAGCACCCCTGAAAAGAGACTCCTGCTGCCTTCTTGGCACCCACGCATCAGAACTTCACAAACATTGGTAACAGCTCTCAACCTTCTCTGTGCCAGACTAAACAGCCTCTGGCCTCTCAGCCTTCCTGCAGTGGGGTAAGCGGCCCCAGGTCCCTCAGCCACTGTCTTCTCCTAGCCCTTATTGCCCTTCTCTGGACTCACTCCAGCAACAAAATATCTTTCTTGGAGCGAGGGCCTCAAAACTGAACCTCAAGGTGTGGCCTCACCAGTGCCAAGTACAGGAGGGCAAACCCTTCCCTGGTCCTGCTAGCCACACTGTTCCTGATCCAGTCCAGGATGCTGCTGGCCTTCTGTGCCATCTGGGCACACACTGGCTGGGGTTCAGTGCTGGTTTACTGTCTTTTCATTTGTGCCACTGCCTTTTTGCCTCCTGAAGCCTGCGTGGTACATTTCTGTAGTGACAGCTGTTTCACTGAACTTTCCAGCCCGGACCTCCTCCCTCCTATTTCGCTTGTTTCAAGTGTGGTGCCAGCAACCAGCCCTACGCCCGCTTCTGTGGGTCCTGTGGTGTCTACATAGAGCCTCCATCAAGGGTGGGTTCTCCCAGCAGCAGTCTCGTGGATACTGGGAACTCGCTGGAGGTGTCTGAGGTAAGACACACAGCACAGCAAAAGCTAGCTCTGAACACAAGTTAATCCAGACTTATTCTCAACCACAAAGTGAGGAGCAATCACTTTCTCCAAAGCCTTAGCTCCTCAAGAACTTTTATCCCATTGCTTGTGACTTGTATGTGTCCTGCTGCTTGTCTTTCATGCCTATGTTTCTAAAACTCTGTTACAAGAAAGACCATACACCTGCAGTCCTGGGTGCTGCTCTGGAGCCCCCAGCACAAGGAGGACATGGAACTGCTGGAGCCAGTCCAGAGGAGGCCACCAAGATGCTCAGAGGGCTGCAGCAGCTCTGCTCTGAGGACAGGCTGAGAGAGTTGAGGCTGTGCAGCCTGGAGAAGAGAAGGCTTTGACAAAACCTTTGGATACCTTCCAGTATCCAAAGGTGCCTACAGGAGGGCTGGGGAGAGACTATATACAAGGTCTATAGGCTATATAGGACGAGGACTAAGGGGCTTAAACTGGCAGAGGACAGGTTCAAATTAGATGTTAGGAAGAAGTTCCTTACATTGAGGGTGGTGAGACACTGGCACAGGCTGCCCAGGGAGGTTGTGGCTGCTCCCTCCCTGGATGTGTTCAAGGCCAGGTTGGATGAGGCCTTCAGCGACCTGCTCTAGTGGGAGGTGTCCCTGCCTATGGCAGGGGGTTGGAACTGGATGAGCTTTGAGCTCCCTTCCAACCTAAACCATTCTGTGATTCTAAGATTCTTCAATCACAGAATTGTAGAGGTTGGAAGGAACCTCCAGAGATCATCCAGTCCAACCTCCCTGACAAGGCAGGATCCCCTAAGGTAGTTCACACAGGAATGCATCCAGGCAATCCAGGCAGGTTTTGAAAGGCTCCAGAGAAGGAGACTCCACAACCTCTCTGAGCAGCCTGTTCCAGTCCTCTGTCACCCTCACTGTAAAGAAGTTTTTCCTCATGTTGAGATGAAACCTTCTGTGTTCCAGTTTGTAGCCTTTGCTCCTTGTCTTCTTGCTGCTGACCACCGAAAAAGCCACTTGGCCCCCACCCCTCAGATGTTTGTACCCAGTGAGCAGCTCCCCTCTCAGTCTCTTCTCCAGACTAAACAGCCCCAGCACTCTCAGTCTTTCTTCATAGGGGAGATGCTCAATCCCCCAATCACCCTTCTGGCTCTTCACTGACTCTTCCCAGCAGATCCCTGTCTCTCCTGCACTGGGGAGCCCCAACCTGGACACAGTATTCCAGGCCACTTAGCCAGGCCAGCCTTTGTCCTTCAAAAACATAGATGCCATTCTGCTGGCAGTCATAGAGCCACAGAATGCACCTGAAGAGATTTGTTTCAGCTTGAGCATGTGTGAGGTAAGTCAGATTCAGTCCTGTCCCATTCTGTACATTGTTCCAGTTGGTTTCTGTTTGTAAGCCAGTTACTGATACCCAATTATCTTACCTTCACTTCTCCTTTCCCTGCGCCCCCCGCAGGCTACACAATTTCAAGCTCCACTTGCCTGGCAACCTCTTCCTCATTCCTTGCCCAAAACAAGGACAGAACTGAAAGAAAGAGAAGAGAAAGGAACCCAAACCATTGGACTTTTTTACCCATCTAGCAAACTCTTGGAAAAGAAGGAACTTGAGCTGATTTCAGAGAAGGAAAAGCTGGAGAAGATGAGCGATCGAAAGCCTCTCCTGACAGCCGTTAGCCCCGGAAAAGGTTGGCAGCTTTTCACAGTGTCACAGTGTCACAGTGTCATCAGGGTTGGAAGAGACCTCATACATCATCAAGTCCAACCCTTTACCACAGAGCTCAAGGCCAGACCATGGCACCAAGTGCCATGTCCAATCCTGCCTTGAACAGCTCCAGGGACGGCGACTCCACCACCTCCCCGGGCAGCCCATTCCAGTGTCCAATGACTCTCTCAGGGAAGAACTTTCTCCTCACCTCCAGCCTAAATCTCCCCTGGCACAGCCTGAGGCTGTGTCCTCTTGTTCTGGTGCTGGCCACCTGAGAGAAGAGAGCAACCTCCTCCTGGCCACAACCTCCCCTCAGGTAGTTGTAGACAGCAATAAGGTCTCCCCTGAGCCTCCTCTTCTCCAGGCTAACCAATCCCAGCTCCCTCAGCCTCTCCTCGTAGGGCTGTGCTCAAGGCCTCTCCCCAGCCTCGTTGCCCTTCTCTGGACACGCTCAAGCATCTCAATGTCCCTCCTAAACTGGGGGGCCCAGAACTGAACACAGCACTCAAGGTGAGGTCTAAGCAGTGCAGAGTACAGGGGCAGAATGACCTCCCTGCTCCTGCTGGCCACACCATTCCTGATGCAGGCCAGGATGCCACTGGCTCTCTTGGCCACCTGGGCACACTGCTGGCTCATGTTCAGGTGGGTATCAATCAGCACCCCCAGATCCCTCTCTGTCTGGCTTCTCTCAGCCACTCCGACCCCAGCCTGTATCTCTGCATGGGGTTGTTGTGGCCCAAGTGCAGTGTTTCCTAAACAGAGCTGCAAGGTACAACCTTGGCTCTTCCTTAGTCTGCAATGTGCCATTAGGAGGATGCTGATTTACATCTTTACAAGACTTGTCCTCCTAGCAGCCACTTGTAAATGCAGTTCTTCAGAACTCAAACATTGCTCACCAGCAACAGCTAAAAGAAAGTTTACCAGTATAGGAAGAATTTGGTTATGACCTGTTTTGCAGCCTTGCTCATTTGCTAATAGCTTGATTTCCTCAGATCCTACAGAATATGGGGCAGTTGTCCTATAAAGGGCTTGTCCCAACCCTACTGGGCACTGGTGACGGCACACCTTGAGTACTGGGCTCAGTTCTGGGGCTGTAACTACAATGAAGATGTTGAGGTGCTGGAGCTGGTGAAGGGTCTGTAGGGCAGATCTTGTTAGGAGTAGCTGAAGGAACTGAGGCTGTTTAGTCTGGAGAGGAGGAGCCTGAGGGGAGACCTTCTCCCTCTCTACAAATCCCTGAAAGGAGGTTGGAGTAAGATGCTTGTTAGTCTCCTCTCCCTGGTAAAAAGTGACAGGACAAGAGGAAATGGCCTCAAATTGCACTAGGGGAGGTTAAATCAGCTGTTAGAAACCCCCCACCTCACTCCATTCTCCTTTCAAGGGAGTTGTAGAGAGCAATGAGGTCTCCTCCCAGTCTCCTCTTCCCCAGACTGAACAACCCCAGCTCCCTCAGCCACGCCTCACCAAGAGCTTTGTTACCCTTCTCTGGACTCACTCCAGCACCTCAATGTGAGGAGCACAAAACTGAACCCAGTATTTGAGGTGTGGCCTCCCCAGTGCTGAGTAGAGGGGCACAATCACTTCCCTACTCCTGCTGGCCACACTACTCCTGATCCAGGCCAGAATGCTGTTGGCCTTCTTGTCCCTCTGAGCACACTGAGCTCTTGTTCAGTTGGCTGTCAGCCAACACCCCCAGGTCCTTTTCTGTTGGGCAGCTTTCCAGCCACTGTGCTCCAAGTCTGTAGTGCTGCATGGGGTCGTTGTGACCCAAGTGCCGGAGCTGACCCTTGGCTTTCTTGAATCTTCTACAACTGACCTCAGCCTGCCCAGATTCCTCTGCAGAGCTTCCCTACCCTCCAGCAGATCAAGACTCCCACCCAGTTTAGTGTCATTTGCAAGATCATTGAGGGTACACTTGATCCCAGGGTATGCCTTGCTTCATATTGCCTTCATCAGGTGAATCTTCTAACGATGCTGTCTTTTAAAGCATCCAGCACTTGGGCAGGAAAGATGTTAATCACAACTCCAGGGATTCTTTTCCTGCTCAATTGTCTCTGATCAGGTTACTGGAGAAAACAGCTGGATCATGTCTGTGCTCACCTTAGAAGCTACGCTCAGAACAACCTCCATTTCAGAGCACTGATTGGAGAACCTCGAATGGGAAAGGTAGGAAGGAGCTTGTGATGAGTTTCTGTGTTGTGAAAAGATGATTGTGGCTGCTAGATGGAAACTGGAATACGAAGTGCCTCCCTTCTCCTCACACCTTGGCCTGTTTCTGATTCATCTGCTGCTGTTACCTCATTTTTTAAATCAGTCTCTTAGTGAAGATTTTTTTTCCTGCTTTCTTTTCTATGTAGTTTCTATTCTTTTGTCTCACAGCTATCAGAGGATTGATAGAAGTATCAGAAGAATCATAGAATCATAGAATCAACCAGGTTGGAAGAGACCTCCAAGCTCATCCAGTCCAACCTATCCCCCAGCCCTAGCCAGTCAACCAGACCATGGCACTAAGTGCCTCAGCCAGGCTTTGCTTCAACACCTCCAGGGACGGTGCCTCCACCACCTCCCTGGGCAGCCCATTAGAAGAGACAGAAGACAGAAGAGAAGTGACAGAAGCAAGAAAACCCTTGCTCAGCTGCTTTCATAACATCCCACAGTGGGCAAGCAAAAAACCAACCAACCAACCCAAAAACTGACAGCTGGGCAGTTCAACAAGCCCTGCTAGAAATGGGATTTAGCTCATATGCTTACCTCTGCTCTGGGATGGATAATAGCAGCCTTGGGGTACCTCTCTGGGGATATAGTAACTTTCTAATGTAAACCAGACCAGTACTATAGGAACAGGGTATTGCTTTCCTTACTGGAGATGTAGGCTCCATGGTATCACCAAACTGTCTTAAAATGGTTGAAGGGATGTTAGCAAGAAGGTGAAAACTGAACATTCTTCCTCAGAAGTCATGGACAACAGGGTTGGCATGACTGGGAGGCTATTTGGTGCCAGTTCTAAAGGAGGATCAACTGTGCCTAAACTGTCCTTGACAGCTGTTTGTCTTCAAGCTTTTCAAACTGACCAACAATGGATATTTCACAACTGCTCAGGCAGTCCATTTCTGCATTCAGTTATCCTTGCTGTACAGCTGCAGCACTGCATTGTTCTCTTTGGCAGCCCTGATGGGTTACAGAGCTGCGTGCCCTCATGTTGCTTCTCAGGTTCTACCAGCACAGCTGCTTGTGGCAGTGTCCCGTGGGCTGGACCAGTGACTAACCCAAGCTAAAGGTAGCATCGGAGGCAAAAAACAGACAGGCATTAGTGATAGTACAAATGGAGGTTGGGAGTGAGCAGCTAGAAGCAAGATGCAGGCAGAAGTAGGGTTGAGAACTCCTAGAACTGGCAGAGCTGGAGAGTCTTACCCAAGTCTTCCTTGTTACAATTCAAGCTCATGATTGTTTAGCCTATTCTGATGTAACACTGCAGCCAAAAAAGACCCAACAAGTAAATAATTACAGCACATAGACACAGCTACAGAAAAGTTTGTGAGTACTGGGGGTGAGGAAGCTAATTGTCACCTGGCAGATGATGCATTGGAGAGGTATGACACTCCAGATCTTCTGCACCTGAATGTAATAGCTACTGGCTCCACCAACATGTGCAGAAGCTGTATACATCTGCTAGGAGGAGTTGAGCTCTAGGTCCACTGGAATTTGTTTCCTTTACTAGAAGATTGAAAATTATATGCCTGAAAACTATTAAATGGGCTAGAAAAGGCTATGCTCCTGCTGCTGCCTGCCTTCTTGCCATCCTGTCAGCTTGAAAACAACTGCTGCCCCCCAAAAAGTAACAGAAGAGGCTCCAGGTAGTTGCCAACTATCTGGGCTTAATGCAGCCTTCCCAGGTCTCATGGGGATCAGAAATACAACCACCCCTGTCTCAAGATTCTCAACCTGCTGTACTGTCAGCCTGCTTCTTCATAACCTCCTGTGCAGATGCCAGAGCCTGTTCAAAGAAGGGCAAAAAAGCTGGTGAAGAGTCTGGAGAAGAGGCTGAGGGAGCTGGGCTTGTTTGGGCTGCAGAAGAGAAGGCTCAGGAGAGACCTCGTTGCTCTCTACAGCTCCCTGAAAGGAGGCTGCAGTGAAATGGGGGTTGGTCTCTTCTCCCTACTATCAGGGGATAGGAGGAGAGGAAATGGCCTGAAATTGCATCAAGGGGGTTTAGGTTGGATATTAGGACAAGAATTCTTTCCTGAAAGAGCAGAACAGGCTGCCCAGGGAGGCAGTGGAGTCACCAGCACTGGAGGTGTTCAGCAAATGCGTGGCCATGGCACTTTGGACATGGTTTAAGGGTCATGCTGGTGTTGGGATGGTGGTTGGACTCTGTGACCTTAGAAGTCTTTTCCAACTGAAACAATTCTGTGATTCTCTGACTTCAGCAGTCTTCCTAGCAGAAAAGCTACAGAAAGCTACCCATGTTTTACTACAGACTGGTGCAAGCAAAGCAGCAACCCCTTATCCTAGAGCAGTGAGTCCTAAAAATAGCAGCCTTTCGTGCTGCTGCAAAGTCTGGGTGGAGAAGGAGCAAACTCAGGCACTGTGCATCTTGTGGATTCATTCGGCATTGCAGTCACAGAACTGCAGAATCACAGATTGCACTGGGTGGGAAGGGACCCTCAGAGGTCATCTTGTCCAACATCCTGCAGTAAGCAGGAACATCTCCAACTATATCAGGTTCTTCAGGGCCTCAACTCCTGGGATGGGGCCTCAACCACATCTCCAGGCAACATGTTCCAGTATTTAAACACTGTCATGGTGAAAAAACTTCCTTCTGTCCAACCTAAGTCTCCCCTGCCCTAGTTCCAAACCACTGCCCCTCTTCCTGTTGCTACAGACCCTTCTAAACAGTTCCTCCCAAGCCTTCCTGTAGGTCCCCTTCAGATATTGAAATGCAGCTCTAAGGTCTCCCTGGAGCCTTCTCTTCTCCAGGCTGAGCAGACCCTGCCCTTTCAGCCTGTCCCTGCGAGGTGAGGTGCTCCAGCCCTCCAGCCATCCTTGTGGCCCTCCCTTGGGCCCACTCTAGCAGGTCTGTCTCCTTTCCATGGTGATGAAGACTCCAGAGATGAATGCATTGCCCCGGGTGAGGTCTTACCAGAGCAGAGCTCCATCACATCTCTTGATCTGCTGGCCACACTTCTTTTGGTGCAGCCCAGCATGGGATTGGCCTTCCGGGCTGCAAGTGCACATTGTTGGCTCATGTCCAGCTTCTTATCCACCAGCATCCCCAAATCCAGTTTTCTGCAGGGCTGCTCCTGATCTCATCATCCCCAGCCTGATATCGGGGACTGCCCCCACCTAGGTACAGAACCTTGCACTTCATTCTGGCATTTCCAGTTCCTCAAAATCATAGAATCATAGAATCATAGAATCAAGCAGGTTGGAAGAGACCTCCAAGATCAGCCAGTCCAACCTAGCACCCAGCCCTATCCAATCAACCAGACCATGGCACTAAGTGCCTCAGCCAGGCTTTGCTTGAAGACCCCCAGGGACGGTGCCTCCACCACCTCCCTGGGCAGCCCATTCCAATGCCAATCACTCTCTCTGTGAAGAACTTCTTCCTAATATCCAGCCTAGACCTACCCTGGCACAACTTGAGGCTGTGTCCCCTTGTTCTATTGCTGGTTGCCTGGCAGCAGAGCCCAACCCCACCTGGCTACAGCCTCTCTTCAGGTAGTTGTAGACAGCAATGAGCTCTGCCCTGAGCCTCCTCTTCTGCAGGCTGCACACCCCCAGCTCCCTCAGCCTCTCCTCATAGGATTTGTGCTCCAGGCCCCTCACCAGCTTTGTTGCCCTTCTCTGGACATGTTCCAGCACCTCAACATCTTTCTTGAATTGAGGGGCCCAGAACCCTCTTGCTCAGTTGGGTATAATGTCACAAGTAGGCCACAGGTGTGATTGTGTGTTGGCTCCATTTTAAACACCAGCAGCAATGCTTTTTGCTGTACTTGTTGTAAGAGATGGTAACCAGCTGCTCTTTGCCTCTAGATGAATTCTGCTGCCATCTCTGAGAGCGACTATGAAGTCACTATTACACTGAGCTACGCTCTTGTCAAAAAGGTGAGTTCAGGGGAGGAGGCAGCTGCTGATCAGTCAGTGTGTAATGCTGAGTTTACATTCAGGGCCAGACAAGAAATCCTTTTGTTCAGAGGTGGCTGACTCATCACTCCAGAAAAAGGAGTATTTCTCTGTTGGAGCTGGCTGAACTTTATCTGATCAAACCAGGCTTCGTGAGGGTGTCACTGCTACCTTGCATTTCATTAGTCTGCTGTTAGTATTGACATTATCACAGTATCACCAAGGTTGGAAGAGACCTCACAGATCATCAAGTCCAACCCTTTACCACAGAGCTCAAGGCCAGACCATGGCACCAAGTGCCACGTCCAGTCCTGCCTTGAACAGCCCCAGGGACGGCGACTCCACCACCTCCCCGGGCAGCCCATTCCAGTGTCCAATGACTCTCTCAGGGAAGAACTTTCTCCTCACCTCCAGCCTAAATCTCCCCTGGCACAGCTTGAGGCTGTGTCCTCTTGTTCTGGTGCTGGCCACCTGAGAGAAGAGAGCAACCTCCTCCTGGCCACAACCACCCCTCAGGTAGTTGCAGACAGCAATAAGGTCTCCCCTGAGCCTCCTCTTCTCCAGGCTAACCAATCCCAGCTCCCTCAGCCTCTCCTCGTAGGGCTGTGCTCAAGGCCTCTCCCCAGCCTCGTTGCCCTTCTCTGGACATCAGATGGAAAAATCTCACATTCCATAGATCCAGAATTCAGACTGCACCTCTTGGGTAGGATTCTAACAAGCCTACCCTCCCCTGTAGCATCTGAAAAGGTCTATCATGTCAATCCACAACTGAGCACTCTGAGGACTTGATTACATCTTCCATTTGGATGAGAATTTCTGTTTAAGTGACATTGTGCCTGGCTTTTTTTTTTTAACCGAAACAACTACTTAACACAAGTTTTAGACCAGGAAATGCTAATTACTTTGCCTCCTAACAGAACTTAATATCATAATTTGTCTTGTGTTAATCTGAGATTGATATAAGCCTACCTACATTTTTTGTCCATAAACACCATCACTGTTGTGTGCTATGAAGACTTTAACAGCACCACACAATTAACTGCCTGCATTTGATGATTCTACAGGACACTCCTGCTAATAAACCAGGGCAGTTCAATGGTCATGACCTGAATGCTCCAGCAGAAGGCAGAGATGGACAGGATGGCAGGCAAACCAGTTTGGGTGAGATTTCCCCTGCACCTCAGGCTTTGTGAAAGACTGCTTCAAGTACTGGGTTCAACTTTGGGCCTCTCACTACGAGGAAGACATTGAGGTACTGGAGTGTGTCCAGAGAAGGGCAACAAAGCTGGTGAAGGGTCTGGAGACTCTGCTCCAGACCTCTGGAGAGGAGCAGCTGAGGGAGCTGGGGTTGTTTAGTCTGGAGAAGAGGAGCTGAGGGGAGACCTCACTGCTTTCTACAACTACATTGACAGGAGGTTGGAGTGGGGTAGGGTTTGGTCTCTTGTCTCTACTACCAGGTGATGGGAGGAAATAGGCTCAAGTTATGCCAGGGGAGGTTTAGGTTGGATATTGGGGAACATTTCTTTTCTGCATTGGACCAGGCTGCCCAGGGAGGTGAAGAGTCAGGAACACAGCAGTAATACTTGGAAGGTTAACCAGAGAGACAGGCAGACTAATCCAGTGGCACATTCTGTGCCTACTTATGTTGATCTTTACGTGCCCAAGAGGAGATTCAAGGAATGTACAGACTGTCAACAGCTCATGGGAGTGCTTCATCTCTAAAGGAGAGATGAGGAGGCAGCAAACTGCAGCCACAGCTCAGAGCAGTGTATTTATAGACTCACAGAACCATTTTCATTGGAAAGGACATTTAAGATGGAGCCCAAGCATTCTCAAGTCTCCCAAGGCTGGTGCTGAACCATGTCCCCTCAGCACCACATCTCTGCATCTTTGAAACCACCTCCCTGGGGAGACTGTTCCGTTGAGACCAACACTCACCCACCTCCAAACTCCTTTCAGGGAGTCATAGGGAGTGAGGTGGTCTCCCCTCAGCCTCCTCTTCTCCAGACTAAACAACCTCAGTTCCTTCAGCTGCTCCTCACCAGAGGAATGAACCTCTGTTATGAAGAGAGCCATCCAGGAGGGGAGAACAACAGGCCAAGCAGCCTATGGTTGGCAAAGTCCCCTGCCTTTGATGAAGATGGGCAAATGGAGGCTAACTGCAGTGACAGCTGTGCCCACAAGCTGGAAGTCAATCAACCTAAGACTGATCATATGCTATGATCAATCTCAGACTGATCCCATGTATAATGAGATCAGAAAACATCTGAATTAGAATTGAATACCGTGATTGCCATGGACTCAAAAAACAAAGAGGGGGGAGATGTGAGAACCCAAAAGGAGGAGCTAACAGAATCAAAGAATGGTTTAGGTTGGAAGGGACCTAAAAAAATCATCCAGTTCCAACCCCCCCATGATAGGCAGGGACACCTCCCACTAGAACAGGTTGCTCAAGGCCTCATCCAACCTGACCTGGAACACCTCCAGGAAGGGAGCATCCACAACCTCCCTGAGCAACCCCTTCCAGTGTCTCACCACCTTCACTGTAAAGAACTTCTCCCTAACATCCAGTTTAAATCTCCCCCTGCCAGTTTAAACCCATTACTCCTTGTCCTGTCATTACAAGACCTTGTCAGTAGTTCCAACCCAGCCTTCTTGTAGGCCCCCTTTAGATAGTGGAAGGTCACTACAAGGTTTCCTAAAAGCCTTCTCCAGGCTGAAGAGCCCCAACTCTCATAGCCTGCCTTCATTGGAGAGGTGCTCCAGCCTTCTGATCATCTTCGTGACCCTCCTCTGGACTCACTGCAACAGTTCCATGTCCCTCATGTCTATGTCAGAATCCCAGAGGTCAATAAGCAATGGGACCTTTGGTACACCTCAAATCAAGGAGCAAAAAAATAATAACAAAGTGCTGCATCCTTGAAGGGGACAGGAAAGGCAACTGGAGAGAAAAGCACCTGCTAAAATAAAGATGAAGCAGTGGGCTTCAGAGGGGTGAGCTGTGGGAATGTGAATCACACCATGAAGGCAGGCCTCAGCAGATGGGGGCCATTGGGGGCACTCTGTGGCTCTGGGCAGCTGGGTCAGTGTGACTCTGTGTGGAGCCTGGGTGGTCTGGGATCAGCACATCACCCGACACGCTCAGGAAAGCCCACACCCGGAGCATCAGCTGGCATAGTTCAGCTCAGCTCTAAGGTTTGGTCACTTTGTGCTTCCAGCCTGAGACATGGGAAGAGGCAGCCATGGCACCAGGGCTTGGTTTGTTTAGTGTCAGCTGTGCTGCCAGGCACTCCAGTAACGCCAGCACAGAGGGACCCCACATGCTGCCTAATGTCAGCCTGCCCAGCTGAGGTTTAGGTTGAAGATTAGAAGGTTGTCAAAATGGGTTCCCCAGGGAGGTGGCTGAATCTCCAGCTCTGGAGGTGTTGAAAAGACTCAGGATGTGGTGCTGAGGGACATGATTTAACACTGGACTTGGAGAATGGTTGGACTTGATCTTAAAAGGTCTTTTCCAGCCAAAAGGATTCTGTAGCTTATGTCTCTCAAAAACACAAGGGATACAGGTCTATGAAAAGTCTTTTAGTCTCATTCTGAAGTATTTGGGAGCCAAAGAACCTTGAAAAACTAAAGGTTTTGATAAACAGGTCCTGAATCCAAGTCAAGCCTGCTGAATAGCTGCAACTAAAGAGATGCAACCCTTCAAAAGTCACATTTCATTGAATCTTCATTTCCAAACATCAAGTTTTGAAGCCTGCCTGAGTGTAAACCTTTTGTTACAACCAGCCTGATCTGCAACAAACATTTCATTGCTTTTTCTTGTAGAAGAGTTGCTTTGATGTCAACACAAAACACACTCTTTTTGTGAATAAATTCTTTCCAGATCTCTCCCACAAGTTCTTGTCAGGATACTCACTTGGCTTTGAATTAACCTGTGTTTCCCTTTCTGGTAGGCAAAGAGGATCATCCTGGTTTTCATCCAAGAGGTGAAATAGAGAGAGCAAAGCTGAGAACACAAGCAGAAAAAGATTATAAGCTCCTAGTACCTAAAAAAACTACCTTTAGAGGAGCACCAACAAGAGCAAAAATAGAAAGCTTTTAACACTCACTGTGGGTGAGGGAAGGGAACGAAACTCCAACTTAATACAAAACCTGAACACTGGTAACTGCCATTTGTTACTGGAAATCATACAAGCATAGAATGGTAGGGGTTGAAGAGGACCTCTAAAGATCAAGTCCAATCCCCCCTGCCAAAGCAGGATCACCTAGGGCAGGCCACACAGGAGTACAACCTTTGGTCATTAGATGTAGTACAGTTGCTTCACTCTCAATGACTAAACTTTGTTCCTTCCAAGAGCTTTCCCTCATGCAACTTACATCAATTTCCTCTTGTCCAATCACTTGTTACTAGGAAGAAAAGACCAACACTCACCTGCTCCAGTGTCCTGTCAGAGTTGTAGAGAGGGAGAAGGTCTCCCCTCAGCCTCCTTTCCTCCAGACTAAACGAGCCAAGTTCTCTCAACTGCCCCTCATGAGATCTGTTCTCCAGACCTTTCACACCAGCTTCATTGCCCATCTCTGAACCTGCTCCAACACCTCAATGTTGGAGTGAGGACCCCAAAACTGAACCCAGATCTCAAAGTATGGCCTCACCAGTGCTGAGTACAGGTACTCAGTACAATCACTTCCATTGTCCTACTGGTCACACTATTAGTGATCCATGCCAGGTGGCTGCTGGCTCAGCTTCTGCTGTCAGTCAACACCCCCAGGCCTTTCTCTGCTGGGCAATTTCCAACCATTCTTCCCCAAGCCTTGAGCATTCATGGGGCTGTTGTAACCCACGTGCACTTGACTTTGTTGAATCTCAGAGCTGGTCTCAGGCCATCAGTCCACTCTGTCCAGGTCTCTCTGCAGAGCCTTCCTACCCTCCTGCAGATCAACACTCCCTCCCCCAGCTCAGTGTCATCTGCAAGCTTGCTGAGCATGCACTCCATTTCTGTTAGGAAAGTTGCTGTTCTGTTCAAGTCTTTCTCCCATCACCTTCAACTTATCATACACAACACAAAAGCCTACTCCAAAAACATCAGTGCAATACCAAACATGTTTTACAGCCTTCCATTCATAGAATTACATTAAGGTTGGAAAAGACCTCTTAAGGTCCATCAACCCAACACCACCCCCCCTGGTTTAATCTGGTAGATGTCTCCACTTCCCATCCCAGTTTCCTTAAGCTCGTATTGCTCATTCCTCCTTTGCAAGCACAACACCACTGCTCTCCACGAGGCAGTTCTGCTTGAACCAAAAAGTTACTCTGCATGAACACTAACCTACAAGCCACTTTATTCATTCCTCTAATATGGAATCATGAAGCTGAAAACAATCTGTTCTTCATTTCCAGCTGCCATGCAAGCCTGAAAAGAGCAGAATGCAGAAGGGCAGCTGGCCTATGATTTGTCTCTCACAGCTGGAAATAACAGCTTGGACAGGGAACGCCAGACAAACTTCAGTGTGTGTTTGCAGCTGCCTCTTCACCCTGGTGGCACCAGAGGTTCTCTGAGATTGGGAGCACCACAAAGCATGCAGCCATTTGTCTGCAGACTTCACAGCCCTGTAAGAGCAGCTCAGGGCCCATCACCGCCAAGTGTGTTGTGCAAGATTCCACCCCCTGCTCCCTCCTGGCAGCTCAGAGCACAGTTCCTCACCAACTGCACTCTGTCCTGATACACTTCCTTTGCTTTCCAAACTCCTGCAAGGAGAGGACCAACCAACTCTTTCAAGGCACAGGGACTTTTGAAGGAGATCTGATGGACACTGCTTATGACAGCTTGACCCTTGAACTCAACAGCCCTGCAAGCCACATTTCAAATAGCTTGGTTTCCATTTGGAAGGTAAAACTGCATGCAGTGCAGCTCAGGTTCACAGACTGCATTGGGTTGGAAAAGACTCTCAAAGGTCACCTTGCCCAGCACCCCTGCAAGTCAGCAGAGACACCTCCAACTAGATCAGGCTGTGCAGGGCCACAGGAAGTCTGATCCTGAATGTCTCCAGGGACCACAGGTCAAAATATTTTTCCTCCAGAAAACAAAGTAGATTTGCTTTGCTGTTTTTTCTTCAGCTTTTATTTACAAACACAGCAGCGGCAAGCAGCAGCCAACTACAAAGAAAAGGTTACAAGGATACCAGGCACACCAAGATTTAACTAAGACATCAGCCCCAATCCCAACCCCCTGAAGAAGTTTTGTACACTCTTTACAGATTTCTACAGGCATTGACATATCAAATACCAAAACTGAAATGTCTGTTAGCTTTTGCAAGAGAAAAGTTTTTTGCACCAGAGCTACCTGCATCTCCGAAACCAGAAACAGCAGAGTTTAAAAACAAAGAGCAAACAAAACCACAAGTATCAATCCTTAGGAAAACCAAGAGAATCCCAGCAGGACAAAATGGGCCCATAGGCAGTGTGCTGAATCCCAGGTACTTCCCAGGTAGGTTCAGGGGAGTGAGACAGAGAACAGTCTGCTTCTCACAGAGACATCTGGAATGCAGTCTTGGATGGAAAGGGCAGTGGCAGAGATCACATCCCAGGCAGGTGTGACCAGCAAGGGAGAAGCTAGAGTCCTAGGAGGCCAGGTTCTTTATCTGACGACGCACATTTGCAGCCTCATCTTCAATGCTGGTCACCTTCTGGAAAACACTTCTTTTCTGCAAAAAACAGCAGTAAAACATTACTGTCTGCTAGTGAAGAGAGCATCCTTCAACTGTCTACAAAGAATCATTGAATCATTTGGGTTGGAAATGAACTTTAAGATCAAGTCCAACCATTCTCCAGCTCCACTAAGGTCAGTGCTAAACCATGTCCCTCAGAACCACATCTCTGTCTCTTTGAAACACCTCCAGGGATGGTGACTCCACCACCTCCCGGAGCAGCCTGTTCCAATGTCTGACCATCCCCTCAGGAAAGAATTTCTTCCTAATCTCTAACAAGCCTCCCCTGGTGTAACTTGTGTCCATTCCCTCTCATCCTAGTGGATTCTCACGGTCTTCCCAAATCACGGGGGTGTAGAAAAACATGATGGTGCCCACATGTACATACAATTAAGTTTTTCATTCGTTCTTTGTCCAGCTTCAGGAACTCCTGCAGCGTCAGGCCAGTGGCATCTTTCTGAAGGTTAAGGAAAGCACAGCCTGCAGAGTGTTTTTTGTGTTCCTCCCTGGCAGGAAAAAAAAAAGAGGGAGAATAAAATAGCAATTAAAAGAACGAAAGGCAGCTCACAACACCACAAGCAGCTGCTCTTCTCCGCAGAGCACCCCGGCTGCCAGCACTAGAATCAGTCACTCGTGTCGGGAAGAGCCTTCGAGCGTTACCCGCCCTGTGCAAGCCCTCAGCCACATCCCCGAGCAGCACAGCCACACACGTTTTGGAGCGGTCCAGGGGTGGTGATTCCAGTACCTCCCTGGGCAGTCCCTTCCAACGCCTCACAACCCCTTCAGCGAAAAACAGTTTTCTAACGTCCAGCTTTACCCTGCCCTGGTGCAGCTTGAGACCGTTCCCTCTTGTCTGTCACCTGTTACTCGAGAGAAGAGGCCGACTCCCGGCTTGCTTCGACCGCATTTCAGGTAGCCGTAGAGAGCAAGAACGTCTCAGCCTCCTGCAGGCTAAGCAACCCAGTTCCACCTCAGCCACTACCTCCTGGCCCGGCTCACCCTAGGCAGCTCCGTAGAGAGGGAGAGGGCCGGGGGAACCCCCTGCGTACTCACAGAGGGTCATCGTCGGGCTCCCATCCCTCCAGCTCCTTGAAGCAGAAGAAGCACTGTGCCACGTCGGGGCTGTTCTCGCTGGGGCAATGGACGAAACCTGCCGCCGCCATCTGCGAGCAGAGGAGCGCGGGAAGCCACCGTCAGCGCCCCCCGCACCGCGGCCGGACCCAGCCGTGCCGCCGCTCCCCAGCCTCCGCTACCCCACCGGACTCACCCGCTCGGGGGTGCAGGCGCAGCCCTCAGTGAACGGCCAGTTGCAGAAGGTGGCAATGCGAGCGGACACGAAGTAGAGTCGCCATTCCTCGGGCACGGCGTCTGGGGCGGCCGCCATGGCTGGGTTCAAATGGCGGCGCAGGGCAGGACGGGAGCGGGGCGGCAGTCACAGCCGGGTTCAAATGGCGGCGGCAGGGCAGGACGGGAGCGGGGCGGCAGTCACAGCACCGTTCAAACGGCGGCAGGGCAGGACGGGAGCGGGGCGGCAGCCGCAGCCGGGTTCAAATGGCGGCGGCAGGGCAGGACGGGAGCGGGGCGGCAGTCACAGCACCGTTCAAACGGCGGCAGGGCAGGACGGGAGCGGGGCGGCAGCCGCAGCCGGGTTCAAATGGCGGCGGCAGGGCAGGACGGGAGCGGGGCGGCAGTCACAGCACCGTTCAAACGGCGGCAGGGCAGGACGGGAGCGGGGCGGCAGCCGCAGCCGGGTTCAAATGGCGGCAGGGCAGGACGGGAGCGGGGCGGCAGTCACAGCACCGTTCAAATGGCGGCAGGGCAGGACGGGAGCGGGGCGGCAGTCACAGCACCGTTCAAACGGCGGCAGGGCAGGACGGGAGCGGGGCGGCAGCCGCAGCCGGGTTCAAATGGCGGCAGGGCAGGACGGGAGCGGGGCGGCAGTCACAGCACCGTTCAAATGGCGGCAGGGCAGGACGGGAGCGGGGCGGCAGTCACAGCACCGTTCAAATGGCGGCAGGGCAGGACGGGAGCGGGGCGGCAGTCACAGCACCGTTCAAATGGCGGCAGGGCAGGACGGGAGCGGGGCGGCAGTCACAGCACCGTTCAAATGGCGGCAGGGCAGGACGGGAGCGGGGCGGCAGCCGCAGCCGCAGCCGCAGCCGGGTTCAAATGGCGGCGGCAGGGCGCGCAGGGCAGTCGTGCTTCCGCCGAGAGCCGGCAGGAGGTGTCGTGTCTGGGCGCGCAGGGCAGAATCACAGAATCAGCCAGGCTGGAAGAGACCTCCAAGATCATCCAGACCAACCTAGCACCCAGCCCTAGCCAATCAACCAGACCATGGCACTAAGTGCCTCAGCCAGGCTTGGCTTCAACACCTCCAGGCACACAGACTCCACCACCTCCCTGGGCAGCCCATTCCAATGCCAATCACTCTCTCTGCCAACAACTTCCTCCTAACATCCAGCCTAGACCTCCCCTGATGGCACAACTTGAGGCTGTGTCCCCTTGTTCTGTTGCTGGTTGCCTGGGAGAAGAGCCCAACCCCACCTGGCTACAACCTCCCTGCAGGTAGCTGCAGACAGCAATGAGCTCTGCCCTGAGCCTCCTCTTCTGCAGGCTGCACACCCCCAGCTCCCTCAGCCTCTCCTCACAGGGTTTGTGTTCCAGGCCCCTCCCCAGCTTTGTTGCCCTTCTCTGGACACCTTCCAGCACCTCAACATCTCTCTTGAATTGAGGAGCCCAGAACTGGACACAGCACTCAAGGTGTGGCCTGATCAGTGCTGAGTACAGGGGCAGAATAACCTCCCTTGTCCTGCTGGCTACACTGCTCCTGATGCAGGCCAGGATGCCATTGGCTCTCTTGGCCACCTGGGCACACTGCTGGCTCCTCTTCAGCTACTCTCTCCCAGCACCCCCAGGTCCCTTTCCTCCTGGCTGCTCTCAGCCACTCAGTCCCCAGCCTGTAGTGCTGCTTGGGGTTGTTGTGGCCAAAGTGCAGAACCCTGCACTTGGCCTTGTTAAATCTCATCCCATTGGCCTCTGCCCACCCATCCAGCCTGGCCATGTCCCTCTGCAGGGCTCTCCTACCCTCCAACAGCTCCACAGCTGCTCCTAGCTTGGTGTCATCTGCAAACTTACTGATGCAGGACTCAATCCCTTGCTCCACATCATCAATAAAGATGTTGAACAGGACTGGGCCCAGCACTGATCCCTGGGGCACACCACTAGTGCCAGCTGCCAGCTGGATGTGGCACCATTCACCACCACTCTCTGAGCTCTGCCATCAAGCCAGTTCCTGACCCAGCACAGAGTGAATCTGTCCAAGCCATGAGCTGCCAGCTTGGCCAGGAGCTTCTTGTGGCAGACAGTGTCAAAGGCTTTGCTGCAGTCCAGGCAGACTCCATCCACAGCCTGCCCCACACTCACCAGGCAGGAACCTGATGATAAAGGGAGATGAGGTTGGTGAGAACACTCTCACCCAAGCTGTGACGAGGCCTCATTTCGAGAGCTGCCTCCAGCTCTGGGCCCTCACTACAAGGAAGACATTGCCAGTGAGGTGCCGAGGGGACTGGAATGTCTGTGAGAGGCTGAGGCTGTCCAGCGTGCAGGAGAGGACACTGAGGGGGATCTTTTCAGTGTTGATCATAGAATGGTTTGGGTTATAAGGGACCTGAAAGATCAGCTAGTTCCAACTCCTCTGCTACAGGCAGGGATACCTTCCACTAGACCAGGTTGCTCAAGGCCTTCTTCTTGACTGCCAGGAGGGCAGAGACAGACTCTTCTTGGTGGTGCCCATGGAGAGGACATGAGGCAGTGGACACAAACTGCAACACAGGAGGTTCCATGCAAGCATATGCAAAAAGTAGGCTTGAGGTGCTGGAGCAGCTCCAAAGAAGGGCAGTGGAGCTGAGAAAGGGCCTGGAGAACAGGTCAGGTGGGGAGCAGCTGAGGGAACTGGGCTTGCTGAGTCTGGAAGAGGCTGAGGGAAGACCTCACTCCCTGCTAACTCCTGAGAGGAGGTTGTAGTGAGCTGGGGCTGGGTCTCTTCTGGGTCTTTTCCCTAGTAACAAGTGTTAGGACAAGAGGAAAGAGCCTCAAGCTGTACCACGGGAGGTTTAGGCTGGCTCTCAAAGACTAGAACAGGCTCCCCAGGGAGGTGGTTGAACCTTCATCTCTGAAGGTGTTGGAAACAGGCAGAAATGTGGTGCTGAGGGACATGGTTTAGCACTAGACTTGATAGATAAGAGCTGGATTAGATGATCTTAAAGGTCTTTTCCAAGCAAAGCAGTTGTGTGATGCTGTGGGGCTGGTGTGCCAGCAGGCATGCCCAGCCCAGCAGCAGGTCACTCAGCCCTAAGCCCCAGTGTTCTTGCACCTAATGGGATGAACTGTGCCAGCCCAAAGCCTCCCTCTGGGCCTTGTGCCTGCAGCAGGCCCAGGTCTGATAGCTGCTGCCTGTGCTCTCAGTACCGCAGTCTCCCTGTCCCACCCTGGGAAGAGGCACTAAGCCCTGCTGCCACACACCACTGCACGTCAGTGACACAACGGGAGGGGCTGGAAGGCACCGCTGAACATCATCAAGTCCAACCCTGCTGCCAGAGCAGGATGTCCAGGCAGGTTTTGAAAGCCTCCAGGGTTTGAAAGTCTCTTCTCCAGGCAGCCTGTTCCAGTGCTCTGCCACCCTCGGAGAGAGGAAGCTCCTTCTCATGTTCAGGTGGGATTTCCTGTGTCCAAGTTTATGCAGCAGCCCTGGCAAAGACAGGCAAGAAGCACCTCTGTAACTCCTGAGGAGCCTGTCACAGGGTGTGAGGCAGCAGGAAAAGGATGCTTTGTTTTTTAAAGCTTCCATCACAAATCCAAGGGGAAGAGAACAATTTACTCAGTTCAACTGTTTTGGTGTTTTGAACTTGCACCCATAAGGTGGTGTGGTGTTGACAGAGATGGTAGAGCACAGTGGGTCTGTGCCTGTGGAGGCAGGACCTGCAGAGAGATGCTCCCACTGCTCTGTGGTAGTGGCTGCCCGTTCTTGCCGCAGGCAGCTGCCCTTCCCCTCCTGCAGGCACAGGAGTGACTGAACTGAACTCCCCATCTCTGCCTGGCTAATGCTGCCTGCCTGCTTGCCTGGAGAAGGAAGCAAGACCTGGCAATCTGGCTCCCTGTTGCAGGGAGAGGCAGCAGTTGGGTTTGTGGTGAAGAACTGACTGCTCATCCACCATAGTGGCTGGGGCTCAGCTTCCTATGCTGCCTGATGCAGCAGGCAGTGTTTGCTCAGAGAGGCTCCTCCAGAAAAAACATGGGGGCTAGAGAGAAACAACTCTAAGGACCAGGTTACATTCTGGAGTGAGCTGATGCCAACAAAGTAGTCAACAAAAAGGTCCTGATGGTGGCTTAGCTCAACCAGCTGCTAGGAGACTGTGGTCTAAAGCAGGTGGGTCTGCAAAGAAGCACATCCTCACACCATGGAGAGCAGTGAATGGACTGAGCAGACTTACTGGACCAGGAGTGGAACACTGTAACTGATGATAAGGAAAAGGCTGAGGTCCTGAATGCCTTCTTCGCCTCAGTTTTCAACAGTAAGGAGGGAGGAGTTCAGGGCAAGTGGCCTCTTGAACTGGGGGATGGGGTTGGGGAGCAGTGTGTTCCCCTGGAAATTCATGAAGAATTAGTTCAGGACCTGCTGAGCCATCTGGACACCCACAAGTCCATGGGACCAGATGGGATCCATCCCAGGGTGCTGAGAGAGCTGGCAGCTGAGCTGGCCAAGCTGCTCTCCATCATTTTCCAGCAGTCCTGGCTCACCAGAGAGGTCCCAGGAGACTGGAAACTGCCAACGTGGTCCCCATCCACAAGAAGGGTGGGATGGAGGAACCTGGGAACTACAGACCTGTCAGCCTGACCTCAGTGCCAGGGAAACTGATGGAGCAGGTTAGCTTGGGGGTGATAAGAGCGCACCTGAGGGATGGCAAAGAGCTCAGGTCCAGCCAGCATGGGTTTAGGAAGGGCAGATCCTGCCTTTCTAACCTGATCTCCTTCTATGATCAGGTGACTGCTTGGTGGATGTGGGGAGGCCTGTGGATGTGGTCTGTCTGGACTTCAGCAAGGCCTTTGACACTGTCCCCCACAGCAAACTGCTGGCTAAGCTGTCAGCCCATGGCTTGGATGGCAACACTCTGTGCTGGGTTAGGAACTGGCTGGAGGGCCGGACCCAGAGAGTGGTGGTGAATGGTGCCACATGCAGCTGGCAGCTGTCACTAGTGGTGTCCCTCAGGGATCTGTGCTGGGCCCCATCCTCTTTAACATCTTCATAGATGATCTGGATGAGGGCATGGAGTCAGTCATCAGCAAGTGTGCAGATGACACCAAGCTGGGGGCAGATGTGGCTGGGTTGGAGGGCAGAAGGGCTCTGCAGCAGGACCTTGACCGCCTGGACAGATGGGCAGAGTCCAAGGGGATGGTGTTCAATAGCTCCAAGTGCAGGGTGCTGCACTTTGGCCACAGCAACCCCATGCAGAGATACAGGCTGGGGTGGGAGTGGCTGGAGAGCAGCCAGACAGAGAGGGATCTGGGGGTGCTGATTGATACCCACCTGAACATGAGCCAGCAGTGTGCCCAGGTGGCCAAGAGAGCCAGTGGCATCCTGGCCTGCATCAGGAATGGTGTGGCCAGCAGGAGCAGGGAGGTCATTCTGCCCCTGTACTCTGCACTGGTTAGACCACACCTTGAGTCCTGTGTTCAGTTCTGGGCCCCCCAGTTTAGGAGGGACATTGAGATGCTTGAGTGTGTCCAGAGAAGGGCGACGAGGCTGGGGAGAGGCCTTGAGCACAGCCCTACGAGGAGAGGCTGAGGGAGCTGGGATTGGTTAGCCTGGAGAAGAGGAGGCTCAGAGGTGACCTTATTGCTGTCTACAACTACCTGAGGGGAGGTTGTGGCCAGGAGGAGGTTGCTCTCTTCTCTCAGGTGGCCAGCACCAGAACAAGAGGACACAGCCTCAAGCTACACCAGGGGAAATTTAGGCTTGAGGTGAGGAGAAAGTTCTTCCCTGAGAGAGTCATTGGACACTGGAATGGGCTGCCCGGGGAGGTGGTGGAGTCGCCGTCCCTGGAGCTGTTCAAGGCAGGATTGGACGTGGCACTTGGTGCCATGGTCTGGCCTTGAGCTCTGTGGTAAAGGGTTGGACTTGATGATCTGTGAGGTCTCTTCCAACCTTGGTGATACTGTGATGCTGTGATACTGTGGAATCACATCATGAAGCAGAATGGAGGCTGGCTTTGTAATTGCAGCTAATGTCACTCCTCACACTGGTGTCTAAGGCACAAAGGATGGAAGCAGAGGGCTCAGAGCATGTTTCACCTCCTGCCTTGCCAAGAGCCTTATCCATTGCAGAGAAGGCCATTTGTATGGGACTGTTCAAGCAATGCATTTCAGCTGCTAAGCTTAAGAGCCATTTGAGCTTCTCACTATTCAACATTTTGGGGAGGCTGGAAATGGTCCCTGCATGGCCCACAAGAGAGAGAGCTGCAGCAGCTCTTCTACAGCTATTTCAAGGCCTGCCTGAGTCTGGTGCTGACCTAGTGAGGACAGGCAGAGCTCCCTGGTGACACATTTCCCCAGGGCCTCCAGCCCCTACCAGTTTACACATCTGACTTCATATTGTGTCTGTTAGGAGGCTGGCCTTAGCCTCCTGTCCTCAGAAGACTCTTGCAGAAAGAGGGCAGGGATTCCTGCTCACTGAGCAGTGCCTGTGTGCTCACCCAGAGTGCCATCAGAGCAGTGCCCTGTGCTCACCCACGCAGCCACTCGAGTGAAACTGTCCCTTGTGGGCAGATGGAGTAGCCAACAGGAAATGATACATGGAGTCACAGATCACAGATTGCATCAGGTTGGAAAGGACTCTCAAAGGTTATCTTGTCCAACATCCCTTTAGTGAGCAGAACATCTTAACTAGATCAGGCTGCCTGTGGCCCCATCAAGTCTGCCCTTGAATGTCTCTAGGGATGGGCCCTCAGCCACCTCTCCATCAACTGTTCCAGTATTTCATCACTCACATTGTGAAGAGCTTCCTCCTGATGTCCAGCTTAAGTCTCCCCTGCTACAGTTTCAAACCACTGCTCTTTATTCTATCACTACAGGCTCTTCTAAACAGTCCCTCCCCAGCCTTCATTAGGTCCCCTTCAGATGTTGAAATGCCTCCCCAGAGCCTTCTCTTCTCCATGCTGAACAGCCCCCAATCTTTCATCCCGTCCTTGTGAGGTGAGGTGCTCCAGCCTTCTGATCATCTTCATGGCCCTCCTCTGAAGCCACTCCAGTAGATCTGTGTCTCTCTTGTGTGGAGGCCCCAGAGCTGGACACAGCACTCCAGCTGACAGCTGACCAGAGCAGAGCAGAGTGAGAGAACTGCCTCTCTTGATCTGCTGGTCAGGGCAGTCCAGGATGCCATTGGCCTTCTGGGCTGCAAGTGCACATTGCTGGCTCATGTCCAGCTTCTCAGCCAACAGGCACCACAGGCTTCACCACTGTCCTGCAGATCTGGCTTGTCAAGAAGGTCTATTTTGGGTCACAGCCATTGATCTTTGCCCAGACCATCAGCAAAGTAATCCTCAAAGCCATCCACACTTGCACTCACCAAAGCTATTAGGATCAACAGGGAATGATCTGATGGCAAACAATTCAAAGGCAGCACTGAGGAACAGGGTGTGGAGTTTAGGAAAGCACAGATGACACTAAGGGGTCAAAACTTAAACCTGCAGTCCTGGGAGTGGGATATAAAATAGGTATAGTTATTAACTGTCTGCTTTAGAAAGAAAATCTGTTAAAAATGGGTAAATTGTCCAAAAAAAAGGAGCCATGGCCACATAAATGCTGGCAGGCCTGCCAAGTTGCAGAGCTGCTTCATGTTTCTGCAGCCTGCAGATCAGCAGTGTTGCTCTCCATGTCCTCTGTAACCTTCCATGAGCTCCCTCTAGCCAGTATTCCTGGAGAGGGAAGCTCGTCCACGTAGCAGACATGCACAAACGGCTGAGGTACACAGGTTCAAAGCTCTTTAGCTACTCCATTGCCTTTGAGGATCTGGGGGTAAATGGACTACCTTTCTCACTACAAGAGAGGTGCTGGAGTGAACCCAGGGCAGGGCCATCAAAGCTGGCAAAGGGTCTGGAGAAGGTCATGTGAGGAGCAGCTGAGGGAACTGGGGCAGTTTAGTCTGGAGAAGAGGAGGTTGAAGGGAGACCTCACTGCTCTCTACAACTCCCTGAAAGGACGTTGGAGTGAGGTGGGGGTTGGTCTCTTCTCCCTAGTAACAAGTGATAGGAGGTGGTGCAATGGCCTCAAGGTTCACCAGGGGAGGTTTAGGTTGGACATTAGAAGAAACTCCTTGACTGAAAGGATTCTCAACACCTGGAACAGGCTCCCCAGGATGGTGGTTGAAATTCCCATCGCTGGAAGTGTTTCAGAGGCCCAGAAATGTGGTGCTGAGGGGCATGGTTTAGCAGCAACCTTTGCAGAGCCAGAGAACAGTTGGACTCCATGCTCCTGAAGGTCTTTTCCAACCAAAAGGTTTCTGTGATAAAACAAGTGGTCTGCAGCACTGCAGGAATCCCAGGCTGCTGCAACACCTTCGCTTGGCATCCTCCCACCGAGGAACGAGGCCACAGAGGTGTAAGCAAACAACATCAAGCTTCCCAAAATCTTCACTGCTACCTTTGCAAATGTGATGCAGAACTGATCACCTTCAGACTACCTTTTATCTCCTCATCCTGGCGGGCAAGGATAGAGCCTGCATATCTGTGGCATCTGCATGGACGCCCAGCAGAGAGAGGAGGCATTTCTTGCCATGCTCTGCTGCCCGGCCACACGCCTTGCACCCTCTAATCATCCACGTTTGAAGTTGCTGGATTTCCATTAAGTAAGACAGCTGAATGAACAGTGTGACTACAGGCAGGCTTTTCCTAGGGAAGGCTTTAATTCCATTCATCAAGACAGATAAATTGTTCTTTTTTCCTTTCCAAGTAACATCACAAACTTTTCATGCGGCCAAAAGCAGGCAGAGAGGTGCACAAATGCTTGGGGAACACCGCACTTGGATGGGTTCTTCTTCCCCTCCCACTGACACTGCTTTTGTTTTGGTGAGCATGGACACTGCCTACACAAAAACATACTTGGTGATCCTCTCTTGAAAACTCCATTAAGGCAACTACCACTACAGCAAGGTACCCAAGAGGTATAGGTGGATAAGAACAGTCACGTCTGTGGTGCAGCTCTCTGTGGGGTTTTGGTGTGAAAGGAACAGCACAGTGGGTGTGACTTGTACTCAAATGAACCGACCAACCTTTGGCCAGGCAGCAGAGCAAACTGGCAGCTTGCTCTTCAGCTACGAGAGAAGTTAGGGAGAGAGGAAGTCCTAAACTGTGTCAAAAGACTAGACCCCACTACCAGAGAAACTGTGTGGGGATTGTATTTTTGGGTTGCTTCTATTTATTCTTTGCGCTTCTCTTAGGGCTAGAGCCATGAGATCATAGCCTAGATGCCTCCAAGAACCAGAACTGGCCCACCTCTATCCTCTCCTCCCTCCAACCTGCAGAGATTGCTTCTACAAACCAGAGCCTTCATTTCACACGTCACTGCTGACTTCTGTTCTGGGTTTCTTCTAGCCAGAGCATCTGTAGCAGGAGGAGGTGGATGTTGGAGCCTGTGAGGCTGGCTCTGTGGTTAGAAGTGTGCCCAAAAGGCTGATCTGCAGCATCAACGACTGGCAGAGAGGTTGTAAGACTTCAAAGAGCTGATCTGGCAGCTGTTGTGTCCTACCTCACCTAGTTGCAAACCCACTTGACACCTTGTTCCTGAACACAAAACACTGCACGCTACAAGAACTTCACATTGAGCACGGGGTCAATGAGGGGAAAGGAAGGCAGTAGGCATGGGGAAGGAGAAAGACATCTCCCTCTGAGCCTTGCCTTCAGGATCACAGGAGTTCATGCTGAGCTCTTCCTTATGCCTATAACATGGTTCCAGTATTGCTGTTCTGGCATGTACAGAGCTTTCCTAAAGTTAGCATTCAGCTAAATGCACCAATATCTATTTTTTTTCCTTCACAGATTCAAGACATGGATCCTAACGATGCAATCAAATCACAGAAACACTGCAGACCACTTCAATTTAGATGTTCATTTCCTAGAAACAAACAAAGACCAACCCAGAAACAAAAACCCCTGCAACAGGTTTCAAACTCTGAAATCCATGGGCTCCCTCTGAAATGACTATTCATCTGTTTGTTTCTTTCTTTACTGGCTTATCAACGAGGCTTCTCCAAAGTGAGAGCGGCAGGAAAACTCCCCATAAAGAATTTCTGTTTCCCAGTGGTTTCAGCATGTCCCAGTTGGCATTTCCAGGCCTCTCCCTTTGGAATATAGGACTCAATCCTCCTGGCTTGTATTTTCAGCACCCACCGTAGCAGTGTTGAAGCCCTAGGGACAAAGGCATCGGTGTGTTGCAGCTCTCAGGTGGCAGCCAGTGGCCTCTGCTGGAAGCCGCAGCAGATGTCTCCTCGGCGGCAGGGGCTCGGGGCAGCGGGGCAGCGGGTCAGCGGCGCAGCCTGAGGAAGAAGGCATGCTTGCACTCCTTGCTGTCCAAGGGGTAGTACTTGTCATAGAAGTCCAAAATGTATTCTTCAGTCTTAAATCCAAACTTCTGGTAGAGCAGCATAGCAGGATTGCTCGCAGAGACGTGAAGGGTTACGTCTTTGCCCATGCAGGTCTGCCAGGGGAAAAGGACACAAAACAAACCAGAGGAGTAGCAGCAAGAGAACAGGACAGCCTCTGGGGGAAGGTGGAGGTGAGGAGAGTCAGCACTGCAGGTTCTCAAGGTACTAAGGAAATGTGAGAAAATCACAGGCCTTGGGACAGGAGTTACCACCCATAGCAACAGCTGAAGGGTGAATCATAGCACTATCAAGGTTGGAAAAGACCTTTAAGGTCACTGAGTCCAACTCTAACCCAACACCACCATGACCACTAACCTACATCCTGAAGCGCCGCATCTCCAAACGTCTCCAGGAGGATGACTCCACCACCTCTCTGGACAGCCTCTTCCAATGCCTGGCCACTCTTTTCACAGTATCACCAAGGTTGGAAGAGACCTCACAGATCATCAAGTCCAACCCTTTACCACAGAGCTCAAGGCTAGACCATGGCACCAAGTGCCACGTCCAGTCCTGCCTTGAAAAGCTCCAGGGACGGCGACTCCACCACCTCCCCAGGCAGCCCATTCCAGTGTCCAATGACTCTCTCAGGGAAGAACTTTCTCCTCATCTCAAGCCTAAACTTCCCCTGGCACAGCCTGAGGCTGTGTCCTCTTGTTCTGGTGCTGGCCACCTGAAAGAAGAGAGCAACCTCCTGACCACAACCTCCCCTCAGGTAGTTGTAGACAGCAATAAGGTCTCCCCTGAGCCTCCTCTTCTCCAGGCTAACCAATCCCAGCTCCCTCAGCCTCTCCTCGTAGGGCTGTGCTCAAGGCCTCTCCCCAGCCTCGTTGCCCTTCTCTGGACACGCTCAAGCATCTCAATGTCCCTCCTAAACTGGGGGGCCCAGAACTGAACCTTTCTTTTTAGCAAAGAAAGGTTTCTTAATCTCCAATCCAAAGGGAAGGGAACACTACTGCTGCTCCTCCAAGCCTCTGCTGCTGGGAAATGTTTGCCCTCTGACAACCAAGGCAGGTTTTGGATTATAATTTGTCATCTTTCTGTTGTCAATTGCTAAGTAATTGTTAATTAAGAATCACCTGGATCCTCAAAGATCTGCTAACAATGGCCCAAAGAAAAGCCAAAGCACGTCAGAGGATCAGGCGCTGTGCTCCTCCCCGTTAGCAAACAGAGCTGAGCTCTCTGGGACCACGGAGCAGCCCAAGCACAGCTCTGGGCTCTCAGGTTGGAATTCCTCTCTATCTCACCCAGCTCCTCTCCCATCCTTCAGGGCACAGCACTCAGGAAATTCAGTTCAGATAGCAAATGACATAGCTAAAGCTACCTTCAAGATCCCAGATAACCAGCAGATCCCACTCCAACCAGCAGCTCTCTGATGAAGATGCCAATATAATACCTTATCTTTCCTGCTTCAATAGCATTCCATGTGTATTGGACTTATGGTCACTCCAAGTGGGAACAGTTAACACCCTTTAGGAAATTTCCAAGGTAGACCATTCAAAGGGAAAGCTCTCAGAGGGATTTAAGGAGGAAAAAAAAGTATAATCTGGGACCATTTGGCGGAAAAAGATGTTGCAATCAGATCATTGAGAGAGAGCTATTTGGTTCTGTGGGCCGCATGCATCAGAGGGCATCTTCATAGAATCATGGAATGGTTTGGGGGACCTTAAAGATCACCTAGTTCTGACCTCCTGCCATAGGCAGGGACACCAGCCACTAGACCAGGCTGCTCAAGGCCCTGTCCAACCTGGCCTTGAATACCCCCAGGGAAGAGGCATCCACAGCCTTCCTGGGCAACCTGTCTCAGCATCTCACCACCCTCTCTGTAGAGAATTTCAGCTATCCACTCTGAATCATAGAATCACAGAATCAACCATGTTGGAAGAGACCTTCAAGATCATGCAGTCCAACCTAGCACCCAGCCCTGTCCAGTCATCTAGACCACAGCACTATATGCCTCATCCAGGCTTTTCTTGAACACCTCCAGGGATGGTGACTCCACCACCTCCCTGGGCAGCCCCAGGGAGAATCTCCCCTCTTCTGACAACAAACCCATCATCGAGGGACCATTTGCATCAACACATTCTCTATTAGGTTATGTTGTCCCCATCACTTCATCTCCAAGCTCAGCACACTGAGCCAAGAGACAGAGAATTACCCTTCATCCAGTGTCTGGAAGTGGCTCTGGCTACAGAGAGCCAACTCCAGTGTTAGCTCAAGCAGGCTGTAAAGCAGCACATACAATCTGATGACCAAGGACGAGAAGGTCACAACCACCATTTCTTCTACATGACCAAATGCCTTCTACCACTGACAGAAAGACAGCAGTGGAAAAAGAAATTCTTTCAGAGAATCACAGAAGGGTAGGGATTGGAAGAGACCTTTGAAGATCATCTAGTCCAACCCCTCAGACCTAACATGAGCCAAACATATGATGGTAGTCAGCCTCAAACCTGCCTGTCCTCAACAGGATCATTTTACACTAGCCTACCTGCAAGCAGAATGAGGCTAACTGGCTGTGATACATCCTAGAGACAGGGATGGAGGTTTTCCAAAGCTGACTTGCCAACGGACTCCAATGCTCCTGAACAACCATGAAGACAGCCTCTGGGTCCCTGCAAACCTTGGCTCATCGTTTGCTTCTGTTCTCACTAGGTGTTAACATCCCACATCAACACACTACAGCTGAGGGCAATTTACTTGAATGTTTCACGCAGAGATGCTCAGGAAATGTACAGGAGGTCTTTAAAGGAGATTGGTTAGTGGCCTGGGTCAAGATAGCAGAGGGCTGGACGCTGCAGAGAGCTGCAAAGGTGCAAGAGTTACCCTCAGGTAGCCCAGAAGAGCAACTCTGAGTGGAAACAAGATAATGGTTTGACTTAATGATCTTAAAGGCCTTTTCCAACCAATCTTTTCTAAGATTCAAAAGGTATGGATCATTGTTCCCAGGGCTCTGCAAGCACCTCCTCCCTCTCTCCAGCCAAATGAGGGCAAGGAAAAACAAAGGTGCATTTTTGCTGGTGCAGCTCATCTTGCCTAAAACAAGCTCTGCCAAGAGAGTTCAGGGAGTGGTAGAACTGTGGGCCCTAAAGAGGCAGAGCTGGGCTCTGAAAAGGACACCTGTCTGCACTTGGGCTGCCTTTCCTGCAGTTTAATGCAAGAAAATGAATGGAATTCTGGCCACCTCAAGTTCACTCAGAGATTTAACAACCTCTAACTATTTTAAAAGCACTCACTGAGTTAGCACAGATTAGTTTTCCAAAACGTTCTGTAGAACAAAGCTCAGCACAAACCAGTCTGAACGAGGCTGCAAACAGTTCTTTGTCATCCAGGAACGACTGGAGGGAGTCCAACAGAGAGCCACTAAGATGCTGAGAGAACTGGAACATCTACCTTAGGAGGAAAGGCTGAAAGAGCTGGGGCTGTCTAGCCTGGAGAAAAGCAGACTGAGGAAGGATCTCATTCATGCTGATCAATATATCCAGGACAAGTGTCAGGAGGATGCAGCCTGACTCCTCTCAGTGCTGTCCAGTGACAGGGCAATGAGCAGTCGATACAAATTGGAACACAGGAGGTTCAGCATAAACATCAGGAAAAAAATCTTCCCTTTGAGGGTGGAAGAGAACTGGACCAGGCTGCCCAGAGAGGTTGTGGAGTCTCCTTCTCTAGGGGCATTCCAAACCCTTTTGGATGTGTTCCTGTGTGATTTACTGTAGGTAGTCCTGCTCTACCAGAGGCAGGGACTGGAGGATCTTCAGAGGTCACTTCCAACCCCTACCGTTCTGTGACTTTGTGATCTTCAGCTCAGCAGGATTTGAACCAGAGCATTAAAAGTGAAAGAGAATTATTAAGATCAGTAAGTGACTTGATGCACTGGCTCTGGTTCATTGAATGAACAACCAGGTGCAGCCAAGAAAAGCTCCAACAGATTCTTACTGAACCTTCCCACTATTATTTCATTTACTACTTTAAACTCCAAGATTAGTCTCACTGTTACATGAACTATTGGCCAGCAAAGAACAGAAAGATAATCCCGAGGCAATCTAAAGCTACAGCACCTTGCTAATTCTGAGGACCTGACCAGTCTGGTTATTCTCAACTAATTTAATTTCCTGCTTCTGAAGTGATTTCCCCTTATAAATATTAACATAGGCAACAGACAGTCTGTGCAGATGTAAGGGGAAAAAAAGGGCAAGTGGAAAGAAAGGTAAAAAGGAAGTAGTTAGCAGGTGACAGAATGAGAGGAAATGGCCTAAAATTGTGCTGGGGAGGTTTAGGTTGGATGTTAGGAAAAATTTCTTTCCTGAGGGAGTGGTCAAGGCATTGGAAGAGGCTTCCCAGGGAGGTGGTGGAGTCACTGCCCCTGGAGGTGTTGAAGAAATGTGTGGACATGGTACTTCAGGACATGGTTTAATGGCCGTGGTGGTGTTTGGATGATGGCTGCACTCAACGATCTTAATGACCTTTTCCAACCAAAACAATTCTATGACTGGAACACAACACTATTTACTTTCTAATATTTGCCTGTGTGCACAAGAGAAGGGAGAACCAGTTCTTTAGCAGAGATGTGGGGTTTGTTATTTCATTACCTGGATGAGGTGGTAAATCATGAAGGTTGCTATCCCAGCTCTTCTCCACTCAGGGTGAACTAACAGAAAAGAGATGTAAGCTTCATTGTACTTCACATCTGGCACCATGAAGCCAAAGGCAATGATAACTTTCTTGTAAAGGACCACGACGCTGAAGTCTGGATACTGCAGGCATTCTGACAGATCAATTCCTACAGAAAAAGAGAGAACCAGCACTTGGAAGTGTTGCCAACCAATAGGAAAGTGTCACACCTGCACAGAAGCTCAGGGCTTTACCAGCGCTCAGCCTCGATCCATTCCTTTTACCTCTGTTTCAAAGCTTTGATACTGAGAGATGCTTCAACAAAACACACAGGGCAGAGGAGAGCTGCTTACTAAGGGGTGGTTCTTGTATGCACAGTATCACAGTATCACCAAGGTTGGAAGAGACCTCACAGATCATCAAGTCCAACCCTTTACCACAGAGCTCAAGGCCAGACCATGGCACCAAGTGCCACGTCCAATCCTGCCTTGAACAGCTCCAGGGACGGCGACTCCACCACCTCCCCGGGCAGCCCATTCCAGTGTCCAATGACTCTCTCAGGGAAGAACTTTCTCCTCACCTCCAGCTTAAATTTCCCCTGGTGCAGCTTGAGGCTGTGTCCTCTTGTTCTGGTGCTGGCCACCTGAGAGAAGAGAGCAACCTCCTCCTGGCCACAACCACCCCTCAGGTAGTTGTAGACAGACAGAAGTTGTATGGAGAAACTAACAAAAGCTGATTTGCTCCCAAATGACTCAAGGATGAAAGTGAAGCCCAAAAAGCATGTTCTTTAAAGCAAGGTGGCTTTAAAAAACACCAAAGAGTAAATGAAAAATCACATGGTCTCAGCACACAGCTCATCTGTCCCTGGATTGCATCTTCAGCCACGGCAGCAGACTCTGCTGAAGGACTCAGTTCCAAATATGCACGGAGATAGATACTTGCACCTGGAAAAGTTTGCACACTGGGCCCTACTAAGTTTGTGTCCCTTGCCTGGGGCTCCTAAGGGCTGTCTGTAGTGACGTTAATGCATGTGGGTTTGCTTCTTCATTTCCCTTGAGCTGGGTCAGCACCAGGTTGGTAGGCACCAATCCTATTCGAGTTGGCAAATGCCAAGGACCTTCCTGTAGATAATCAAAGTGGGGCAGATGAGAATGTATCAGCCTGACAGATGGGGTGGACCATCCTGTTCTTCCTGTAAACCTTTCTCCAGATGCAGCAGACATGAAACCAGCCTTCAGCTTTGGTAGCATTACCTGCCTAAGATTCCTCTCTCTTTTCTCTACCTGGTCTTGAGCTCCTGCTGCTTCCTCTTGTGCATACTCAGCTGCTGGTGTAGCTATCTGTGGACCTGACTCTATCAAGACACTTGCTTTTAGCATGCAAATTCTCTAATCCAGGGTGTGAAGCTGCTCTCAGGGCAGAGGTGCTTGTGTGAGTCAGACCCTGCCTAGAACTGCCTGAGGCTGGTGACTTCTGAGTAGCGTTTGTTAGCTTGCTTGATCAGATTGCTGCTGTTGCTGCAGCCTCAGATCATCCACGCAGCATGTCAGGGCCAAGCAGTGCAGCTCGAGACAGAGAAGGTGGTAATTTTTGTGGACAAGCCCTAAATGAGGTGCAAGGTGTAGCAAAGCTGGGCCATAACTGTTAGTTTCTGCCTCAATCCAGGTACATTTGGCACACGAGATAACAGAGGAGCAGAGTAAATTCTCCAGTAATGTTTATCACTCTCGATGAGATGCAAGACTTCTTAAGGCACCAGACGTCAATAAGCAGGGAAATTATTTTCCTGCTCCAGAGTAAGGAGGGTGGAGTAAGACGTGGGAGGAATCGATTTGCAATAAGGAGCCAACTTAATTATCTCCAGGCTGCAACTGACTGTGAAGTGCCTTACATCATGTCTGTGCAGGAACTGCTGCATTGCCCTGAGCACGCTGGTGTCTAGGAGATGGTGCCGTCCTCTCAGCAGATGCTTAGCTGGGCATGGTTTTACCACTCCTCTGCTCAGGAGATGTTTCCCTTTAGGGCGTGAAGGCACCAGATACCCTGACAGACAACAAAGGGGGAATCTTGCTTCACAGCAGCTCATTTGCAGTAACTACCTGCAAACTATTTCTGCCTCGTGAGAAACAAGAAGAGCTCTGATGGGAAAGCTTTACAAGCAATTACTGGAGAGAGTCGAACAGAGAACCACTAAGACGCTGAGGGACTGGGAACATCTCTGAGGAGAGACTGAGCGAGCTGTGACTGTTTAGCCTGGAGAAGAGGAGACTGAAGGGGTTCTCATTTATGCTGATCAATATCTACAGGGCAAGCATCAGGAGGATGGAGCCTGACTCTTCTGAGTGGTGTCTCCTGAGAGGACGAGCGGCAGTGGACACAGATCGGAACACAGAAGGCTCCTCATAAGCACCAGGAAAAACTTCTTCCCTTCGAGGGTGGCGAAGCCTTGGACCAGGCTGCCCACAGTTTGTGAAGCCTTTGTCTCTGGAGGCATTTCACATCTGCCTGAACACGTTCCTGTGTGATTTACTCTGGGTGCTCCTGTTCTAGCAGGGGGGTTGGACTAGATGATCTTCAGAGGCCTCTTCCAACCCCCACCATCTGTGATGAGGGGAGGCAGGGGAACTAAGGCCTAGGCTCACCCCAGCTGGTGACACTGGTTCAGCCAGTGAGAGCATCACTAGTAGAAGGGAGCTAAGCCCGTCCAACCTGCCATGCTCTGAGCACAGTATCCCTCGAGCACGGATGCTTCAGACACCAAAACTCAGGCAGAGTTACCGTTACCTCTCTCAACAAGTGGTAGCTAAATGATGCCTTCCCAGCTGCGTATCCCACCCCCTCCCCGGTTACACCAGCCCACTGGGAAGCTCAGTTCTTCCCATCCACAAAGATACTGTGCTTCATCTCCTGGATCATGACCTCCTCCTTTTAGAGCAGAAGGCAGGAGTGATTAATCACAGCCCCAGCCTCACAAAATGCACACCGGGTCTGGAGCCTGCTGGGAGCGGCAGCTTTGTGAGTTAATGACAAGCAGTTCACAGCAGAGCGGAACACACCCATGCTCCTTGCGTTAAATAAACCAGGGTGAGTCCTGGAGAACTTAATGATGGTGTGACCCGGCTTGGCCCGAACTTCAAACACATTATCAGAAGCAGAGAGACTGCAGCAAAGTGCTTCAGCCTCTGCTGGGATTGCAACTGCCTCTCCTGAGCTGCAGAACGGCTTGTGAAAGAAAAGGTACACCACATTAGCTCCTCCCCGTTGTACAATTTGGACAACGAGTAGCACAAAGAGCACCGATCCTGACTGTGCTGCTGACCTACAAACGCTGTTGACTCACTAATCTGCGAACCAAAACGTACAGCAGTTAGCTGGACTGAAGCTCTGTACTGTTTGTGCCGCTCTGCCAGCCTAATCAGCGCTGTTTGCTGATTAGAACCTGATCCGTGCCGCAGGCAAACATCAGCATTACCAGTTCAGAAGAACCAACGACTACAGCCTTCCAACTGCCCCCATGAAGGACAGCCAGTGTCCTCAAGGAGCCTACACTTCAAGGAATGACACATAAAACCCACCACTCCAAGCTCTCCTGCACCTTGCAGGTACTGAGGCTTGAAGAAATAAAGGACATTCCAGGGAAACTTGCAGCTCTAAATGCAATTCCTGAATCTCATTCCAACATATGCAGCTTGTGACTGCTAGAAAGAAACCTTCTCATGAAAGGCTTGGGAGGGACCTTAAATATCATCTAGTTCCAAGCCCCCTGCCCTGGGCAGGGACACCTTGCACTATGCCAGGTTGCTCAAGGCCAACCCAGCCTTGAACACCTCTGGGGAAGGAGCATCCACAACTCCCCTGGGCAACCTGTTCTGGCCTCTCACCACCCTTATTGTAGAGGATTTCTTCCCAATATTCAGTCTAAATCTCCCCTCCTCGACCTTCAATCCATACTCTTTCACTACAAGCCCTTGGCTTTCCTGTAGGCCCCCTTCAGGTACTGGAAGGCCACTATAAAGTCTCCCTGAAGCCTTCTCTCTTCTAGGCTGAGCAGCCCCAACTCTGGCAGCTTGTCCCCTTAAGGGAGGTGAAGGTAATGAGATTTCTGGTGTGAAACTGCTTACTTCAGCCTCTGATTCTGCAAAATCATTTCACGGGATGCTTAGTTTGGGTAACTGACTAATCCTGTTGGCATCAGTGGTTGTACCCAAACCGACCTGTTCCTTCAAATACTGTGCTAATTAGGGCCTAATTGCCCACTTCTAAATAATCTCCAAAGACAGGCACCAAACCTATGTCTCCATCTCAGCTGCGTTCCTAGGACATCAGGTCAGCAGGAGCAGGGAGGTCATTCTGCCCCTGTACTCTGCACTGGTTAGACCTCACCTTGAGTACTGTGTTCAGTTCCGGGCCCCCCAGTTTAGGAGGGACATTGAGATGCTTGAGCGTGTCCAGAGAAGGGCAACGAGGCTGGGGAGAGGCCTTGAGCACAGCCCTACGAGGAGAGGCTGAGGGAGCTGGGATTGGTTAGCCTGGAGAAGAGGAGGCTCAGGGGTGACCTTATTGCTGTCTGCAACTACCTGAGGGGAGGTTGTGGCCAGGAGGAGGTTGCTCTCTTCTCTCAGGTGGCCAGCACCAGAACAAGAGGACACAGCCTCAGGCTGTGCCAGGGGAGATTTAGGCTGGAGGTGAGGAGAAAGTTCTTCCCTGAGAGAGTCATTGGACACTGGAATGGGCTGCCCGGGGAGGTGGTGGAGTCGCCGTCCCTGGAGCTGTTCAAGGCAGGATTGGACGTGGCACTTGGTGCCATGGTCTGGCCTTGAGCTCTGTGGTAAAGGGTTGGACTTGATGATCTGTGAGGTCTCTTCCAACCTTGGTGATACTGTGATACTGTGTAATCATCTTCTAAGAACCCACCCAGACACCAACTGAATCAAAACTAGGCCCACCAATACTTCTTTCCTTTTTTCCTGAGCAAACCCATTTCTTTCTTAGAACACCAAGTGCTGAAGGAATCTTACCTGGCCAGAAGAATTCATGGCACATGGAGTTTATAGTGGGGATGTGATTAGGACGAACATAGCAGTAATCAATAGGTGCTTCTGGCTCAGCTTTCCAGTTGAGATTACTCCTGTGTGGATAGGCCCGGATTTCTGCCAGCAGCCTGAGTTTTGGGGGCTTTGTCTCGTAATCACGCCTGCCAACAAGGTGAAAAGCAAACACAACAAGCCGGTGAGCAACACTGACTGCCACTGCCCATGAAATACTTGATGAGGTGCTCAGCTTGGAACAAAAGAGTAGTCCTTCATTCATGCGGGAAGGCAGAGCCCAGCTCAGCAAATCAGCCTTGTGCCAGAGGCCAGGACACTTCTCAGATCCACAGCACACCAAGCCAGCCCCTCCTTACACCAACGGTAAGGAAATCACGGTTCCCCCCCAAGAGCAGCTGCAACTGGTGACTGTGGTGATGACCCCTCTCTGCCCTGCCCTCTCTTGGAGTTTCCCCTTCCCCAAGCAGAAGCAGCTCAACTACTCAGCTAAACCAAGTGCTGTCCTTTCAGGGTTACCATAAGATACTGAGTCGTACTTCAGGGATGGGTGGGGAGCACTGCCCAAGAAAGGCATCCTATCCATGGGCTGTCAGTTCACAAGCCAAGAGCAAGTTAAACCTCTGCCCATCTGTACCTGATGTAAGGTTTCAGGACACGGGATGTGTAGGGACTGACAATGCTGTGGTCTGTCAGCAGGTCTTCTGAGCCTACCAGTCGATACAGAAACTTTGTTGTCTGCTGTCGATATCCCTTCATGGCAGGCAGCATTGTCTGGATACACAAAAACGTGCACAACATTTCAGGGAGACTAATCCATGACTTAGCAGAGGGGAATCACATCAACGGAGGAGGGAAAACAAGGCCCTTTCAACGTGGCAGGATGGATGAATACACAGCCCGACAGTCCCACCTTGAAGAATCATAGAATCAACCAGGTTGGAAGAGACCTCCAAGATCATCCAGTCCAACACAGAACCCAGCCCTAGCCAGTCAACCAGACCATGGCACCAAGTGCCCCAGCCAGGCTTTGCTTCAACACCTCCAGGGACAGTGAATCCACCACCTCCCTGGGCAGCCCATTCCAATGCCAATCACTCTCTCTGCCAACAACTTCCTCCTAACATCCAGCCTAGACCTACCGCGGCACAATTTGAGACTGTGTCCCCTTGTTCTATTGCTGGTTGCCTGGCAGAAGAGGCCACCCCCACCTGGCTACAGCCTCCCTGCAGGTAGTTGTAGACAGTAATAAGATCAGCCCTGAGCCTCCTCTTCTCCAGGCTAAACAACCCCAGCTCCCTCAGCCTCTCCTCATAGGGTTTATGTTCCAGGCCCCTCACCAGCTTTGTTGCCCTTCTCTGGACATGCTCCAGCACCTCAACATCTCTCTTGAATTAAGGGGCCCAGAACTGGACACAGTACTCAAAGAACTCTGCTGTGAGACCTGTCAGCTTGAGCATCCAAGCCTATGAGCCACCGACATCACTCAGAAAAGGGCCACAGGTGATCTCCCTTCTAGACTGCATGAAAGAGCAACCACCTGCCTGCAGGCATCCACCATCACCATTCTCCTATGGGGGCAGGCTGTGAGAGCTGGGACCGTTCAGCCTGGAGAAGGCTCTGGAAGGCTGCTAGGGGATGGACAAGAAAGTTGGGGAGAGACTTTTGACAAGGGCTTGTAGTGATAGGACAAGGGGCAACAGATTAGAGCTGGAATAGGGCAGATTTAAATCACATATTAGAAAGAAATTCATCACAGTGAGTGTGGTGAAGACACTGGAACAGGTGCTCAGGGAGGCTGTGGATGTCCCCTCCCTGAAGGTGTTCAAAGCCAGGCTGGATGAGGCCTTGAGCAATCTGGTCTGGTGGGAGGTGTCGTTGCACATGGGAGGTTGGAACTAGATGATCATTAAGGTCCTGTTCCATGACTCTATGATCAGTGCTTGGGCAGGGCTGGAGCACAAACAACTTAGACATTTGTAGTGCTGACACTGACAGACAGTTGTGTTGTACAAGCATGTCCCAAGCAGAAAGGGGCTTGTGAGAGCACTGGTGGAGACACAGCCCCAGGTGAAAATAAATCTTGTTCACATAACCCTGTTTGCTTTGAGAGTCAGATAACCTCAAGATGCCACTGCTGTCTGCAGTCTTTGTAATAACCAGTGCCAAAAGTTCACAGAGATTTGGAAATACTCACCTGGTATCTGTCCAAGATCCTGAAGTCCTGGCTAGTAGTTCTATATGTTGCTTGCCCTGCTGGAGACCTGGAAACACTTCCTTCTTTGGCTCCATAAATGCCGTCAACCAAGAGCAGTGCCGCGTTCACAACCTGGTCCAGGTCGAAGAGCGGCAGCCCTCTTTCCCTTTTGGCCTGCCTAACTATCAGCTTGCGCCTCAGCCTCCGGGCCTCTGGGTTCATGCTCATGGCATTGGGGCAGGCTTCCAGTCTCTTCAGCAGCAGCTTCTCCTCATAGATGCTAACAGAGGTATGCTTTGGAGTTCTAGGGTTAGCATCCTTCTCCAGTTGTGGCTTCCTCTTGTCTCGCCCTCTCACCTGCAGCGATGTGTTTGAATCATCAGGATCTTCACTGTCTCCTTCCATCCTTTCTGGCTTTTCTTCTTCACTCTCCACCTCTTGCTTGATCTGCTCCACTGTCTTCACTTTTTTTCTACTTGCTATCACAGTGCCAGCACCAGCTGTCCCACTGGGAGGGGGCACATACTCTATTCCTGGGTCTATGACTCCATCTCCTTCCATCTCCTCATCATCTGCTCAACAGATCAAAATAATCCAGTAAAAAAGGTAAACATCAAAGTCTCATTTCAAATAGGGTTGTCAGATGACTTTTCAGCTAAGAATAAATGATGCAGGTTTACTCCCCCCACTCCATTTATTATAAACTTCTGGAGGTCCTGATTTTGGACAGGAGACACCGTAAGGAGCCAATTTCAGGACATGGAATCAGTCCTGCTCCTGGCCTCAGGCTGCACGAAGAGAGGGTCAGATTGGACAGTGAAAAAAACTTCTTCACTGAAAGGGTTCACAACCACTGGAGCAGGCTACTGATGGTGGTGGTTGCACCCCTGTCTCTGGAAGTGTTTAAAAGACAGAGGTGTGGTGCTGAGGGATGTGGTTTAGCACCAGACTTGGCAGAGCTGGAGAATGGTTGGATTCAATGATCATAAAGGTCTTTTCCTACCAAAATGATTCTATGATGTGCCTTGCAGTTTGGCATCTGGAGCCACAGCACTGCTGAGCTGCAGGCTCCTGTTCTTTGACACATGATAAATGGTTGAAAAAGACTGGAGATCACATGGTGAAGCTGGTGAGCTGTACCTTCAGCTAGCACACCCTGGAGAAGCTCTGGGTAATCTGAGGCAACAAAGAGGAGACTGAGGGGGGATCTCATTCACAGTGACCAACATCTAAAGCGTGTGTCTCAGGACGATGGTGCCAGACTCTTCTCAGTAGTGTCCAGTGACAGGACACTAAACTGGACACAGAAGTTCCACAGATACATAAGGAAAAAAGCCCTTCCCTTAGAGGGTGACAGAGTAGAGGACCAGGCTGCCCAGAGAGGTTGTGGAGTCTCTGTCTCTGGAGGCATTCCAAACCCACCTGGACATCTTCCTGTGTGATTTACTGTAGGTGACCCTGCTCTAGCAAGTGGGTTGGACTAAATGATCTTCAGAGTTCCCCTCCACCCCTACCACTCTGTGATTTGGGCTTACAGAAGCACAGGCTCTGTCCCCTCTACAGAACCTGACTATTCTTCTTGTCATCCTCTGCTTTACCAACTAGCTTGAGGCCTGGCTCCTCAAGCCACTAACAGCATTCCTCCTGCTTTGCAACCTGACTGAAATTTACTGTTTGTTATTCTCAGACTCCTTTTGGTAGGAAAAAGCCTTCTAAGACCATCGAGTCCAACCATTCTCTAACTACTGGAACATTACTATGACAGTAACATTTTCCCATTGGCAAACAGTCGATGCAAAATCAGAGTTGATACCTAACAGTGTCATCTGTGTGGTAGTGAACCTGTCTCTCACTACAAGAAGGAAATCGAGGTGATGGAGCCTGTCCAAAAAGAAAGGCAATGAAGCTGGTGTGGAATCTTGAACATCTATGAGGAGTGCTTGAGGGAGCTGGGGCTGTTCAGCCTTGAGAAGTGAAGACTGAGGGGAGACCTCATTGCTGTCTACAACTCCCTGAGATCAGGTTGTAGAAAGGTGGATGTTAGTCACTTCTCTCTAGTGATGACAGGACAAGAGGAAACAGCCTCAAGTTGCACCAGGTTGGCTATGAGGACACTGGGAAAAATTTCTTCACTGAAAGGGTCATCAGGCACTGAAGCAGGCTGCCCAGGGAGGTGGTTAAATCCCCATCCCTGCAGGGGGTTAGAAAAACATTTGGATGAGGCATCTGGGGACACTATCTAACAGCTGTGTACAAGGAGATGTCAGGTCGTGGTCGGACTCAGTGATCTTAAGGTCTTTTCCAACCAGTTGATTCTGTGATTCTAAGAAATGTTTAGACCCAGTCATGCAGCAGTTGCTGGGTGAAATCTTCAACTCACTGCTTTTATCCAGGATCCCTCGGAAGATAATAATGGCCTTTTTTTCCAGGCCTTGGAAGCCAGTAATAGAACTATGGGAAACTAAACAGGACTTACACGCAGCTAACACCGACAGAACACGACCAGTTCCATTCCGTCTTACCTTGAGATCCTGCAGCTCACCCGCCTAGAGAACCGTGTGTGGCTCATTAATAAACCAAACAGGTGGTGTCTCTTACCATGAAACAGAGCCTGTGGTGGCATGACATCTGGGATGAGGTCTGCTTCCGAGAGGAGGCTGGGAGTAGCTGAATGGGAGGCTGGAGTGCCGGGCGCAGAGAAGTCCAGCGATGGGGAAGGGGAAGGGCTCGTCAGAGGAGTGCGATCGGAGGAGCTCAAGGAGGAGAAGTCAATCACCTCTCCCTTCTCAAGGACCATATCTGGTCGGCGGCCTCGGCTGGTGAACTTCACAGGGGTGGAGGATGTGCTCCTGTCCAGGAAGCCAGCTGCCTCCTTCTGGGCTCTACGAATATCCTTGGCTTCCTGAGTGCGAGACCTCTTCTCCTTCAGCTCCATGGCCGACTCCACCGGGTTGCGGCTCACTCGCTTCCTGAGGCCCTCCACAGTAATGATGGGATCGAGAGGTGGCTTTGAGGCTGCTAAAGAAGTAGTCTGCTTATAGACACTCTGCTCCTGCAGCCACTGGATACACACCACAGTCAGAAACCCACACTGCTTACAGATCTTACAAGATGCATTTTCAGTGTTGCCTGGAGGTGTGGTTGAGACCCCATCCCTGGAGGTCAAACCTGATGGGACCCTTAGCAACCTGATCTAGTTTGGAGAATCTATGGTCACAGGGCTGGAGCACCTCCCCTGTGGGGACAGGCTAAGAGAGTTGGGTCTGTTCAGCCTGAGGAAGAGAAGGCTGCTCCAAGGAGACCTCATAGCAACCTTCCAGATCCTGAAAGGGGTCTACAAGAAAACCAGGAGGGACTTTTTAGAAGGGCTTGCTGTGGTAGAATGAGAGGGAATGGACTGAAAACTTGAGGAGGGCACTTTTAGATTACATATTAAAAATCAATTCTTTACAATAATTATGGTGAGACACCAGAACAGGTTGCCCAAGGAAGTTATGGATGCCCCCTCCCTACAGGTGTTCAAGGCCAGGCTGGATGAGGCCTTGAGCAACCTGATCAAGCCATCCCTTGGCAGTGGGGCTGGAACTAGATGATCTTTAAGGTCCCTTCCAACCCAACCCATTCTAAGAATTTCCTTGCCCACTGCAGGGGAGCTGGACAAGGTGACCTTTGAGGGTCCCTTCCAAGCTGATGCATTCTGTGTGTGAATATACCCAAGGAATTCAACCCAGGACATAGAGCATAAACTAAATGCACACGCAAAGCCTCATTGAAGGCCCAGTCTTGCTCCTCTTCACAGGAGAAAATTTGCACCTAGCAACACAAGATAAAAAACCTGCCCTGGGGCACAGAGAAGCAGAGGAATTGCAGATTGCAGCTAAAAAAGTATCCCCACGCTAACTGCAAAAGCCTCTGGATTGCTCAGCACGATCCCAAAAGGTAATGAAACATGACAAGCTTCTCATGTGACAGTGTAAGCACCAAAGTCCTCTGAGGCACCCACTACAACAGAGTGTACCCAAGGAACTGCCCCTGCACACAACTCAGGGGGGTAGCTCAGCTGTTCCAGTGCCTCCCAGCTCTGCCCCAGCTAGGAGCACACAGACCATCAGGGCAAGAGTTACCTTTCGCCTTTAGTGCGGACGCAGACAATTTCTCTCCTTCGGGTTTCATTGTTGGGGGTTTATTATGAACCAGCTTCCACCACCCTGGTTCTCCAAATTCCTGTGCCCCTGAGCGGAAAAACAAAGGGCTCCCCACAGAAAGACACCCAGCAACTGTGCTCCACCATGTTGAGGTCTTTTTCCTGTAGAGGGAAGAGGAGAAAAGCAACTGGTATGTCCTCTCTCACAGAACCTTAGAGGTTGGAAGGGACCTCCAGAGATCGTTGAGTCCAACCCCCCTGCCAAGGCAGGATCCCCTAGGGTAGTTTGCACAGGAATGCATCCAGGCGGGTTTTGAAACTCTCTGGAGAAGGAGACTCCACAACCTTTCTGGGCAGCCTGCTCCACTTTTCTTGATGCACCCCAGGATGCCACTCGCTCTCTTGGCCACCAGGGCACATTGCTGTCCCATGCAGGACTTGCTGCCCACTGGCATTTCAACGTCTTTCTCCACTGAGCTGCTTTCCAGCAGGGCAGCCCCAGCCTGTACTGGTGCCTACTGTTAATCCCCCCCCAGAGACAGGACCCTGCACATGTCCTTATTGGACTTCCTGTGGTTAGCCTTTGTCCAGCACTCCAGCCTGTTCAGATCTTGCTGGATGGCAGCACAGTTGGGCTTTCATCCTGGATGGAAGGGGTAGAGTGCTTCTGCCACTGGCACTGATGCAAGGGTATGACACTCATAGAGGGTTTCTTTACTGCAGTAGTGGTCAGGCATGGGAACAGGCTGCCCAGGGAGGTGGTGCAGTCACCATCTCTGGAGGTGTTCAAGAAATGTGTGGACATGACACTTTGGACATGGTTTGATGGCCACAGTGGTGTTAGGTTGAAGGCTGGACTCAACGGCCTTAGAGGTCATTTCCAACTGAAACAATTCTATGATTCTGAGGATGAATTAATTTCTCCTCAAACAGAGAACCACTCTGCATGGCACTCTGGGTACTAGTGATAGCTGTGTGGACCTGACACTGCATATAACATTACTGAAGACAGCAAACAGGACTCGGTGTACAGGATGGGCAAGGCAAGGCAGAGGTCACCACAAGGATGCCACTGACAAGGAAGGTAAGAAAAACTTCATTTGGATGCCTGCCTTGACTACTTGGAACTTCATGTAGCAAAAGCACACTCCCAAAGCTGCATTACAGGTGCCCTAAGTCTGAATTCACAAAGGAGGTTTGGATCTGGCCATTCTGCCTTCTGCAGCTGCGCCCTTGTCAAGCACTGCAGAGAAGCAGAGGGGTCTGAGAAACAACCAACCTAAGACAAGGGAGCTGCAGCAAGTGGCAAGGTAAGAATATGTACACTTGTCACACAGACACGTGCAGTATATGTCTTTGCTCAGGGTTTTCTGTCAGAAAAACTGCCCTGGAGCACGGGGAAGAGAGTCAGTGCACCACCCAGCCACACTCCCTGCGCTCGCTCTGAAAGATCCTGCTCACGTGGAGGCAGGCAGCTGCTGCACCATGCAGGGCACTGTGCTCTCCTGGGCACCTGAGCACTCCTTGTCCTCTAAGGACTGCTCAGAAGGCTAACTAAAACCTAGCTTAGAAAAGAATCACAGAACCAATCATAGAATGGTTTGGGTTGGAAGAGACCTTAAAGATCATCTAGTTCCAACCTCCTTCCATGGGCAGGAACACCTTCCACTAGATCATGTGGCTCAAGGTCCTGTTCAACCTGGGCTTGAACACCTCCAGGGTGGGGACATCCACAACCTCCCTGGACAGCCTGTTTCAGTGCTTCAGCACTCTCACTGTAAAGAATTTCTTTCTAATATCCAGTCTAAATCCATCCTCCTCAAGCTTAAGGAGTGAGAATCTGAAGCTTCAAGAAGGAAGAAGAAATATTAAAACTTTGTGGCCAAAATCTGAGGTGCTCCTTTGACTACTGGAGAATTAGATTCATGGTGTAGAGTTAAAATTCATATTTGTACAAGATCTGGATCCTTCTTCTGGCCTTCCCACACCTCCACTGGCAAAGGCAGTCACTGCTGAGCGTTGCAGTTACACACCTTGGGGTACCAACCCTCAGCTGTGGCAGGGGTTAAACTCAGATGCCCCACATCAAAGTCCAGTGTGTGACTGTAAGTTGGACAAACTGTACTTCAAGGACATAAAGCACTGCCACACTTTGAACAGCTACAGGTATGGTTCAGTAGACTCTGCTCCATCAGTGCCTTGTCCAGGCAAGTGGGGAAACTGTCTGAGGCCAGTAATTGCTTCATCTGAATCTTAATCAGAGCAGAGTGCCTCCCTCCCAGAGCAGGTCTGAAAAGGCAGCAGCAAAGCCTGGGAGGTGATGCTTTCCTGAGCAAGGGACATCAGGCCATCAGCTACCTTTCCTTTCAGGGCACCCACGATTTTCCAGATGGGACAAATCCTAACGTTTCTGAGAACAGAGGAAGGAGGCTATCTCAAAGGAGGCTGCAACAAGGCAGAGGGCCGTCACTTCTCACACACAAGTGACAGGACTGCAGGAAATGGCCTCAAGTTATGCCAAGCAAGGTTCAGGTTGGATATTAGGAAAGATTTCTTCACAGAAAGGGTTATCAACCTTTGGAACAGGCTGCCCAGGGAGGTGAAGTCACCATCCCTGGAGGTATTTAAATGATGCATGGATATGGTGCTGAGGGACCTGGTTGAGTAGTAGTAGCTTAGCAGTGGGGAGATTCTGAGCTCTGGCAGAGCAGTTGGGCTTGATGACTTGGAAGGTCTGTTCCAGCATCAGTTCTATGACTCTCTATGAGGCACGGACAGGCAATGCCAGCAGAGATAGTGAGCTCCCTAAGCTCAGGGAGAACAGACAGGTCTTACAGCAGAGAAATTCTTGGGGAAGTAAAAACCTAAAGTCAATCAAATCTACAACTTGCTCAGTTCCTTTCCTGCATCCATAGAACATGCATCAACATTGGGACTGAGGTTTGACAGTTTGTGCACTCAGGAAAAAACCAAGTGTCATTTGCCTGCAGGGCACACAGCTCATGCTGCTGCCTTTCACGGGAGGAGTTCTTACACTAAGAACCTCTTGCTTTCTCTACACACACGGCAGAACGTTTCAGTGGTTTCCAACACCTGCTATGCAAAATCTGTCTTACTGAGACCCAAAACAATCTAAAAGACGAGGCCAAATGTTCCTTTTTTTGAGATGCTGCTCCCTGCAAGCTTTATAGCCAGTTAAGGTAGACCTTTACTGTGCCTCTTTATGAAGCCCAGCAACATCAGGACAAGTGTGCCTGTTCTGACTGGTTCTGTATCAGCAATAGCATGGCAAGCAGGAGCAGGGCAGTGATTATGCCCATGTACACAGCACTGGTGAGGCAGCACCTCCAATACTGGGTTGAGTTTTGGGCTCCTCACTACAAGAAGGACATTGAGGTGCTGGAGTGTGTCTAGAGAAGGGCAATGAAGCTAATGAAGGGTCTAAAGAATAGGTCTTGTGAGGAGTGGCTGAGGGAACTGGGGTGGTTTGGTGTGGAGGAGGCTGAGGGGAGACCTCATTGCTCTCTACAACTCCTTGAAAGGAGGCTGGAGTGAGGTAGGAGTCAGTCTCTTCTCTCTACTATGATGTGATAAAAGGAAAGGAAGTAGCCTCAAGCTGCTCTAGGAGAGGTTTAGGTTGGAGATTAGGAAAAATTCCCTTCCTGCAAGAGTGGTCAGGCATTGGAACAGGCTGCTCAGGGAGGTGGTGGAGTCTCTGCAGGTGTTCAAGAAACGTGTGGATGTGACTCTTTGGGACATGGATTAATGGTCATGGTGGTGTGAGGTTGACAGCTGGACTTGATCTTGGAGGGCTTTTCCAACTAAAACAACTCTTAGATTCTGTTTAGAAACTCAAAGGCTTTGCAGGTTCATATGCTACCTAGAGGAAGAGAAGAAATAACCCAAAGTACTTGCATGTACATTGGTTTTGTGTGACACTCCTGGGCTGGTTTTGCCTTCTAAGAAATGCCTCCCTCACAAGAGCATCCTCATGCCTACATTCAGGTTCCCAGTCTTTCCATTTTCTCACTAGTGAGGCTCAACAGAGACATCATCAAATTAACCAGGATTCTTTGCTATCTGTATCATAGAATCATAGAATCAACCAGGTTGGAAGAGACCTCCAAGATCATCCAGTCCAACCTAGCACCCTGCCCTATCCAATCAACCAGACCATGGCACTAAGTGCCTCAGCCAGGCTTTTCTTGAAGACCCCCAGGGACGGTGCCTCCACCACCTCCCTGGGCAGCCCATTCCAATGCCAATCACTCTCTCTGTGAAGAACTTCTTCCTAATATCCAGCCTAGACCTACCCTGACACAACTTGAGACTGTGTCCCCTTGTTCTATTGCTGGTTACCTGGGAGAAGAGGCCACCCCTCACCTGGCTACAATGCCCTTTCGGGTAGTTGTAGACAGCAATAAGATCACCCCTGAGCCTCCTCTTCTCCAGGCTAAACAAGCCCAGCTCCCTCAACCTCTCCTCCAGGCCCCTGTAGAACAGGCCTGAATTCTTTTGGCTCACCAAGCAGACTTCCAAGGACACGTATCCTGTCTTTACCTGTTCCCCAGTAAGAAAGTCCAGTGTTTCTCAATGAAAGCACAGATATCTTCTTTCCACCTGAAGTAGCCCTGGCGGCCTGTTCCTTCCAGAGACAAATTGTACATTGCCAGCATGACAACCTGCAACAGGAAGTGTGGGATACAAGTGAATCTCTTCTGCTTCATCTGCTCAGCTGTCCCCTCCCCTGCTGCCACATATACAAATTATAGGAGCACAGAATGGTTTGTGTTGGAAGGGACCTCCAAAGCTCATCTGGCTCAACCCCCTCTGCAGCAAGCATGTCTTTGCTTGCTCAGAACTATCTTATTTTTGACACATCTCACAGGCAACTTCCACAAACCATCTTCTTCCTGCTTCCATGCTGTCTGCAGTTGTCTTTCTGTTGTCAGACACACATTCACCAGGAGATTTCTCATCCCAAGAAAATCACAAGCTGCCTAGTTAGGCAGGTTTTTATACTGAGATACAGGATTTCTCAGCAGTTGTGTAAATCAGTTACATCACAACCAAGGTCTGAATGTAGTCTGGAGGTAGTGAAAAGGTCTCTCAAAAAGAAAAGAAAAGAGTCAGAAGTAATGCCACTAATCTAACCCATCAGAAATGTCGTGACAACAGTCCTGGATAGGTGCATCTCACATCACAGAATCACAGACTGGTCTGCTTTGGAACAGACCTCAAAACCAAGGCTCTTTTCAACCAGACAAAGACCTGCTGAGGCCACATACTTTAAAAAAACATCCAGAAATCACTGTCTCCATTTTAACTCCTTCAAGTAAACTGATTTGACCACTTGCTTCAGTTTCATTCACCCAGAAGCAGCAGCAGCAGCAGCTCTGGCTGCTGGAAGCCTGGGGAGATAGTCTTTTCACTAGTCAGTTTTCTTCCTCACCTATTTGATTTTGTCTGTCACTTCCCCATGCCACATCTGGGTGAAATGCTAGCAGCCTTTGCTCTCCAGATCTGTAACTCTGTCAGTTTGCCTCAGACTGCTATGCCAACCTTCCCTCCTGCCCAGCCCAACATGAGAAACCACTTTACAAGTTACAACTGATGTTTTACATGATCTGTTATGAGACAACAGGGCACTGCTGTCCCAAAGGTTGCAAACAGATGTGTCACACACATTGCTCAGTGCTCAGCACAAAACAGCTAGCGCCTGATTCAGTTCACTTCATGCAGAGGCAGCCAGCACCACCTGCTTGCCCCTCCAGCACCCTGCTTAGAGCAATATGACGCCACTCAGGCTGCCCATAGGGTGGCAAATTATTCCAACTTGTCAGGCATGCAAGTGACTGGAATAACAAATTTGAGCAAGGACTGCTGCTGGTGGGCAAGCAGCCAGACTGCAGCTCTCTGTGCAGGCAGCTGCCAAGCCTTCTGCTCGTGTGTTGCACCTCACTAGCTTTGCATTTCGCTTGCAAACCTAAAAACAACTGTTTGTGCCCAGCAGCCAAACATTTTGCTTTTCCTAACCTGCCTGAAGCTATGCATTTGTGAGCAACACAAGGGGAAGCCAGAAAAAAAAGAGGGAAAAGGGAAAAAATGGGGGGAGAAAATGAGGGGGAGGAAAGAGGAGGGGGAAAGTGGAGGTAAAGGTGTGTGTGTGGGAAAAGCTTCTTGCTCTCTACAACTCCATGGAAGAAGGTTGGAGCCAGGTGGGTGTTGGGCTCTTTTCCCTAGTAACAAATGACAGGAAAAAATGGCTTCAAGATGCATTAGAGGAAGTGTAGGTTGGATATCAGAAGAAACTTCTTCCTTGAAAGGGTTCTTCAGCACTGGAACAGGCTTCCCAGGGAGATGGCTGAATCCCCATCCCTGGAGGTGTTTCAAAGACTCAGAGATATGGTGCTGAGGGACATGGTTTAGCACCAGCCTTGGTGTAGTTAGAGAATGGTTGGACTCAGTGATCTCACAGATCTTTTCCAACCAAAATGATTCTCAGTTCCATGGCTTTGATGATTACTTTTCCATTTCCCTGCCAACAGCCCAACTTCTAACAAGCAGGCAACTGTTAGCTCATTCATTTCTGGATTTCATGCAGACATTTGTCACCTACACCTGATCCTCCTCCTCTAGGTAGCAAGGCATACAACAAACTGGAGCCCTGGAAAGCCCTGTGGCTGTCCTGCAGGCACAAGCATTTCCCTTACCTGTTGCCAGGTTAACCTCAGCCGTTCAAACTGCTCCTTCCCATCTTCCGAGCAGTCGGAGCATGTGAATCTGAAGAAGTTATCTCCTTTGAGGTAGCTGAGCTGTTCTCTCAACTGACCTAAAACCAACAGGCAAAAATCACTTTCTTGGTCCTTTTATAGCAGGAATCTCCTGCTGCAAAGGAGATTTGAACTAAGCTACAACACTAGGCAGAAAAGTACTTTTTTGCTTTTTTTCCCCAGCACCCCAACAGTTCCCAGGAAGGGTCAGAAGTTGCTGAGAGGGAAGGCACAGATTCCTTGCAGCAGACAGCGCAAAGGCAAGGATTTCCTTCCTTCTGCTGCACTTCTCATTCCTTCTTGCTTCCCCAAGATAACCTCTCTACTACAATAAATGGTTTCCCACTCCAGTCTTAAAAAACCAAACCAAAGTGGACCTGTTAAACAAAGGTACTGCAAAGGCTCTCGGGAACACAGAGGGGTTCTCCTCCACCTCATCTTTCTATTCACTGCTACCTGTCTTTGCAGCTCTCTTTTTTTCCCTGTCCACAAATCATCCCTGAAGTAAGGTTGCCAGTTCCTGTTGACAGCAGCCTCCAGGATGCAGGGCAGCAGACACAGTGTGAAACTTTAAGGTACTCAGTTCTCCTGACAGGGGAAGATCTTCTTTCCTTGGGACTGAAAGCCAACACAGTGGCCCAGCATTATCAAGAAGCACTCCTTCTTCACTGCAGTTTGATGCACTAGAACTCAAACCAGCAAAGCACTTCAGCCTATGTCTCCCTGCTGCGTAAAGCTAACCCTGCCTTAAAGTTTGTCTGTAATAGAAGTGACCTGCTGGGGTACAGCCACCTGTAAAACTCTGGGCCCAAGTTACAGGCTCTAATTCAAGAAAAGAAACAAACATCCTATGAACCAGGTTGGAGGGCAGGGGTGCCATCCAGAGGAACTTGGACAGGCTTAAAAGGTGGGCCCATGCCAACCTCATGAAGTTCAACAAGACCAAGTGCAAGGTCCTGCACCTGGCTCAGGGCAATCCCAAGCACAAACACAGGCTAGGCAAGGAGTGGCTTGAGAGCAGTCTCAAGGACCTAGGGGTGTCAGTTAGTGCCATGGTCTAGTTGCTTGGCTAGGGCTGGGTGACAGGTTGGACTGGATGATCTTAGAGGTCTCTTCCAACCTGGCTGATTCTATGATTCTATGAGCTGGCAATGTGCACTGGCAGCCCAGAGGGCAACTCTCCGCTGAGCTATATCAAAAGCAGTGTGACTGGCAGGACAAGCAGATGATCATCCCCTTCTACTCTGCTCTCCTGAGACCCCATCTGCAGTACTGCATTCAGTTCTGGGGTTCCCCAACACAAGGACATGTAACTGCTGGAGCAGGTCCAGAGGAGGGCCACAAAGATGATCAGAGGGCTGAAGCACCTCCCATGTGGAGACAGGCTGTGTGAGCTGGGATTGCTCAGCCTGAAGAACAGAAGGTGCCAGGGAGACCTTACAGCAGCCTTCCAGAACCTGAAGGGGGCCTACACGAAAGCTGGGGAAGGACTTTCTAAAACAGCTGCCACATGAAGAGGTCACTGTTCCTAGCTACGAAAAAACCCAACCCAACAAACAACAAAACAAACAAAGCCCAACCAACCAGTGCTTAGCAGTGTCTTGCTTTTGGATCTAATGAGGGTGGTGGAGGAACCAGGCTGCCCAGAGAGGTTGTGGAGTCTCCATCTCTGGATGCATTCCATCTCTGGATGCATTCCAAGCCAACTTGGACATGTTCCTGTGCGATTTGGTCTGGGTGATCCTGCTCTAGCAGGGTGGGGGTGGACTAGATGATCTTAAAGGTCTTTTCCAAGCACTGATTTGAGGCTCCTTCTGGGATGTCAGCAGCCTTAATGTCTTGAGGAACTCGCTCAGCTGTCCCTGCCTGAATATCATCCTCCCCTCCATCAGGAGGCTGAGAGATCTGAGGCTTTTTAGCCCAGAGGAGACTGAGGTGGTATCTGATAATGCTCATCAGTATCTAAAAGGAGTTCAAAAGGAAATAGGCTAGGCTTTTCTCATTGGTGAAAGGGGAGGCAGTGAAGACAAAGTGGGACTCTGAAGGTTTCACTTAAACATAAAGAAAAGCTTTAGGACTTGGAGGGTGCCAGAGCACTGGACCAGGCTACCTACACAGCCTGCAGAGTTTCCTTCTCTGGAGACTTTCAAAACCCACCTGAACACATTTTTGTGCAACCAGATCTAGGTTGGCCTGCTCTAGCAGGAGGCTTGGTGGCTCTCCCACACAGCTGAACAAGATGACCTCCAGAGGTCCCTTTCAGTCCCTATCATTCAGGGATTCTGTTCTCTACTCATTAAAGAAGACAAACTGATTTCTTCACAGGTAATGCCAGCTTCAGGCATCCGTGCAGCTCACAGATCCAAGTGCCTAACACACACCAGTGGGACCAGGCAGCGAAGCTTCATGCAGTGCCAAGACAGCCTTTCTCCTCCAACAGAAGACAGACTTCAGCTAAACAAGGCCTGCCTCAGCAGACAGGTATGAAGGACAGAGTAACCACCTTGCAAACGACCACAACAAGGCAAGCAAGACAAAACACAACTGGCAGGCTTACTTGCTGGAATCCACTTCTGGCACTTCTCACAGTAATAGGACATCTCCTCCATCCAGGAAGCATCACCTTCGTCGCTATTCAGAGAGTCTCCACTCTGATCGTGCGATAAATCCACCGAAGCCTGGTCCTCAGACTCAACAATCAGGAGGGTTTCTCCCTCCACCTCACCCTCCTCCAGACCCTCCGAGGTGGAGGTCCTAGTGGCTTCATCATCGTGGCGGCTCAGCAGCCCACTCATGTGAACGTTATTGGCCATCCTAGATGCTGTTTGGCTAACAGGGAGCTGTTCCTCCCCACATTGACAAGTCTATCCACACTGGATGTGTCAGCCAAGTCTCTACAGTCAAAGTAGGGACGACAGAGAAAATGTTTTGTGTCCACCTCACAGCTTCTGGAACTGGATTATAACCTATACAAAAGAAACCGTCTTTCACAGATTACCTCTGCTTGCTGAAACACTTGCAAGCAGTTAAGCCACCAGTGACCTCAGAACATCTTTAATCAAACCTCTAAGGACCCAGTTCTGTGCCTAGGACTGCTGGGACCCTTTTTCCATTAGTGCCTTGTCTCTTTCTTCCATAAGCTGCTTGGTCAAAGCTATCTGCTCTTCTAGAAGGCGAATATTCTCCTTTTTCTGGTGTTGACGCTCAAGATCTCTGAGAACTCCACTGTGCAGTCTCTGAAAACACAAAGGACAGCGTTTATCACAGCGTGTTGCATGCTGAAAGTGATTAACACCCACCCAGACTCCAATCCCTGCTGCAGGGCTCTTTACCACGCTCTCTTTGCAAGTCCTCCGCCAGCACCTGCAGCCACAGCCACCTGACCTGCAGAGCACAGCTGGAGGAGGCCACAAAAGTGATTGGAGGGCTGGAGCATCTCCCCTGTGGGACAGGCTGGGGTTGGGGCTGTTCAGCCTGGAGAAGAGAAGGCTCTGGGGAGACCTTATAGTAGCCTTCCAGTACCTGAAGTGGGCTACAAGAAAACTGGGGAGGGACTCTTGACAAGGGCTTATAGTGACAGGACAAAGGAGAATGGATTAAGTTGGAAGAGAGGAGATTTAGCCTAGGAAGAAATTCTTTGCAGTGAAGGTGGTGAGACACTGGACAAGTGGATCCCCCCTCCCTGGAAGTGTTTAAGGCCGGGTTGGACAGCAGAGAGGTTGGAACTAGATGATCTTTAAGATCCCTTCCAACCTAAACTGTTCTATGATTCTATGACTCCTTCCCCCAGTACGCCCGTGATGAGAAGCAGGAGGACAAAGAAGCGAGGAGGGAACAGGTTGCTCAGGGAAGCTGTGGATGTCCCCTCCCTGGATGTGTTAAAGGCCAAGCTGGACAGGGCCTTAAGCAAGCTGGTCTGGTGGGAGGTGTCCCTGCCCATGGCAGGGGAGTTTGAACTAGATGATCTTTAAGGTCCCTTCCAGACAAAAATGTTCTATGATTCCCTGATAATGGTGCTGCACCAAAAAGTGCTTTATTTCTGTTGCACAGTGAAGCAACTGAGCACATAAATGGTAGGCACACATAATTCCTGTGCCACGCAGGACAGACACATGCTAGAAACCCTGCTATCTTTGCCCTAAATATCTACCAAACTGAACTCATCTCCCCAGAACTTTTGCTCTGCTCAGAGAGAATTTGGCGGCAAATTGGAAATGGATTTCCAAAAGAAGACCTGCCACGTGTCCTTGTCTGCTTCCTGCTGCTCACATCTCATTCTTCAAATATTACCTTGTAGACATCTGCTGCAAGGCTGGCAGAAATCCCACAGCCTGTGTGTGCCAAGCTCTTGCGAAAAGGCAGGGCACTCATTCAGAAAGATCCCCTCTCCCTGAAACTGTCTGTTAGAAATAACACATAGTAACGCAGAGGAGCAGTTCGCACACCAGTGGGTAAGGCCCACAGAGGGTTTAAAAAGCCCCTAAGGAAATCCCAGATGCTCTTTTTTTCCTCTATAGACCTCTCTCTCTCAATTTCTCTCTCTCTCTCTCCCTCTTTGCTACCTGCAAGTTGTTTTTTCCCCACTCTGACGATCAGGCTAAATGTTTAAACTTTACCTCTTAACCAGGGGAATGGAAAATAAGTGAAAAACAAACTTGTGACATGGGCTGAGGAGGGGAGGCACTGGCTTGGAGCCAGGTGTTAAACTCCAGATGCACATGGGTGACGAGACTGGACAGTGGACAGAGGAGACTGCAAGGCTGTCACTAACTCTGGAAGGAAGCAGGGACCACATGAAGCGTTTAATCGGTCATGTACGTGACAGAGAGCTGAGACAGAGTGACCCTGCAACTCTGACCCACTGCAGCTGGTGCTGCTGCCCTCCCTCTAGCTCCACACTGCCTGCACTGCTCATCTCATCCCTGGGGCAGCAAAGGGTGCAGCCAGCAGAAAACAAAGCTCTCTCTTTTGGCTTTGGTTTTTCTTTTCTTCACAAAGCAAGTCGTACTCTGCTGTTTTAACTCCCTGAACTGGGTAACAAGTGTCAGTGCAAAGGAGAATGTGGGATGTCCAGTCATAGAATCATAGAATCAACCAGGTTGGAAGAGACCTCCAAGATCATCCAGTCCAACCTAGCACCCAGCCCTAGCCAGTCAACCAGACCATGGCACTAAGTGCCTCAGCCAGGCTTGGCTTGAAGACCTCAAGGGACAGTGACTCCACCACCTCCCTGGGCAGCTCATTCCAATGCAAATCACTCTCTCTGCCAACAACTTCCTCCTAACATCCAGCCTAGACCTCCCCTGGCACAACTTGAGACTGTGTCCCCTTGTTCTATTGCTGGTTGCCTGGCAGAAAAGCCCAACCCCACCTGGCTACAGCCTCCCTTCAGGTAGTTGTAGACAATAATGTGGTCACCTCTGAGCCTCCTCTTCTGCAGGCTGCACACCCCCAGCTCCCTCAGCCTCTCCTCATAGGCTTTGTGTTCCAGGCCCCTCACCAGCTTTGTTGCCCTTCTCTGGACACCTTCCAGCACCTCAACATCTCTCTTGAATTGTGTGGCCCAGAACTGGACACAGCACTCAAGGTGTGGCCTGACCAGTGCTGAGTACAGGGGTGCCCTGGCCTGAGCTCCTCTGGCAGACAGTATGCTTTGAGACGCTCAGAGAGCTACTAGATTTCAAAGCAATAGTCAGAAGCTTCTTTAAAAGTACAATAAATGAGGACTGAGATATTATCAACAAGCAAAACCAGGAAATGATTCCTGAGAGCCAACCCTGACTCAAAACTAAATCAAGCTGGGTGGTAGTGGTGGCAGTCATGTTTTAACCCAACTGAACATGAGAATCTTCACTTGAAATTAAGTTTAGTTGAAGATAGGTTTAACTGAAGCTAGGTTTAGTTGAAGTTTAGTAGAAGAAGTTGTAAGTTGAAGTTTAGTAGAAGAAGTTGTAAGCTGAAGTTTAGTTGAAGCTAGTTTAGTTGAGGTTTAGTTGAAGCTAGGTTTAGTTGAATTTTAATTGAAGCTAGGTTTAAAGTTAGGTTTAGTTGAAGCTAAGTTTAATGGAAGCTAACTTTAGTTGAAGCTAACTTTAGTCAAACTGAAGTTTAAAGAATTATCCACCTGCCCAATTTACCCTCTCATGCTCAGCTTGGCTCAGGAATGAGAGGGTTTCACAGGCACCAAGGTTTGCCATGGGATACTGAAGATAGGAATAAAGTATTTAACCTGATGGCCAAAACAGGAGAGAATAATCTTAATGATGCAAATAATTTATTTGAAAGCTGACCCTGAAGTCATTTTAGAGGAGGTTTGTGGTTATTATTTGACAAGTTCTCACAGGATTTTATCCCTCACCTACAATGCCAATAACTTCACATTGTGTAGCCAAATATTTCTCCTGTAAAGGTTAAAAGAGAAAGGTTTTGTTTACTATTTTATCCTGGCATGAAAATGCAGAGAGAGATTTGTCAGCCAACCATCAAAGCTCTCTCTGGAAATTAAGCTACTAAAACCATTGGCCTTCTTATCCATCTCCAGCAGCTGAAGTCAGGTCACAAATCAGTAACTGCTGAAGACAGAGGTCAACTTAATATTTCATTACTATTCATTACTAACAAAGAAACTGTGTGGGCAGAATGGTGTAGTTGCAAAGCATTCCCTCACCAAACTCAGTTATTCTGTGATCTGTCAGGTATCGAAGACATTAGCTTTGAAAACGCAGTCTGCAAAAGACACCTTCAGAACTGCAGCAAAGAGCCACAAAGAAGTGAACTCTTCTCACTTGTCTCTATTCACTGAGTCGAGGGCTGTTTGTCTTCTGCATTGGCTTAGATAGATCACAGAACCATAGAACTGCTTGGGTTGGAAAAGACCTTTAAGATCTTGAGTCCAACCATTCTCTGACTCTGCCAGTGCTGGACCATGTGCCTCAGCATCACATCTCTGCCTCTTTGAAATGCCTCCAGGGAAAACAGGCATTCAACCATCTATCTGGAGAGCCTGATCCAGTCTTTAAGAACCTTTTCAGTCAAGCAGTTTCTTCTAATGTCCAACCTAAACCTCTCCTGGTGCACTCTGAAGCCATTTCCTCTTGTCCTATCACTTGATACTAGGGAGAAGGGACTGACACCCACCTGGCTCCAACCTTTCAGGAAGCTGCAGAGAGCCAGAAGGTCTCCCCTCAGCCTTCTTTTCTCCAAGCAAAATAAGCCCAGCTCCCTCAGCTGCTCCTCACAAGACCTGTTCTTCAGACCCTTCACCAGCTCCATTGCCTTTCTCTAGACCTGCTCCAGCACCTCAAAATCATCCTTGAACCGAAGGCCTCAAAATTAAACACAGGTCTTCAAGTTGCACCAAGGGAGCTTTACATTGGAGATCAGAACAAACTTCTTGACTGAAAGGGTTCTCAAAGACTGCAACAGGTTCTCTAGGGAGGTGGTTGAAGCCTCATCCCTGAAGATGTTTCAAAGACACAAAGATGTGGTGCTGAGGAACATGGTTTAGCAGCAGCCTTGGCAGAGGTAGGTAATGGTTGGACTCAATGATCTAAAAGGCCTTTTCCAACCAAAACGATTCTGTGATTCTCAAGCACTGACAATCTCTTGTGGGGGTAAAATTACAGCCTGCATGGCAAACTCCATGCAGCAGGCTGGCCTGGGGCATGAACTACCTGCCCCATCAGTTCCATGTCCTTCCTGTATTGAGGGCTCCAGAGCAGGACACGGTACTCCAGATGAGGTCTCACCACAGCAGAGTCAAGTGGCAGAACCACCTCTCTGGATCTGCTGACAGTGCTGCCTTTGATGCAGCCCAGGATGTGACTGGCCTTGTGGGCTGCAAGCTCACACCATCTGCTCACGTTCAGCTTCTCATCCATCAAAATCCCCAAGCCCCTTTCCCCAGGGCTTCTTTTCATCACCTCATCCCCCAGTCTGTACTGATAGCAACGAACTTCCTAAGATCGAGTTTGCATCCATTGCCGCTCGTCCTATCACAGGACAGCACTAAAAGGAGAGTGGCATTTTCCTCCTGACACCCACCCCTCGAATATCTACAAACATGAACAAGATCTCCTCTTAGCCTTCTCTTCTCCAGACTAAACAGCCCCAGGTCTCTCAGCCTTTCCTCATCAGACAGTTGGTCTGGTCCCTTAACCATCCTTGTAGCCTCTCTCGGACACTCTGTTGTATGTCCCTGTCCGTCTTGAACTGGGGAACCCGGGACTGGACGCGGTACTGCAGATGTGGACTCACTAGGGCAGCGCAGAGGGGGCCAGGAACCTCCCTAGAAGGAGGACGTGAGCAGGCAGGCAGGCAGGGGGGCGGAGGGCCGGCGGGAAGTGGGGCCGGGAAGCGGGGCCGGGAAGCGGGGCCGGGGGCTCCCCCGTGCAGCGGCCGCGGCGCCCGGAGCGGCCGCGAGGGGCACGGGGCGCGGCGCGGGCGGGGCCGCAGCCACCTCAGGCTGGGCCCGCAGGTGAGGGGCGGCGCCGGGGGCCGGGCCTGCTCTGCCGGGGCGGGACCGGCGGCTCGGGGCCGCGGTGCGAGGCGGGGCACGGACCCGCTCTTCCTCCCCCTGCCCCCCTCGCCCGTTTCGAGCCCACTCACCTCCCGCTCCCGCCGCTGCTGGACGTGCACGCCCACCACCGTGGCGGTGGAGAGCAGCGCGGAGATGGCCAGTACCGCCCAGGAGCTCCTGGACATCGCGGCCGCGGGCGGCGGGGCGGGCCCGGGCCGCCTGCTCTGCGCCGGGGAAGGGACGGGTCCGGCTGCGGGGGACGCGGGTGGGGAGAGCGGGGCAGAGGAGGCGCGGCCAGCCGAGCGCCGAGCGCCGCAGCCAGGCCGGAGCAGCGGAGCGCCGATGCGGGGCGGGGCCGAGCCGCGGCGGAGGGGCTGTGCGCTGCGGTTGCGTGGCTGAGGTGTGCTGTGGGCTGGCCGCCGCCCGCCGTGCCGCTCGCCTCTGCCGGGCTTCAGGGTGTGCTTGTGCCTCGCCGGCCCCACGGCTGCGGCGCGGCCCCGCTCTGCGGGATGGACATGCTATAGCGTACCCACGGAAGGGCAACAGAGCTGGTGAAAGGTCTGCAGAACAGATCTGGTGAGGAGAAAAGGAGGCTGAGGGGAGAGCTTCTTCCTTCCTGCAGTTCCCTGATAGGAGGTCGTACTGAGGTGGGTGGTAGCTGCTTTTCCCTGGGAACAAGTGACAGGAGGAGAGCAGGTGGTCTCTGGCTGCACCAGGAGAGGTTTAGGTTGTACATGAGAAGAAGCTTCTCTCCTGAGAGGTTCCGAGCAGGCTATTCAGGGAGGTGGCCGAACCTGCGCTTCTGGAGGTGCCGAAAAGACATGGTGCCTGGGACGTGGGTGAGCGGCCGTGGTGCTATTGGCTTCGTGGTTGGACTTAATGAGGTCTTTTCTTTTCAAATCTCAGTGATTTGATAATCCTAGACATGGTAGAACAAGCAGCTGGAACCCTTCTGACCACGGGAGGACAGCTGCCCTTGTGCCCTTCCGAAAGAGATGACTCCCGGAGCTTCCCATGGCTGCTCCTGTGTCCAGTGTGGTCGCAGCTGTGAAAAGAAACAAACAAAAAAAGGTTTGTATTTAGTTCAAGAAAGACTTTTTACGTCTGTTGCTTGAAGACCTCCACTTCTGCGCTTCCCTTGCCCAGAAAATCCAGCTTGCGCAGGACCAGCAGCTGAAGGAGTTGTTTGGTTTCTTCTCATTGTTCAGTGTGTGGCCTCAGGCTTCGTGTTTGGCACTTTTTCCTGCTCCAAAGGCAGCGAGGTTGTTCCTCACCCTGGGGGCTTTTCCCAGGCGCCTCCTCACTGGAGTATCTTAAGTGCTTTACAAACAGAAACGATGTTCCCTGGTGCTCCCGTGTGAGGGCAACAGATGGCTATCGTGGGTGGCTTTCATCCACCACCTTCAGATGTGCTTCAGCTAGAGGACCTAAGCCTTTCCAGACACTTAACCCTGTAACACTTTAAAGCGATCTTTCTCCTGGCTGCTGTGGAGCAGGGGCTCAGGCCATGCTCCCAAAAAGCGGGGAGCTTGTCAGCAGTCACTCTCAGAAGGATGAGCATATCAGAGATGCAAGAGACTCTTCTTAACGTGTCCAAGCAAAGGCTGTCCGGTGGGGAGGTGGGGTGTCCCACAAGGTCTATAAAAGCCTAAAGTAGGTCAGGAGACCATTTCCTGCAGTCCAAGTGCAGCCAGTGGGCACTTGGCTTAACCCAAGCAGAAGGAAGGAGTGAGCTGTGGAAATTATTGTTGCTACCACTGAACAAGTCACTGGAGCCACCCTCGTTGTCTGGGTGCTGTGCTTGTCTCAGGAGCTCCCTAAATATGAGTGGGGGGGTGAGATGTTTATTGTGGAGGCTTCTCCTCAACTCCTTCTGTACTTCTTCTTTTTTTAGCTTTGAGCATCTACCACAGCCCTCTGCCAGGCAGGAAGGTGGAGTACAAGGAATCTCAAGCTCAGCAGGTACAGAATCACAGGAAACACCTGTTTGGAAGGGGCCTCAAAGATCACCCAGTCCAACTCTCCACTCGGCACTGAAGAATCAACATTAAACCACATGTCCCTAAGCACCAGGTCCACACGCTGCTTAAACACCTCCAGGGATGGTGACTCCATCACTGCCCTGGGCAGACCGTTCCAGTGTTTGAGAACCCTTTCAGTGAAGAAATACTTCCTAACATTCAGCCTGAACCTTCCCTGGTGCCGCTTGAAACCATTTCCTCTGGTCCTGCAGCTTGACACCATGGAGAAGAGGTTGCCCCCTCCTCCAATCTCCAGGCAGTTGTAGAGAGCAATGAGGTCTCCCCTCAGCCTCCTTTTCTCCAGACTGAACAACTGCATGGTCTCTGCCTCAAAGCCAGGCTGGGATACTCCCAAGAGGAGCTTAGAAGAGCTGGAGAGCAGTTGCTGTGAGGGGTGGCAGGGTCGCAGCCCCAGCTCCATCCAGCGGGGAAGAAGAAACCCAAAGGTGAAGGCAGTGCTTCCTCGCTATCATCTTTTTCATCTATGTGCCGAGTGCAGGCCATTAAAATGAAAGGTGAAATTAGTGGGGATGATAATGTTTCAATTGAGTCTAATAGTTCTGCTCACACTGCTGTGTTTACTGTTATTAAGGCTTCTGCATAAGGGCTTGTAACGTGTCCAAGGCCACTGGAGTGCCAAGAACAGGGTCGAGCCAGATGCGCGGCGGATGTGAGCCAGCGCCCTTGGCACTGCAGAAGGGTGCAGCTCATGCTGGCTGGAAGCCAAGCACCTCTACCTGAGCCTGGCATGAATCACTTGAGGGGCTAAAGCCCCAGGTGGGGAATATTCAGGCTGTGTTTTCACAGGCTGTGTTTCCTCCAGAGTAGTTCAGGCTGCCTTGCCTCTCCTCTCCCTCCCAATGGGCAGGTCTTGCTGAAGTGCTGACCTCCCTTACCATGGCCCTGCTCTTAAAGTCATAGGAGCACAGAATTGTGTCAGTTGGAAAAGACCTCCAAGATCGTTGAGTCCAACTGTCAACTTCACACCACTATGGCCATTAAACCACACCCCAAAGTGCCATGTCCACACATTTCTTGCCACCACAAGGGACCTCTGTGGGCAGCCTGTTCCAATGCCTGACCACTCTTTCAGGAAACAACTTTTTCCTAATCTCCAACCCAAACCTCCTCTGGCACAGTTTCAAGGCATTTTCTCTTGTTCTGTCACCTGATACTAGGGGGAAGAGACCAATCCCCACCTCACTCCAACCTCCTTTTGGGGAGTTGTAGAGAGCAATGAGGTCTCCCTGGAGCTTGCCTTCCAGTTCCCTCAGCTGCTCCTCACAAGACCAATTTGTTGCCACCTTCTCCTTTGGGTGGTTGCCCTCTGCCTGTACCTGGGGTGAGTTCGTTCAGGGAGGCCACTTTCTGGAGAGCCCAGGCATGGACCACATTAGCAGCTGGGTTTGGGTTAAAGTCCTGCAGCAGCAGCAGTGTGGGAAAGCCCATTTTCCTTTTCCTGAGGCACTCCTGCATCTGGCTTCGGCAAGGCCAGCCAGTGGCACGCTGGTGGATGAGCGAGGCAGGAGCACCTGGTAGTGAGATGCTGGGGGGAGCGTTTCTGAGCTAGGATTCGGCTAAAGCAAAGGAGCATAGAATCGTAGAATCATAGAATCAACCAGGTTGGAAGAGACCTCCAAGATCATCCAGTCCAACCTAGCACCCAGCCCTATCCAATCAACCAGACCATGGCACTAAGTGCCTCAGCCAGGCTTTTCTTGAAGACCCCCAGGGACGGTGCCTCCACCACCTCCCTGGGCAGCCCATTCCAATGCCAATCACTCTCTCTGTGAAGAACTTCTTCCTAATATCCAGCCTAGACCTACCCTGGCACAACTTGAGACTGTGTCCCCTTGTTCTATTGCTGGTTACCTGGGAGAAGAGGCCACCCCTCACCTGGCTACAATGCCCCTTCAGGTAGTTGTAGACAGTAATAAGGTCACCCCTGAGCCTCCTCTTCTCCAGGCTAAACAGGCCCAGCTCCCTCAACCTCCCCTCATAGGATTTGTGCTCCAGGCCCCTCACCAGCTTTGTTGCCCTTCTCTGGACATGTTCCAGCACCTCAACATCCTTCTTGAATTGAGGGGCCCAGAACTGGACACAGCACTCAAGGTGTGGCCTGACCAGTGCTGAGCACAGGGGCAGAATAACCTCCCTTGACCTACTGGCCACACTGTTCCTGATCCAGGCCAGGATGCCATTGGCTCTCTTGGCCACCTGGGCACACTGCTGGCTCCTCTTCAGCTTACTATCTATCAGTACCCCCAGGTCCCTTTCCTCCTGGCTGCTCTCAGCCACTCTGTCCCCAGCCTGTAGTGCTGCTTGGGGTTGTTGTGGCCAAAGTGCAGAACCCTGCACTTGGCCTTGTTCAGTCTCATCCCATTGGCCTCTGCCCACCCATCCAGCCTGGCCAGGTCCCTCTGCAGGGCTCTCCTACCTTCCAACAGATCAACACCTGCTCCTAGCTTGGTGTCGTCTGCAAACTTACTGATGCTGGACTCAATGCCCTCGTCCAGATCATCAATAAAGATATTGAACAGGACTGGGCCCAGCACTGATCCTTGGGGCACACCACTAGTGACAGCTGCCAACTGGATGTGGCACCATTCACCACCACGCTCTGGGCTCTGCCATCCAGCCAGTTCTTGATCCAGCACAGAGTGAATCTGTCCAAACCAGACAGCAGGAGAGAAGGAGATTTCTGAGTTTCCCCCTGTAACAATCTTGACTGCCCCAGGCCTGATGCAGAGAGGTCTCATGGGGACAGTAGGGGCTGTGCTACTGGCAGAGCCACGGTGATTTCCTGCAAGGAGATGTGTTAGGTTAGTGATGCTCTGGCAGAGCGAGACAGAGGGTGAGCTTGTGCTGAGGAAAGTGTGGCTCAGGAGGGCCTTTACCACGAGGGTAGTGGAACACTCAGACAGGTAGCCCGGGGAGGTAGTTGAGGCTCCACCCATGAAGATATTCAGGGTGAGGCTTGACAGCAGCCTGATCGAGTTGAGGATGCCTCTGTTTACTCGAGGAGGCTGGACTGCAGGAGCTTCCGCAGCCCCTTCCAAGCCGAACCCCTCGGTGACTCCCTGCCGGCTCCACTGCTTGCTCTCCGCAGCAAAGGAATGCCTTGGCCGCCACGAGCTGGCTCCTGGTGTGGCACAGCACACCTCTCTGTGATGCCTCAGCTCCTGGTGTGGCACAGCACACCTCTCTGTGATGCTGGCTCCTGGTGTGGCACAGCACACCTCTCTGTGATGCCTCAGCTCCTGGTGTGGCACAGCACACCTCTCTGTGATGCTGGCTCCTGGTGTGGCACAGCACACCTCTCTGTGATGCCTCAGCTCCTGGTGTGGCACAGCACACCTCTCTGTGATGCTGGCTCCTGGTGTGGCACAGCACACCTCTCTGTGATGCCTCAGCTCCTGGTGTGGCACAGCACACCTCTCTGTGATGCCTCAGCTCCTGGTGTGGCACAGCACACCTCTCTGTGATGCCTCAGCTCCTGGTGTGGCACAGCACACCTCTCTGTGATGCCTCAGCTCCTGGTGTGGCACAGCACACCTCTCTGTGATGCTGGCTCCTGGTGTGGCACAGCACACCTCTCTGTGATGCCTCAGCTCCTGGTGTGGCACAGCACACCTCTCTGTGATGCCTCAGCTCCTGGTGTGGCACAGCACACCTCTCTGTGATGCCTCAGCTCCTGGTATGGCACAGCACACCTCTCTGTGATGCCTCAGCTCCTGGTGTGGCACAGCACACCTCTCTGTGATGCTGGCTCCTGGTGTGGCACAGAACACCTCTCTGTGATGCTGGCTCCTGGTGTGGCACAGCACACCTCTCTGTGATGCTGGCCCCTGGTGTGGCACAGCACACCTTTCTGTGATGCTGGCTCCTGGTGTGGCACAGCACACCTTTCTGTGATGCCTTGGCTCCTGGTGTGGCACAGCACACCTTTCTGTGATGCTGGCTCCTGGTGTGGCACAGCACACCTCTCTGTGATGCTGGCTCCTGGTGTGGCACAGCACACCTCTCTGTGATGCCTCAGCTCCTGGTGTGGCACAGCACACCTTTCTGTGATGCCTTGGCTCCTGGTGTGGCACAGCACACCTTTCTGTGATGCCTCAGCTCCTGGTGTGGCACAGCACACCTTTCTGTGATGCCTTGGCTCCTGGTGTGGCACAGCACACCTCTCTGTGATGCTGGCTCCTGGTGTGGCACAGCACACCTTTCTGTGATGCCTTGGCTCCTGGTGTGGCACAGCACACCTTTCTGTGATGCTGGCTCCTGGTGTGGCACAGCACACCTCTCTGTGATGCTGGCTCCTGGTGTGGCACAGCACACCTCTCTGTGATGCTGGCTCCTGGTGTGGCACAGCACACCTCTCTGTGATGCCTTGGCTCCTCCTCTGCTGGCCTGGGCACAGCAGCACCGGCCCTCTCATGGAGAAGGTGTTGAGCACCACTTAGGGAAGAGCTGACTCATGTGGAGGAGACTGTGAAAAGCTGAAGACCATTTTTCTGCTGGGCAAACAGCTCAGATCTCTATGGTGATCTCGGATAACATGTCTGAAGTCAGTCCTTAGGGGGTGGTTTTTATCCTGGTTTCCAAGGAAAATGAAACTTTTACACCGTCTGTGCCTCATCCACTCCCTGCCTCTCCTCTGTGCTCTGACATGAGTGTCTGTCAGCCTTGCTGGTGAGGCTGCACTGCAGTTCCTGTCTCTAAAACTTCCACCTCATTGGCCTGTTGCAGCCGTTTTGGTGGATGTGGAAGAGCTATGGCTCAGCTCTTTGTGGTGGGTGGGTATGCCAAGCAAGGGAGCACCCTGTGAGAGGGAGAGCTGGCAGTGTCAGCTGAACCCTGTATCAGCCACCAGAGAATCCACAAAAGAAGGTGCTCAGTCATGGCTCAGCATAGTGGGGCACCAGTAGCAGAAAAGTGGAAGGCAGACCCCATAAAATGCAGAAGCACAGAATGGTTTGGGTTGTCAGGGACCTTCAAGACTGTCTACTTCCAAAACCCCTGCCGTGGTCAGGGGACAGCTCCCACTAGCCCAGGGTGCTCAAGGCCTTCTCCAGCCTGGTCTTGAACACCTCCAGGGAGAGGGCATCCACAACCTCCCTGGGCAACCTGTTCCAGTGTCTCACCACCCTCACTAGAAAGAGTTTCTTCCTAATCTTCAGTCTCAATCTGCCCTCTTCCAGCTCAAAGCCATTCCCTCTCATTCTGTCACTACAAGCCCTTGTCAAAAGCCCCTCTCCAGCTTTCTTGTAGGCCCCCTTCAGACAGTGGAAGGCTGCTCTAAGGTCTCCCTGGAACCTTCTCTGCTCCAGACTGAATAAGCCCAACTCTCTCAGCCTGTTCCCACAAGAAAGGTGCTCCAGATCCCTGATTATTATTGTGGCCTCCTCTGGACCCTTTCCAGCAGTTTGATGTCCTTCTTGTGTTGGGGGCTGCAGAATTGGATGCAGTACTCCAGGTAGGGTCTCATGAGAGTACTCAGAGTAGAGGGGAAGAATCGCCCTCCTTGTCCTACTGGTCACACTTCTTGTGGTGCAGCCCAGTCACTGTTGGCCTGGGCTGCCAGTGCACACTGCCAGCTCACACTGAGTTTTTTATCAGTGGACACCCCTAGGTCCTTCTCCTTTGCACTGCTCTCAAGCCATTCCTCACCTATGTTTGTGCTTGGGGTCACCCTGACCCAGGTGCAGGACCTTGCACTTGGCCTTGTTGAACATCACGAGTTTGTCATGGGCCCACCTCTGAAGTCTGTCCCAAGTCCCTCTGGATGGCATCCCTTCCTCAGAAGGGGCTGGAGGTGAGGTCTTATCTGAACCTGTTTCAAGGGTCATGGCTTAAACCACAGTCCCCCTCACTGAATTGCTCCCATGTATAGCAAGGAAGAGAGATCTCATCAAACTCAAAGGAACAAGTAATAAAAAGATCCCAGAAGCATGTTTTCTGAGAGCTTTCAGGGTTCCTTTCCAGGGCATTTGGTGAGTGAAGTTGTCCTTCCCTCTTTGCAGAGCCAGCTCCTCCACTCGTGTGCAGGTGCACATACTCATCAGCTTGCGTGCACCCTGAGCACTCCACCAAGGCACAATGACTCTTCACAGTCTCACAGTATCATCAGGGTGGGAAGAGACCTCACAGATCATCAAGTCCAACCCTTTACCACAGAGCTCAAGGCCAGACCATGGCACCAAGTGCCACGTCCAGTCCTGCCTTGAACAGCTCCAGGGACAGCGACTCCACCACCTCCCCGGGCAGCCCATTCCAGTGTCCAATGACTCTTGCTACCTCAGTTGGAAAGAAGACCAAAATAAAAAGGCTGAATCCAAACTAAACCAATATCCATCAAGACGTGGGAGGAGGTCACCAGTGCTGCCATTAGAGATTCACCCCAGAGAGTCTGGGCCAGCCACCCACTCTTGCACCCTTGGTGCTGGGCCAAAGGAGGCCCTGGGTCTGCATGTGCCAGCATGCCTCGGACAGACGTCTTGGGACTGACATGGAGCTGAGCACACCAGAGAAGCTACCCCCGAGGGGAGCAAGCCCTGCCTACTGTCACTGGAACTGGATTGTTGGCCTGGGAAACCTAGCAAAAACAGAGGGCAAATGGAAATGTGTTGAAGTTTGTGTCCCTCCTCAGTAATTATGAAGCAGGGCCACTGGGGGCTTCTTGGTCCACAGAGACTCTGCAAATGGAATGGGTGTGTGGAAGTGCCTTGTTTTGGCCAAGTTAGCCTCCTCTCCAGGCTTGGGTGAGTTTTATGATGGGTATGAATGATTCAGCAAGGCCAAATGCTGAGTCATGCCCTTGGGTCACAACTACCCTGCGCACTCTCCAGGCTTGGGGCAGAGCAGCTGAGTACTGCCCAGCAGAGAAAGAGATGGGGGTGTCAACCAGCAGCTGGCTGAGGATGAGCCACTGTGTGCCCAGGCAGCCAGGAAGGTCACCAGCATCATGGCCTGCATGAGGAACAGTGTGACCAGCAGTGCCAGGGACGTGGTTGTTCCCCTGTACTCAGCACTGCTCAGGGCACGCCTTAAATCCTGGCTTCAGTTTTAGGGCTCTCCCTGCAAGAAAGATATTGAGGTACTGGAGATGTCCAGAGAAGGGCAACAGAGCTGGTGAAGGGTCTGGAGAACAGCTCTGGTGAGGAGCAGCTGAGGGAACTGGAGTTGTTTAGTCAGGGGAAGAGGAGGCTGAGGGGAGACCTTCTCACTCCCTGAGAGGAGACTGGAGCCAGGTGGGTGTCAGTCTCTTCTCCCTAGTAGCGAGTAATAGGATGAGAGGAAGTGGCCTCAGGTTGCAGCAGGGGAGGTTTAGATTGGCTATTAGAAGAAACCTCTTCACTGAAAGGGTTCTCAAATACTGGAACAGGCTCCCCAGGGAGGTAGTTGAAAGCCCATGCCTGGAGATGTTGAAAAGAGGCAGAGATGTGATGCTGAGGGACATGGCTTACCAGCCTTGATAGAGTTAGAGAATGGTTGGAGCCAATGATCTTAAAGGTCTTTTCCATCTGAAACAATTTTATGCTTCAGTGAAGTGGAAGCCACAGCCATCCCCTCAGCATTTATATGGGGGCTCCATAAGCCTCTGGCCCACTCTCACCAGCAGTTTGAATGAATTTTGTTGCTCTTCTCGTGTGGACAAGCCCTGGGGACCCTGACAGATCTCCACAGGTTGGTGGAGGGAAGCAAGCACGATCGTCCTGAGGTTTTAATGATGGAGAACAGAGAGGAGTGAGGTGGGGGCCTTCTCCTTCCTGGTGAGCAAGGCAGCGTGGAAGCTTTGCTTCCCTCTGCCCGGCAGCCTGCAAGAACAGTTACTTCTGATTTTCCTTTCCTGCTTGCCAGCCAGCGGGGCAGAGAGCCAGAGCAGCCACTCGGCGAGCCCCGCGGGGTTTATAGCAGGGCATGTGTGGTTACACGTTAGCCAGCAGCCCCGCGGGGGTGGCCACACCACCGGGTCACCTCCAGGTAAATCAACTAAGGTGTGGACTCCGCCACTGCGCTCACCGCTAGTGGCTGGGTTTTGCCTGGGCTAGAGGGTGCGAAGGGGGCCTGGAATGGGGGGGAATGGCTTGAAACTGCAAGAGGGGAGAGGGGGAATGGCTTTAAACTGCAAGAGGGGAGATTGAGACTGGAGATTAGGAAGAAATTCTTTACAGCCAGGGTGGTGAGACACTGGAGTAGGCTGCCCAGGGAGGCTGTGGATGCCCCCTCCCTGGAGGTGTTCAAGGCCAGGTTGGATAAAACCTTGAGCAACAGAGTTTAGTGCAAAGTGTCCCTGCCCAAGGCTGGGGGTGGGGGGTGTGGAACTGGATAATGTTTGACATCCCTTCCAACCTAAACTGTTCTATTATCCCTTCCCCCAGCATGCCCATGACAGGTGGAAGTGAGGAGGGCAGTCTGGACGTTGCCTCCTTCCCCATCACATCTTGCCCTGCTTTCCCCACATCACTCCTCTTCATTTTGGGGCGTTGCAGCAGGTCCTCAACCCAGGGAGCTCTACCCCTGCTGTGCAAGCTCCCCCTGAACAGGGACAGGAGGTTGAAATGCAAGGTGGAGGCCAAAGTCTGCCCGTGTGGTAGTGGGGGAGGAGGTAAAGCCAGCAGTTTATAATTATATTGGTGGCAATCACACAGACCCTGCCCGTGGGCAGCGGGAGGTGAGACACTGCAGCAGCGCCGCACAGTTACCCTGCCCGTGGGCAGCGGGAGGTGAGACACTGCAGCAGCGCCGCACAGTTACCCTGCCCGTGGGCAGCGGGAGGTGAGACACTGCAGCAGCACCGCACAGACCCTGCCCGTGGGCATAGGGAGGTGAGACACTGCAGCAGCGCCGCACAGACCCTGCCCGTGGGCAGCGGGAGGTGAGACACTGCAGCAGCACTGCACAGACCCTGCCCGTGGGCAGCGGGAGGTGAGACACTGCAGCAGCGCCGCACAGACCCTGCCCGTGGGCAGCGGGAGGTGAGACACTGCAGCAGCGCCGCACAGAGCCCTGCCCGTGGGCAGTGGGAGGTGAGACACTGCAGCAGCGCCGCACAGACCCTGCCCGTGGGCATAGGGAGCTGAGACACTGCAGCAGCGCCGCACAGTTACCCTGCCCATGGGCATAGGGAGGTGAGACACTGCAGCAGCGCCGCACAGACCCTGCCCGTGGGCAGCGGGAGGTGAGACACTGCAGCAGCGCCGCACAGACCCTGCCCGTGGGCATAGGGAGCTGAGACACTGCAGCAGCGCCGCACAGTTACCCTGCCCGTGGGCATAGGGAGGTGAGACACTGCAGCAGCGCCGCACAGTTACCCTGCCCGTGGGCAGCGGGAGGTGAGACACTGCAGCAGCGCCGCACAGTTACCCTGCCCGTGGGCAGCGGGAGGTGAGACACTGCAGCAGCACTGCACAGACCCTGCCCGTGGGCAGCGGGAGGTGAGACACTGCAGCAGCGCCGCACAGACCCTGCCCGTGGGCAGCGGGAGGTGAGACACTGCAGCAGCACCGCACAGACCCTGCTCGTGGGCATAGGGAGGTGAGACACTGCAGCAGCGCCGCACAGACCCTGCCCGTGGGCAGCGGGAGGTGAGACACTGCAGCAGCGCCGCACAGACCCTGCCCGTGGGCATAGGGAGGTGAGACACTGCAGCAGCGCCGCACAGTTACCCTGCCCGTGGGCAGCGGGAGGTGAGACACTGCAGCAGCGCCGCACAGACCCTTGCCCGTGGGCAGCGGGAGGTGAGACACTGCAGCAGCGCCGCACAGACCCTGCCCGTGGGCAGCGGGAGGTGAGACACTGCAGCAGCGCCGCACAGAGCCCTGCCCGTGGGCAGCGGGAGGTGAGACACTGCAGCAGCGCCGCACAGACCCTGCCCGTGGGCAGCGGGAGGTGAGACACTGCAGCAGCGCCGCACAGACCCTGCCCGTGGGCAGCGGGAGGTGAGACACTGCAGCAGCGCCGCACAGTTACCCTGCCCGTGGGCATAGGGAGGTGAGACACTGCAGCAGCGCCGCACAGTTACCCTGCCCGTGGGCATAGGGAGGTGAGACACTGCAGCAGCGCCGCACAGACCCTGCCCGTGGGCAGCGGGAGGTGAGACACTGCAGCAGCGCCGCACAGACCCTGCCCGTGGGCAGCGGGAGGTGAGACACTGCAGCAGTGCCGCACAGTTACCCTGCCCGTGGGCAGCGGGAGGTGAGACACTGCAGCAGCGCCGCACAGTTACCCTGCCCGTGGGCATAGGGAGGTGAGACACTGCAGCAGCGCCGCACAGTTACCCTGCCCGTGGGCAGCGGGAGGTGAGACACTGCAGCAGCGCCGCACAGACCCTGCCCGTGGGCAGCGGGAGGTGAGACACTGCAGCAGCGCCGCACAGACCCTGCCCGTGGGCAGCGGGAGGTGAGACACTGCAGCAGCGCCGCACAGAGCCCTGCCCGTGGGCAGCGGGAGGTGAGACACTGCAGCAGCGCCGCTGGCAGCGGAGGGCAGAGACGCTCATGGGCGTAGCTTTGGGTGGGCGGTTATTGTTTTTTCTTCCCTGGCAAACATTGTAAAAGGCACCAGGAGATAAAAGCCCTTGTGGGACAAAAAACCCCATCAAAACCAAACAACGAAACAAACTAATCCCAACAACCCCCCCTGGGCCAAGTCATGCTGCAAGCAATCACTCCACTGCTTGCACGGCAGCAGGAGCCCAGTGCGGAGGGGAGATGCGGAGGTCCCCAGCCAGTCCCCACAGTGGTGTGCGTCCCGTGGGGTGCAGAGTGCTCTACTTCGCCTAGGGTGGGTGGGCCGATGAGACTCTCCCGAGGGATGGGGGGAGGGGGTTGGATCTAATCAGTGCTGCTCAATAGCTAAAGGGTGAGTGTGAGGAGGGTGAAGCCAGGCTCTCCTCAGTGACGTGCAGTGGCAGGACAAGGGGCAATGGACACAAAGACAGGAGGTTCCATGTACACGTCAGGAAAGACTTCTTCTCTTTGAGGACTGCACAGCACTGGATCAGCCACCCAGAGAGGCTGTGGAGTCTCCATCTGTGGAGGTGTTCCCAACCCACCCGGATGTGTTCCTGTGTGGCTCACTCTAGGTGAGCCTTCTTTAGCAGGGGTGTTGGACTAGATGGTCTTCAGAGTTCCCTTCCAACCCCTACCACGGTGTGAGGATTCTATGAAGAAGAGGAGGACTACTCTCCTTGGGCTGCAGCAGTGCAGCTGGGTGTGTGTCAAGCTACTAGCCTGGAATTCAGGAGAGCAGGCTTTGAACTCCTCAGGGACCTGCTTGGTAGGGTACCACAGGATAAAGCCCTGGAGGGGAGGGAGAGGGATCCAAGAAGGCTGGAGAGGTGTGTGGGGAGCAGGGAGAGGAGGGTGGGTATCAGAGTTTGGCCTCATCTGAGTGGATGGGGAGGGAACAGAAGCACTTGTGGGTGCTGTAGCTGGCACCAAACCCATCCCCCAACCTGAGGTGTTAAACCACAGCTGTAGGTGAAGGAGCTCAACTGGAAACTGAGCTCCCCAGGCCATTTTGTAGTCAGTGGGTGCATGTCCTGCCACTTAACTCATGCTGGGCACGTTGGAACATATCTCTGCTGCATTGCAGGCAGGACAGGCAGGGGCTCTCTGGCAGTGGCACTGGGTCCCTGCTGGGAGCCAGCCTTCCCTGTGCACTTGTGGCACCAAGACAGGGGACAGGCTGCAAGAGCTGGGACTGTTCAGCCTGGAGAAGACATGGCTCTGGGGAGACCTTATAGTGCTATAGGGGACCTACAAGAGAGCTTTGGAGGGCCTTTTAACAAAGGCTTGTAGTGATAGGATGATGGGGAATGGCTCTGAGCTGGAAGAGGGGAGATTTAGGCTGGAGATTAAGAAAAAACTCTTTCTAGTGAGGGTGGTGAGACACTGGAACAGACTGCCCAGGGAGGCTGTGGATGCCTCCTCCCTGGAGGTGTTCAAGGCCAGACTGGATGAGGCCTTGAACAGCCTGGTCTAGTGGAAGGTGCCCGTGGCAGAGGGTTTGGAACTGGTTGATCCTCAAAGTCCCTGCCAACCCAAACCATTCTGTGATTCTATGATGGGGTGCAGGCGAGGACCATCTCTATCATGACAGCATATAAACAGGGGCTGGGACATTGCAAACCATCCCCTGGCCCAGCTCAGAGGAGGCTACTAATTAGGCTGACATGGAGAGCCCAGTGCCCACAAACAAGGCTGCCTTAGCAGTCCTCCTTGTCGGAGAGAAGCTGAGAGGACTCCGGATCGGCTTCATCTTCATTTTGCCCCCAGGGAGCTGTACTGCAAGGGTGACAGTGGTGGGAGCATGCCCAAGCACCCAACCCAAGACAGTTATCCCTTCTTTCTTCAGCTCATCACTCTCTGCCCTTATCACTGTTCTTCCTGCTTTTAATCTTCTCATTCCTCCCCCAAATGGAGAGGGGCGGCAGGGACAGCCTCAGGAGCCACTCTCAGGGGTTTGATATGGTAAAGAAAGGCTTAAGCTCCCTGCGCATACAATGGGTTAGATGGTGTCATCTAGCAGGAATGATGAAGCCTTTGGGGGCCCCGGAGGTGCCATCTGTCCTTGGGGAGGAGGGGACAGGTTTGAGCTGGGAGCTGACAGGCCTGCAGGAGGGGGCAGCGTGGCTGGCCCAGCCTCCTGGGCAGCGCAGCAGCTTGTCAGCCTGTGCCAGCTGCGGGCAGCGGATGGCAAAGGCATTAGGAGAGCACTCTCCTCATTTTTAGGAGCCTGGGAAGGGACTGATTGGGTCGGACCCCAGTTGTGTCTCAGCCAGCGCCAGCTGACACCCACCCCTCCAGGGAGGGCTCTTCCAAGGATGCTCCCTAGCTCCCCAGTAGAAAGCTGTGCTCCCAGTCAGCCCAGGGGACAGGCTGGCCTTGCCCAGCAGCCAGGTGCCACAAAAATGGTTGGGAAGAACATCTTCCTTAGGAGGACTGGCGGGGGGGGCTGGATCTCTTTAGTTTGGAGAGGAGGAGACTGAGAGGTGACCTCATTCCTGTTCCTAAATATGCAAAGGCTGGAGCCAGGCTCTGCTGGGTGATGCCCAAGGACAGCACAAGGGGCAGTGGTGGAAGCTGAGGCATAGAAAGTGCCATGGAAACATGAGGAAGATTTTTTTCCCTGTGAGAGTGACAGAAGCCTGGCACAGGCTGCCCAGGGCGGGTGTGGAGTCTCCCTCTCTGGAGATACTCAAAACCCACCTGGATGCATTCCTGTGTGATCTGTTCTGGGTGCTCCTGCTCTGGCAGGGGAGTTGGACTGGATGAGCTTTCAAGTTCCCTTCCAGCCCCTGACATTCTGTGGTTTCTGATTCATGCTCCTTGCTTGAATTCTCTGCCTCCATGAGCATGTACCTCACATCCTCGAGGTGTTGCCCCCTCTCTGGAGGTGTTCAAGGCCAAGTTGGACAGTGCCTTGGGCAAGCTGGTCTAGTGGAAGGTGTCCCTTCCCAAGGCAGGTGGTTTGGAACTAAATAATCTTTTATGGTCCCTTCCAACTTAAACCATTCAATAATTCTATGATCCTGGTGTGCTCTGCATGCTGATGGGCAGTACATCCCGACAGCAGCACGTCCTGATGCCAAGGAAAATGTGTCTTTTCTGGGGCAATACCTCCAGTTTGCATGGATCAATCCACCAAAGCCCATACTGCTTGGGAAATTAAATGGGAGCATGGAGATATGGTGATGCTGAGAGTTGAGAGTAAATGGAGGAAGACAAGAGGAAATGGCCTCAGGTTGCACCAGAGGAGGTTTAGGTTGGAGGTTAGAAGAAACTTCTTGACTGAAAGGGTTCTCAAAGACTGGAACAGGCTGCCCAGGGAGGTGGCTGAATCCCCATCCCTGGAGGTGCTTCAAAGACTCAGAGATGTGGTGCTGAGGGACATGGTTTAGCACCAGCCTTGGCAGAGCCAGAGAATGGTTGGACTTGATGATTGTAAAGGCCTTTTCCAACCAAAACGATTCTGTCATTGCTCTTAAGAATAAAACCAGGGCATGGGGTTTTGGCAAACCACCTTCCCACTAGATCCTACCAGTAGCTGAGGCCTCCTTGGGTGGTGGATGCAGGTGCAGATGGTGAAGCTACTCATCTTTGCTGATATCAGCACCTCCCCTGGCTGGACCTGGAATCATGCAAGCATCAAATCATTTTGATTGGAAAAAGACCTTTAAGATCATCAAGTCCAACCACTCTCTGACTCTGCACCTGCCTGGTTAAAGCTGTCTGTAGCCTTCTGTTGGAAACTCTGGGGACCCTGGCCTCCAACAAGTGGTCACTGGAGGGGCTCTGACTTATGTGTAGGTGGCTTTGGGAGCTTAGCACCCCTGTGGTGTCTAATAAAGCACCTGCAGAGGAGGTCTCTTTAAGCACAACAGGAACATGAAGAGGGAGTAGCTTTCTCCCCTGTTTTCATAGAACCAGAGCACTGTTGTTGGAAGAGACCTTTGAGCTCATCGAGTCCAACCGCAGCTCACGCTCCCACCACTGCTGCTGAGCCACCACCAAACCACATCTCTCAGCACCACATCCATGCATCTTTTCAATACCTCCAGGGATGGTGACTCCACCACCTCCCTGTGCAGCCTGCTGCCATGCCTGAGCACCCTTTCTGTCAAGAAATTGTTCCTAATACCCCACCTGAAGCTCCCTTGGCGCAACTTGAGGCTGTTTCCTCCTGTCCTGTCACTTGTTGCACATGAGAGCAATCCTCATGTGGCTCCAACCTCCTATCAGGGGGTTGTAAAGGGCAATGAGCTCTCCCCTCAGCCACCTTTCCTGAGGACTAACCAACCTCTGGTTCCTCAGCCTTTCCTCTTAAGATTTGTGTTTGAGGTCTTTCACCAGCTTGGTTGCTGTCCAGCACCTCAATGTCCTCCTTGTGGTGACAGCCCCAAAACTGGGCACAGTAATCAAGGTGTGGCCTCACCAGTGCCAAGTAGAGAAGGACAATCACATCCCTAGACTTGCTGCTCACGCTCTTCCTGATGCAAGCCAGGATGCCACTGGCCTTCTTGGCCACCTGAGCACACTGCTGCCTACTCTTCATCAGTCAACACCCCCAGGTTCTTCTCTACCATGCAGCTCTCCAGCTGCTCATCCCCAAGCCTGTAATGTTGCATGGAGTTGTGGCCCTAATTTTGCTACCGACTCACAGGAAGCTCCTGGGATTTCACCACCTTTGCAACCTCTGCTGCCACATCAGGCTTGGTGGGAATGCTCTGAAATTCCAAGGGAGGAGACACTGGGAAGATAATGGGATCACAGGAAACCAAGCAGCACAAGGAAGTCTGGCACTGCAGGCAAAGCTGGGGAAGGGGCTACAAAGAGCCAGAGGCAGATACTCATGTGGTCATGCTTCCATAGCAGAGCTCAGGGCTCTGCTCATCACCCTGGGATGGTGGACACCTTGCCAAGGTGGTCACTTCACCCTCCCAGAGTGATGCTGGACGAGATGTGGGGGGGCAAGGGGGCATGGGGTTCCTCTGGAAGCTTCTTCCTCCAAGCTTGGATGCATTATTGTGTGACCTGCCCTAGGTGATCCTGCTTTGACACAGGGGTTGGACTTGATGACAGCCATTCTATGACTCTATGACTCTGCAGGTGCCACTGAGGAGGAGGAGGATGTTTGAGGGATGCTGCTGGGGTCCAACCCCCAACAAAGGTTTCATGGGGACAGCTGGGTGGCCTTTCCAGAGGGAGCAGGACAGCTGAGGCTTGGTGGGGAGTGGCCAGGCAGCCTAGGTTGCACTGTACACCCTCAGGGAGCGGAGCTGCGGCGAGTGGGTGGCCAGAGAGACAGCGCCAGGCTGGCGGAGGAGAGTGGGAAGGAAGTGGAGGTATCGGTGGAGAAAGACAGGGAGATGCTGGGAGTGGCAGGGACCGTGGGAGGCAGGGAGACAGGAGCCCAGTGAGTCAGCCCGGTGGGGTGCTTTGAAACCCGTCAGGGAAGCACAGGCAGGGCAGGTTCTGCCGCAGCCTGGGGAGCCATCTTCCCCTGGCTGGCACCTTCCCCGTCCTTGCTTCCCTGCTCAGCCAAGGAGAGCAGAAAGCAGCTGGTGATTCAAACCAGGGCAGCTTGAGGAGCTGATGCTCTCTCCTTACGAGGCAGGTTGGACCAGATCAAAGAATCACAGAGTGACAGAACGTTAGGAGTGGGAAGTGACCTCCAGAGATCAGCCAGTCCAGGATCACCTGGGGCAGGTCAGCCAGGAGCACGTCCAGGCGGGTTTTGCATGCCTCCAGAGAAGGAGGCTCCATAACCTCTCTGGGCTCCAGTGTTTTGTCACCCTCACAGTCAAACAGTTTTCCCTTACGTTCACATGGATGCCTCTATGCTCCAGCTTGCACCCAGATGACCCCTGGGGTCCTTTCCAGCCTGTCGTTCTGGGATTCTAAGCTAAGCCTGCTGCGGAGCCGCTCCGGGGAGGTCTCCTCAGCTAGCCAGCAGAGCTGCCAAAGCCTGCCTTAGAAGCAGAGCTGTCCAGTGCTCAGTCTTGGCCCCACGGCAAAGCAGCTCAAGGGTGTTGTGGTGTAGCTGTGAACTGTGCCACTCGCAGCAAGGCTCACATCCAGCTGACGGCCAAGCGGTCACAGGCTGGTGTTCACCCAAGGCTGGCACGGAGCTGCCGTGCTTTTGGGTGGGAGCCTGCCCTCAGATGCAGCAGCAAGCCTCCTGGCAGCACACAGGGTGTGCGTGCAGGCATCTGTCGAAATCCAGCTGAGTCACCCCTGGTGCTGCAGGTGTCTGCTGGGGTGTGGGGTGCAGCGGAAGGGGACAGCCCCTGAAAGTGCTTTGGCTTTTCACAGGCAGATGCTGAGCTGCAGGACCAAGGGCAGGCATCCAGGTGGAAGGGAAGTTGGGACTGGAAAGCCCACGTGCCCCGGGCAAGGTTAGTGTTCAGAGCAAGGGCATCTCCCAGCTCGTCTGTGGGCGTTCGAGTCATGGTCCTCAAAGGTCATGGGATCACAGCATGGTTTAGGTTGGAAGAGACCTTAAAGGTCATCTAGTTCCAAGCCCCCTGCCATGGGCAGGGACACCTCCCACTAAAACAGATTGCTCGAGGCCCTGTCCAACCTGGCCTTGAACCCCCCCCTCCAGGGAGGGGGCATCCACAGCCTGCCTGGGCAACCCATGCCAGCATCTCACTCCCCTCACTGGAAAGAATGTCTTCCTAACACCCAGTCTAAATTTACCCTCTTCCATCACAATCCTTCTGGGAAGACCCTTTAGTATGTTGGATACTGTCAGATAATGCAGGGGAGGTGTCCTCCCTTGTTCTCATCTTGCCTTGGTTGCAGTGGGAGTGTCTTCCTCCTACAGTCCTGGTCCCAGTGCCCCTGTGGTGCCTGCTGCTGGGTGCTGGCATGGGTTCCATGCTCACCATCCCACCTCACGTGGGGATATGTGGAGTGTTTCAAGGAAGAGCTGTCACACTTTCCAGAGACACCTCTGACAGAGGACTGGGAAATGTTTGGACACTTGGCCTCCTCCAGGTCTCTCCCTAAACACCTCTGGGAGCAGTATGGATGGTTCCTCAGCTGAGGGACTGTCAGCTTGGTGTTTGAGTGACTTGCAGCAACCCAGATGTTTCACAGACTCACAGAAGCTTGGAGGCTGGAAGGGACCTCCAGAGATCATCCAGTCCAACCCTCCTGCCAGGGCAGGATCCCCTAGGGTAGTTTGCACAGGAATGCATCCAGGTGGATTTTGGAAGTCTCCAGAGATGGAGACACCACAACCCCTCTGGGCAGCCTGCTCCAGTCCTCTGTCACCCTCACAGTAAAGAAGTTTCTCCCCGTGTTGAGGTGGAACCTTCCATGTTGCAATTTGTGCTCATTGCTCCTTGTCTTATTGCTGTGCACCACAAAAAGAAGTTGGCCACATCCTCTTGACCCCCACCCCTCAGATATTTGTACACACTGAGCATCTCTCCTCTCACTCTTCTCTTCTCCAGACTAAACAGCCCCAACGCTCTCAGTCTCTCCACAGGGGAGATGCTCAAGTCCCCACTCATCCTCCTGGCTCTCTGCTGGACTCTCTCCAGCAGGTCTCTGTCTCTTGAGCTGGGGAGCCCAAAACTGGACACAGTATTCCAGTATCGCCAGGGCAGAGGAGAGGGGGAGAAGAGCCTCCCTGGCCTGCCAGGACTCCAGAAGATGCAGGCTCATATTCCCAAGGCCAATCTCTTGCATGGTCAGTTAAGTTTGCACAAATGCCCCAGATCTGAGCTCTGCTAGGAACCTCATCTGCTAGGTCAACCCATCTAGGGTCTAACCTCCCCCTGGCCTGGTCTGGCTCTAAATCCTGAGAAACTGGCAGGAAAGGAGCACTAAATGACTGTGCTCTCAGCATGGTGGGCAGAGCATGCCTAGCACAGGGAGGTGATGGAGTCACCATCCCTGGAGCTGTTCAAACGTGGCCCTTGGGGACATGGTTTGATGGCCACGGTGTAGTGTGTGGATGGTTGGACACAAAGATCTTTCTGTTTTTTCCAACCAGAACAATGCTATGATTCTGTGGTGAAAAGTAGCCCAGACAAGAAGAAGAAAGGACATGGCTCCCTGGGGCCAGCTGAAATATTACCTGCTCACAACCCAAGCAGAGCCATCCTACCCTGACTAGCAGACATGTGCTTTTACTTACACCTCCTTTGCTGGGCTTCTCTCCTCCACTTCCTCTTCTTTTCTTCTTCTCATCTCCTCTTCTTCTTCCATTCTTCTCTTCTCCTCTTCTTCATTGACACTGTCTGCCATAGCAAACTCCTGGCCAAGCTGGCAGCCCTTGGCTTGGACAGGGGCACTCTGTGCTGGGTTCAGCTGGAGGGCTGGGCACAGAGAGTGGTGGTGAATGGTGCCACATCCAGCTGGCAGCTGTCACTAGTGGTGTGCCCCAGGGATCAGTGCTGGGCACAGTCCTGTTCAATATCTTCATTGATCATCTGGATGAGGGGACTGAGATCATCATCAGTAAGTTTGCAGACAGCACCACATTGGGAGCGTGTGTGGATCTGTTAGAGGGCAGGAGGGCTCTGCAGAGGGTGCTGGACTGGCTGGACAGTTGGGCACAGTCCAGTGCCATGAGTTTTAACAAGGCCAAGTGCCAGGTTCTGCACTTTGGCCATAACAACCCCATGCAGTGCTACAGGCTGGGGACAGAGTGGCTGAGAGCAGCCAGGCAGAGAGGGACCTGCGGGTACTGGTTGGCAGCTGACTGAAGATGAGGGAGCAGTGTGCCCAGGTGGCCAAGAAGGCGAATGGCATCCTGGCCTGTGTCAGGAGCAGTGTGGCCAGCAGGACAAGGGAGGTTATTCTGCCCCTGTACTCAGTGCTTGTTAGGCCACACCTTGGGTGCTGTGTCCAGTTCTGGGGCCCTCAGTTTAAGAAAGATGCTGAGGTGCTGGAAGGTGTCCAGAGCAGGGCAGCAAGGCTGGTGAGGGGCCTGGAGCACAGCCCTGTGAGGAGAGGCTGAGGGAGCTGGGGGTGTGCAGCCTGCAGCAGAGGAGGCTCAGGGCAGAGCTCATTGCTGCCAGCAGCTGCCTGCAGGGAGGCTGTAGCCAGGTGGGGCTGGGCTCTGCTGCCAGGCAGCCAGCTGGCCTGCTGGGAGCAGCTCTGGGCAAGGAGCTGGGAGTGCCAAGGGACAGGCTCCCCGAGAGCCAGCCGAGAAGGCTGCACTGAGGGGAGTGCGCCCAGCAGGCTGAGGGTGCTTCTCCTCCCCTCTATCCTGCCCTGAGGAGGCCTCATCTGGAACACTGCATCTAGTTCTGCATCCCCAGTTTGAGAAGGACAAGGAACTAGTGCAGAATCCATCGGAAAGCTGCTGAGATGCGGAGGGTGCAGGAGCATCAGCCCTACGAGGAGACGCCGACAGAGCTGGGGCTGTTTGACCTGGAGAAGAGAGTGCTGAGGAGGAATCTCATCCGTGCTGAGCAACAGCTAAAGGGCAGGTGTCAGGAGAATGGAGCCAAACTCTTCTCACCATGTCCAGCGACAGGACAAGGGGCAGTGGACACGAACAGGAGCGCAAGAGGTCCTGTGTAAACACCAGGAACAACTTCTTCCTTTTGAGGGTGACAGAGCACGGGATCAGGCTACCCAGAGAGGCTGTGAAGTGTCTGTCCCTGGAGGCATTCCAAACCTGCATGGATGTGTTCCTGTACCATTGACTCTGGGTGCTCCAGCTCTAGCAGCGGGGCTTGGATTAGAGACTCTTCAGAGGTCCTTTCCAACCCCTACCAGTCTGTGATCCTGTGACTCTGTGGATGGTGCTTTAGGAAAGGCAAGATGGTTTTCTGATGAGCTATGGCCAAGCAGCTCCAAGTCGTGGTCAGTGGTCTGGATTTCTACCTTCCAGCCCAAGAAGAAAGCCCACTCCCAATGAGCTACTCCCCTTCCTTCGTGTAGATGCACATCCAGCTCCTCTTGCCTTGCTGGGGGCTCCAGGATTTTCTCTTCACCCTGTACCTCTGAAGGTGCTGGACACTCCACAGCCCTGACCACTGGTGTCAGGACTCCAGAGCTGATAATAACACAAAATAATAGTAACAGTTTAGTGCTGTGCTGTGCTTGCAAGCACACGTCTGGCACGGAGCACCCAGTTCGAGTATGTGCTCCAGGACCTTGCTAAATGGAACATCAGAGGAGGACTTGACAGAGCCCAGATGACATTGAAACAGTCAAAGCAAGCTCTTGGTTCAGGAGCACTGTGATTAATGCCATTTGCTGCATCTTCTGGCTTAAAAGGCAAGGAGTGGTTGAAATGAAAGACACCTCGAGTTGGAAGCATTGCAAAAAGATCAGTGCAACCCCAAGGAGCTGCTTTTTGACCTGGAGCAAAATCTCAGATGTAACACAGAAATTACATAGCCTTGATGAGCAAGAGCAAGAGAAGCTTTTTATGGGTGGTGTTACTGAGGTCCTGCCTGAGGCGTGGTGAGCTGGCTTCCCATCTGGTGCCTGTGGAGACCAGACTTGCCACAGGAGCACGGGGGGCACTCGCTCCCCGGGTGCCCCCAGCACCCACCACTGCTCCCAGGGTCTGTCCTGTGGGCCAGTGCCCAGGGCTTGCAAGCCTTCCTGGAAGACAAGGTTCTCCCCTCTCTACTCTTCCCTGGTGAGGCCACATCTGGAGTATCGTGTCCAGTCTGGGCTCCCCAGTTCAGGAGGGACAAGGAACTACTGGAGAGAGTCCAGCAGGGGCTATGAGGATGCTGAAGGGGCTGGGCCATCTGTCTGATGAGAAAAAGCTGAGAGCCCTGAGGCTGTTCAGTCTTCCAGGAGAGGAGACTGAGAGGAGACCTTACTAACATTTCACAGAACCAGAGAACATTAGGGTTTGGATGGGACCTCCAAGATCCAATCCCCCACCATAAGCAGGGACACCTCCCACTAGAACAGGTCACTCAAGGCCTCATCCAACCTGGCCTTGGACACCTCCAGGGAGGGAGCAGCCACAACCTCCCTGGGCAACCTGTGCCAGTGTCTCACCACCCTCACTGCAAAGAACTTCTTCCTAACATCCAGTTTCAGTCTCCCTCCTGTCATTACAAGACCTTGTCAGTAGTCCCTCCCCAGCACTCCTGTAGGTCCCATTCAGATACTGGAAGGCCACTGCAAGGTCTCCTGGAATCCTTCTCTTCTCCAGGCTGCAGAGCCTCAACTCTCTCAGCCTGTCCTCATAGCAGAGCTGCTGCAGCCCTCTGAGCATCTTCATGGCCTCCTCTGGACTGGCTCCAACAGTTCCATGTCCCTCTTGTGCTGGGGGCTCCAGAACTGCACCCAGGACTGCAGGTGGGGTCTGAGGAGAGCAGAGCCAAGGGGCAGAATCCCCTCCCTTGCCCTGCTGCCCACACTGCTCTTGCTGCAGCCCAGCACAGAGTTGCTGTGTGGGTTGCACTCACACTGCAGGCTCATGTTGAGCTTTTCATCAGCCCAGACCCCCAGGTCCTGTTCCTCAGGGCTGCTCTCAGCCATTCCCTGCCTAGCCTGGAGCTGTGCTTGGGATTGCACTGATCATCTAGTCCAACCCTCCTGCCAGAGCAGTATCACCTAGAGTAGGTCACACAGGAAAGACCTTAAGGATGGTTGTCAAGAAGGGGCCAGTCTCTTTTTAATGGTATCCTGTAACAGGACAAGGGGCAATGGACACAAACTGAAGCACAGAAAATTCCACCTCAACATGAGGCAAAACATCTTTGCTGTAAGGGTGCCCAGAAAGGCTGTGGAATCTCCTCTAGAGACTTTCAAGACCTGTCTGGATGTGTTCCTGTGTGACCTGCCATAGGTGGTCCTGCTTTGGCAGGCGGGTTTGACTCGATGCTCTTCAGATTCCTTGGATAGAACTTTCAGAAGCAGGGTGTCCTGGGGTTGCTGCAGATCCCAGCTGAGATTTCCTTCCCAGAAACACTGATATCTTTGGGATGCTAAGAGTGCAGGACCTATGGAGAGGTGCAGCATCTGATATGGGTCTCAAGGCTAGGGCTGGGGCTCCTTCATACCTGGGGCTTCAGCCAATCCCACCCCCCCAGATCTCAGACACAGGTGAGGTCTCACACCAGTTTGGCCTTGGATGAAGTCCCCAGAGGCCCCGCTCCTGTGGTCCTGGGTCCTTGACCCAAAGTGTAATCAAGGAGATGTGTTAAGCAGAGCTCTTTCATTTGGCCACAACACTTGAAGGCATATCCTTTCCAGAAGCTACAGACTCAGCTTCTGAAGGTAAATCTTCATCTCAGTGAAACCAGTGGTGAGACTCCTACTGATTCTTGCTGGCCTGCCTGTGCTCTGTTCTTTGAGAGGAAAGCACCAACCTTGGAGTGATGTCCCTTGAAAAGCTTCTTCACGTAGGGAAGAGGTTCTTGGTGCTCATTCTCAGCAGCTTGCACAGCCACCCCAGGCCAGTGCCAGCTCTGCTGCAAGGATGTGCTTGGAGGGGAAGGCACCAGGTGGGTTTGCAGGGCATGGAATAAACAGCCCGATTGGATTATGGGCAGGAGGCAGGAGCAGGCATCCTGAATGCCACACACAGGCTTCGCTGTGCCCAGAGACTCCTTCTGGAGTCACAGAACCACTTCCCTTGGAAAAGACCTCTACAATCGAGTCCAGGCAAGGCTGCTGGTAAACTGTGTCCCTCCAGAACACACCTCTGCCCTTTACAGAAACCTCCAGGCTGGGGGTTGAGCCACTCTCCTGGGAAGTCTGTTACAGTATCTGAGAATCTTTTCAGGGAAGAAGTTTCTTCCAATCTCCAGCCTAAACCTCTTCTGGTGCAACTTGAGGCCATTTCCTCTTGTCCTTTCACTTGTTACTGGGGAGAAGAGACCAATGCCCACCTCACTCCAACCTCCTTTCAGGGAGCTGTAGAGAGGCAGAAGGTCTCCCCTCAGCCTCCTTTATTCCCAGTTCTCTCAGCTACTCCTTACAAGACCTCTTCTCCAGATCCTTCACCAGCTTCATTGCCCATTTTTGGACCTGCTCCAGCACCTCAATGTCTTTCTTGTAATGAAGGCTCAAAACCTGCACCCAGGCTCAAGGTGTGCTCTGAGCAGTGCTGAGTACAGGAGTACAGGGGGACAATCACTTTACTGTTCCAGATCCAGGCCAGGATGCTGATGGCCTTCTTGGCCACCTGGGCAGGTGCTGGCTCATCTTTGGCTGACTGTTGCTCACCACTCCCAGGTCTTTTTCTGCTGGGCAGTTTCCAGCCAACCTTCCCCAAGCCTGGAGTGTTCACAGGGTTGTGACCCAAGTGCAAGACTCAGCAACTGGCCTTGTTGAATCACATGCAATTGGCCTCAGCACTTTGATCCAAGTCCCTCTGCAGAGCCTCCCTACCCTCAAGCACATCAACACTCCCACCCAGGTTGGAGTCATCTGCGAGCTTACAGAGGGTGCCCTAAATTCCCTCATGTGGATTGTTGGTAAAGATATTAGGGATGGTCCCAGCACTGATCCCTGGGGAACAGGGTCTGTGACCATGCACTAACTGGACTGAACCCCATTCCCCACCAGTCTTTGCACCTGGCCATCCAGCCAACATTTTACCCAGCGAAGCACCCACCCAGCCAAGCCCAGAGCAGACACTTTCTCCAGGAGGATGCTGTGTGGGAGAAGAGTTGTGTGGGTCTTCCTCTGTGTTTCTTTTGCTTCCTTCCCCTCACCCCATCCTCTTTCGTTTTGTTTCATTTCCACTTCGGGGAAGAAAGGGGAGAGGACCGAGAGGCACACAAAACAAGCGACAAGGAGATGGGGAGGGAGAGCAAAGTCTGTGACATTTTTTTTCCCTTTAAAATCAATGACAGGGATGGAATGGAAATATAAAATATTAGATGTATAGATATGGGGGGCGGGGGGGGTTGTTTTGTTTTGTATTTGTTTTGGTTCTTTTTTTTTTTTAACAGAAGACACATTTGTCTTTAGAAAACAAAACAGCAAACTTTTTTTTTTGCCTGCTAAGGGTGGGCAGCAGGTCCAGCCCCACCAGGCAGTGGTGTGTAGGCGGTGGGATTTCTTTTCTTTTCTTTTTCCCTTTAATTTTCAGACGTTAAATTCTTTTGCAAACATTTCATGCCTTAGGAAGGGCTGGAACAAAGCTCAGCTGCTCCAACCGGTCGGACAGGTAAGCAGACTTGTTGACACCGTTATGTTTGCAGCACGCATGCTCCTTCCCAAGTTTCCTGGTGCATTTTTCTATTCCACCTTATGAAACTTTCCTTCCCCCCACCCCACCCCACCAACCCCATCCACCTCCTTTCCCTTCTTCCCTTCCCCTCCCCTTCCCCTCCCCGCTCCTCAGCGGCACTGCCCGGTGCGTACGGTCCCCGCTCCCCGCCGGGCTGCGGGCGGGCGGGTGGCGGGGGTTGAACCGCCGCTCCGCTCCGAGCCGTGCCTGTGCCGCGTCCCCTTTGCCCTCGCCATGCCCAGAGCCTTCCTGGTGAAACGGCGGAGCCCGCAGCCGGCGGTGCGCAGCTGGGATGGGCTGCCCGACGAGGAGAGAGCCGACACCTACATCCCAGGTACGGCAGCGCCCACCGGCTCCCTTCCCCAGGGCACCGCTCGCCGCGGGGAGAAAGGAAGGAGGGACCTCACCAGATGCCAGCCCTCACCCCAGTCCCCGCGGACTGCGGAGGGGAGCGGGTTGAGGAAGGGGGATTTTACTATGCCGGGTGGGGAGCTCCGAGGGAGCGGGCGGAGGCGGCGGGGGGGTGCCGGGACGGACGTGTAGCCTTCCCCGGTGCCGGCCCTATTGCCTGGCACCATCTCGCACCCTCCCGGGCATGGGGGATGGACGTGTGCGCGTCTGTGTGCCCGGAAAGGTGGGAAACGTCGTTTGCATGAGAAAGGTGGGGTGGAGGGGAAGGAGAAGAAAGGACCTGAAGCGGGGGTGGTGGGGGGTGGTGATGTCCTCCTGGCCTCCTTTTCCCCTCCTCCTTCTCCTCCTCCTCCTCCTGCCCTTGCCCGGGGTATAACGGGAAGGCGGCGGAGCTGGATTGTTTGAACTTTGGGACCGTTCGTGTTTGAGTTTCCGATTGCAGCGGGAGCCGGGGATCCTCCCCCGCCCCCCGCCCGCAGGTTAAACACGCGGGGCTCGGCGGCTGCCGGCCGCTCGCCGCCTCCGCTGCGCTGCCCTGCCCCGCTCCGCGCCGTGGCTTCGCTGCTGGCCCCCCATCAAAGTCTACCCCTTTTCCCCACCGCTACAGGCGGCATCGGCTGCGTGCTGCTGGGCTACGAGGACAGCCTGGAGAGCAGCGGAAGCAGCGGGACCCGCGACGCCGAGCCCAGCGACCCACCGACGCCCCAGCCTGGCCCGGGCGACTTGGGCGCGGCTGGGGGGATGCTCCTGGACCTGGCCGTCAAGCGACCCGTTGTCAGGTCAAAAATCAAGGTAAACCACCTTCGCCCCCACCATCTGCTTGCCGATTCATGAGGGTGACACCCTGCTGCTGGCCGGGTGACAACGTTCCCTCGTGGTTGCCTCTGCTAGGCTTGACAGCAGCCATCCGGCACCCCGAGCTGGGGGCAGCGGTGGGGGACAAGCCTCCTAAGCCATGCCCCATAATCTTCCAGCGCCCTTTGACTTCCCTTATCCCTGCCTTGGGACATGCTGCCCCTGACCTGCTTGGCTTGGATCCCGCAGGAGCTCTGAACCCAGCCAGGAAGGACCAGCCCTGGCAGCTGGGAGTCATGCCCCATGGTGCGTGGGTGGATCTCGTTCCTCAACGTGGGGCCTCCTTAAAAAGGTTGCCTTCTAGGCTGTAGTGGAGCCTTTGCCAAGGAGGGGCCGAGGGGAATCTTCCCGCTGCCCTCCTGTCCTCTTGATTTATCAAGGTAGTAGCTAGGAAATAGTCCTCCGAAGCCGTGAACTGCCATTGCCACCTTGAGGTGAACCCGCAGGCTGGGGTGAAGCGGAGCAATTCCCTGTCCATCAGCTTTGCTGCATGGGCCGGAGCTGCGGCTGTCCGGATGTGCCCCTGGACAGAGCTAGCAGAGCAGAGAGGTGGTTCTCCTCACAGAGTTGCGAAGGCAAAGTGCTTAAGGGTACCCAAGAACCAAAGACTGAGCTCCTTCAAGTGCAGCAGTAACGCGCAGGTGGGATGGGAGCTCCGCGTCCATCTCTGAACGCCCTCCTCAGCAGAGGTGGAGCCAGGCCACCCCAGTGCTAGGATGGAGGAGATGTGTTTCCTGGTGGCTAGTTAGCACCTCGTTAAACTCTGTCTGTTGTTTTCTTGGACGGAGCCGTAAAATTTCCCACTGTCTCTGCTGGGATGGCAGCCTGTCAGCCACCCTGTTACTCATCCCATGATTAACGCTAGGTTTTCATCCTGGTTAGATGCAGCCACATGAGGTGGAGTCCTGCCTGTTGCCCAAACAGATACTTCCTAGCTAGCTCCCCCTCCAGTTTCGCACCTGGTGGTGTCACAACCGGCTGCTCTTCTCAATCTTCCTTGAAATTTTGGGCAGCAATATTTCAGTAGAAAGCAAAAGAGGAGAAGGAGGAGGGAAAAAAAGAGCTGGCTGTTGAGGAAAGAGAAATCCTCAAGCATGCTCCTTTGCCAGGAGCTTGCCCTGCTGCTGTTTGACTTTAACCTGCTTTGTATAATTTAACCTGGGCTGTTAGTAACTGCCGTGGTGCAACCTCACTTGAGCAGAGCTGGGTGTTAGCAGCGTCTGGAAGCACCAGGAGAGCTGGTGAACGTCTGTGCACAGTGACTCCTGCTCTGCTGACATTACCCCCACCCCGAGTGGCCAGCAGGGAGCTGGATAATTAAACGCATAGCCAAATATTTGCATCTTCCAGCCACTAAGCATTCCCTCTAAGGAATGTTCTTCACAGAGTCACAGAATCAGAATCGTTTGGCTTGGAAAAGTCCAACCATCGTCTAGCTCTATCAAGACTGGTGATGAACCGTGTCCCTCAGCACAGCATCTCTGCCTTTTTTAAACACCCGCAGGGATTCAGCTCCCTGGGGAGCCTGTTGCAGTCTTTGAAAGCCCTTTCAGGGAAGAAGTTTCCTCTAATCTCCAATCTAAACCTCCCCTGGTGCAATTTGAGAGCACTTCCTCTCATCCTATCACTTGCAGCTAGGGAGAAGAGACCAACCCCCCCACTTGGCTCCAAACTCCTTTCAAAGAGTTGTACCGTGTGAGAAGTCTCCCCTGAGCCCCCTTTTCTCCAGGCTGACAGCCCCAGTTCCCTCAGCTGCTTCTCACCAGACCTGTTCTCCAGACCCTTTGTCAGCTTTGTTGCCCTCCTCTGGACATGCTCCAGCACCAAAAAGTCTTTCTTGTAGTGCAGGCCTCAACACTGAACTCAGGACTCCAGGTGTGACCTGGACAGTGCTGAGTACAGGGGAACAATTGCTTCCCTGGTCCTGCTGGTCACAGTATTGCTGAGGCAGGCCAGGATGCTGGTGGCCTTCTTGGCTGCCTGGGCACACCGCTGGCTCATCTTCAGCTGGCTGTTGATCAACCTGCCCAGGTCTTTCTCTGCCAGGCAGCTTTCCAGCCACTCTTCCCTGAGATCTGAATCATCAGTGTCTCCCTTAGTCAAGTTAGGTCACGGTGATGGCACAATATTTTTGGTGCTAGGAGCAGGTTTGAGAAGATTAATCCCTAATGACATTCTGCTTTTAATTAATGAGCCTGGGAGACCAAGGAGTGCCATTGTTTTGGTCTCTGTTGAGTCAGCACAGTGTGCCTTTGGTTTGTGTCACCCAACCTGCCGTCTTTTGGTCACTGCTGGCTGGTTTTCCAGGTAGCTGTAGCCACTGGGAAGTGTGATTAGAGGAGACACTGCATGGGTAGAACATTTTCAGACTGGGGGGAGCCTCCTTTCTCTGTCCCAGACACTAGCAAGGTGGAGGAACACACAGCTGTCTACAACTACCTGAGGGGAGGTTGTGGCCAGGAGGAGGTTGCTCTCTTCTCTCAGGTGGCCAGCACCAGAACGAGAGGACACAGCCTCAGGCTGTGCCAGGGGAAATTTAGGCTGGAGGTGAGGAGAAAGTTCTTCCCTGAGAGAGTCATTGGACACTGGAATGGGCTGCCCGGGGAGGTGGTGGAGTCGCCGTCCCTGGAGCTGTTCAAGGCAGGACTGGACGTGGCACTTGGTGCCATGGTCTGGCCTTGAGCTCTGTGGTAAAGGGTTGGACTTGATGATCTGTGAGGTCTCTTCCAACCCTGATGATACTGTGATACTGTGATACTGAGAGGTATTCATAGCCTGAGCCCATGTGCTTATGGATCTCTTTGCCTCTGGAAGATATCCCCTACACACTCTTTGCTTTAACCCCTGACACCACGCTGGCCACCACTGTGCCAGTCCCAAAGTGTGCCCATTAAATCATCCACTTAGAACCATAGAATCATTAAGGTTTGAAAAGACCTCGAAGGTCATCAAGACCAATACTTAATTGCAGAGGGAAGTGTGAAGGTTTCACCCAGCAAGAATCTTCTGCTGGCTTTTCCTTGCTGTTTTGAAGAGACCCCAGGAGCTCTGTAACGCCATGCAAAGCCCCCCTCCATGTTTTGCTTTGGTCTTTGTCACGTTGCTGCTTTCTCAAGCCGGTCCCTTTCTGCTCCTTAGTTCACCACCGGCACCTGCAGCGACGCCACGGTGCATAGCTGTGAGCTGTGCGGCAAAGGCTTCCGCCTGCAGAGGATGCTCAACCGCCACATCAAGTGCCACAGCCAGGTGAAGAGGCACCTGTGCACCTTCTGTGGAAAAGGCTTCAACGACACCTTCGACCTGAAGAGACATGTGCGGACCCACACCGGTGAGAACAGCCCTCCCCCGGGGCAGCTCTGCGTGGGGAGAGGGGCTGAGATGGGACACGGGGGAGGAGAATCACAGGATGACAGGACGGGAGGGGTGGCAAGGGGCCTCTGGAGGCTGTTCACAGGATCACAGGCTGTCAGGGCTTGGAAGGGACCCAAACAGGTCACCGAGTCCAACCCCCATGCCTGAGCAGGACCATACAATCTAGCTCAGGTCACACAGGAACACATGCAGACAGGCTTTGAAAGGCTCCAGGGAAGGAGTCCCCACAGCCTCTCTGGGCAGCCTGTGCCAGTGCTCTGGGACCCTTACAGTGAAGAAGTTCCTCCTTGTGTTGAGCTGGAACCTCCTGTGCTGCAGCTTCCATCCATTGCTGCTTGTCCTATCCCAGGGAGCAGTGAGCAGAGCCTGTCCCCCCACTTCTGGCCCCCAGCCCTCAGATATTTGTAAACATTGATCCAATCCCCTCTCAGTCTTCTCCAGACTAAGCAGCCCCAGGTCCCTCAGCCCCTCCTCCTCAGGCAGTGCTCCAGTCCCCTCATCATCCTTGTAGCCCTCCACTGGACCTTCTCCAGGAGAGGACTCTGTTGAGCCTGTCACAGCAGGATCACTTATGGCAGATCACACAGGAACACCTCTAGACAGGTCTTGAAAGTCTTTAGACCTCTCTGGGCAGCCTGGTCCAGTGCTCTGTCACCCTCACATGCAGCTGAAGGTTTTCCTCATGTTGAGATACAGCTTCCTCTGTTCCACCTTGTATCCATTGTCCTTTGTCCTATCACAGGGTGCTACTGGAGAGCCTGGTCCAAAGAGGTGAGAGTAACCTCACAAAACCCCCAGGCAAACAACGTATGCAGAATAGCCAGCAGGGATGTAGTGGAGGACAGGGAAGGATGTGTGGACAGACAGAAGCCCTGGGACTAAGGAATAGCTTGCCCAGGGAGGTGGTGGAGCCACCACTTCTGGAAGCATTCAAGAAACCTGTGAACATGGCAATCAGGCACATGGTTTAGTGGTTGTCCTAGTTTGGTCTTCAAGGTCTTTTCCAAGCAAACCAATTCTGTGGTTCTGTGACAAGGAAATCCATGTGTGCACAAGCTGCCACCTAGGTGTGGCGTAGACACTGCTGCATTGCTACTGTGCCTGGGTCAGTGACCCACCCGGGATGTCCCACCCGGGATAACCCACCCGGGATAACCCACCTGGGATGACCCACCCGGGCTGACCCACCCGGGATAACCCACCCGGGCTGACCCACCCGGGATAACCCACCCGGGATGACCCACCCGGGATGACCCACCCGGGATAACCCACCCGGGATAACCCACCCGGGATAACCCACCCGGGATGACCCACCCGGGCTAACCCACCCGGGATAACCCACCCGGGCTGACCCACCCGGGCTAACCCACCCGGGCTAACCCACCCGGGATAACCCACCCGGGATGACCCACCCGGGATAACCCACCCGGGATAACCCACCCGGGCTGACCCACCCGGGATAACCCACCCGGGATGACCCACCCGGGATGACCCACCCGGGCTAACCCACCCGGGCTAACCCACCCGGGCTGACCCACCCGGGATGACCCACCCGGGATGACCCACCCGGGATAACCCACCCGGGCTAACCCACCCGGGATGACCCACCCGGGATAACCCACCCGGGATGTCCCACCCGGGATGACCCCCCCGGGCTGACCCACCCGGGCTGACCCACCCGGGCTAACCCACCCGGGATAACCCACCCGGGATAACCCACCCGGGCTAACCCACCACGAAGCACGTTGCGGTGGGTGAAAACGCTTTGCCCTCTAGAGGCAATGAGCAGCAGTTTCCCCCCTGGCTTGCTTCTGCTCTTGCACACCTTCCCCCAGGAGGCTGTGGCCTGACTTTGGCCCCGTCTGGAGAAAGCAGAGTGTGGGTCGTGCTGTGCCTGCTGCCTCCTGAGGGCAGCCTTTGGGCTGCTGCCTCCTCCCTTCTGGAGCTGCTGCCCTCTGCATGCCCCACCGCGGGCCTATGCTCTCTCTACTCACTTGTGTGGACTGCAGCATGAGATCTGGGAGCACTGGGTTGAAAACACTCCTGAGTCGGGGCTTATTATGGGCTAGTTCTCTCATCCCTGCACTCATCTACACTGGGTGTACAGGCATGACTGAGGGTGCTGGGATTTAACCCTATGATGGTTAAAGGGAGGAGCATCATCCTTTACCCTGCTCTGCTCACTCTTGCTTCCCCAGGCTGGAGAGATGCACTTTCTGTGACTCTCCCACACTGGGGTTGGTTCTGAGCCCACTCTAAATAGCAGTGATTGTGTTTCTTGGCTTAGCTGGCTCCAGCCCACAGAGCTACTTATTCTGACTTGGAGCAGACAGAAGGTCACCACCTT